>NC_091386.1:11478353-11515853 GCF_038502225.1 Cherax quadricarinatus
GGAGTTGTACTAACTCAGGGAGTTGTACTGACCCAGGGAGTTGTACAGACCAAGGAAGTTGCACTGACCCAGGGAGTTGTACTAACTCAGGGAGTTGTGTTTGTACTGACCCAGGGAGATGTACTGACCCAGACAGTTGTGTTTGTACTGACCCAGGGAGGTTGTTTGCACTGACCCAGGGAGTTGTACAGACACAGGGAGTTAAACTGGCCCAGGGAGTTGTGTTTGTACTGGCATTAGGAGTTGTACTGACCCAGGGAGTTGTACTGACCCAGGGAGTTGTACTGACTCAGGAAGTTTTCTTTGTACTGTCACAGGGAGTTGCACTGGCCCAGGTAGTTGTGTTTGTACTGACTCATGGAGATGTAGTGAGCCAGGGAGTTGTATTTACCCAGGGAGTTGTACTGAACCAAGGAGTTGTGTTTGTACTGACCCAGAGAGTTGTGTTTGTACTGACCCAGGGAGTTGAATTGGCCCAGGGAGTTGTATTTGTACTGAACTTAGGAGTTGTACTGACTCAGGGAGTTGTTCTGACACAGGGAGTTGTACTGACCGAGGGAGTTGTACAGACATAAGGAGTTGTACTGACCCAGGGAGTTGTACTGACTCATGGAGTTGTACTGAGCCAGGAAGTTGTGTCTGTACTGACCCAGGGAGATGTACTGACCCAGAGAGATGTGTTTGTACTGACCCAGGGAGTTGAATTGGCCCAGGGAGATGTGTTTGTACTGAACCTAGGAGTTGTACTGACTCAGGGAGTTGTACTGACCCTGGGAGTTGTACTGACCCTGGGAGTTGTACTGACCAAGGAAGTTGTACAGACCCAAGGATTTGTACTGACCCAGGGAGTTGTACTAACCCAGGGAGATGTACTGACCCAGAGAGTTGTGTTTGTACTGGCCCTAGGAGTTGTACTGACTCATGGAGTTCTACTGACTCAGGGAGTTTTGTTTTTACTGACGCAGAGAGTGGTACTGTCCTAGGAAGTTGTACTGGCCCAGTGAGTTGTGATTCTACTCACCCAGAGAGGTGTGTTTGTACTGACCCAGGTAGATTGTTTGCACTGACCAATTGAGTTGTGCAGACCCAGGGAGTTAAACTGGCCCAGGGAGTTGTGTTTGTGCTGGCCCTAGGAGTTGTACTGACCAAGGGAGTTGTACTGACCCATGGAGTTGTAATGACTAAGGGAGTTGAGTTTCTACTAGTCGAGGGATTTGTGTTTGTACTTAGCGAGGGAGTTGTTCTGACCAGCGGAATTGTGTTTGCACTGACCCAGAGAGTTGTGTTTGTTCTGACCCAGGGAGTTGAACTGACTCAGGGAGTTGTGTTTGTACTGATCCACGAAGTTGTATTGACCCAGGGAGATGTGTATGATCTGACTCAGGGAGTTGTGTTTGTACTGACCTAAGGAGTTCTTCTGACACAGGGAGTAGTGTCTGTTCTGACCCATGGAGTTGCACTGACCCAGGCGGTAGTGTTTGCACTGACCAAGGGAGTTATACGTGTACTGACCTAGGGAGTTGTGTTTGTACTGACCCAAGGGCTTGTACTGACCCAGGGAGTTGTACTGACCCAGGAAGTTGTGTTGGATCTCACCCAGGGAGTTGTAATGAACCAGGGAGTTGTACTGACCCAGGAAGTTGTGTTGGATCTCACCCAGGGAGTTGTAATGAACCAGGGAGTTGTACTGACCCAGGGAGTTGTCTGTTATATGGTTGACAGCTATAGATCACTACTACTACTACTACTGATACTACTACTGCTACTACTACTACTACTACTATTACTAATACTACTACTGCTACTACTACAACTATTACTACTTCTACTACTACTGCTACTACTACTACTGCTACTACTACTACTACTACTGCTACTACTACTACTACTACTATTACTACTGCTACTACTACTACTACTACTACTACTACTACTACATGGGTCACCCAGCCATATTTGTGACCATTATGCAGTCACCTAAATAACTTTGTTTACCCCAATAATCTCCTCAAAACTTGATTTGTTTCTGATTATCAATGCTGCTCCTGGAACCAGTTTCCACCTTTATTTCTAATTTGCGTTACTTGACCTGGGATATTACATAATGATTTTAATACCAACCACAATTATTATAGTGTGGACCAGTAAGCCAGCGGTAGGTCTCCGTCAGATTATCAAGAGTTCCAACGGCGGATCATCATCTGACTCAGACACGCGTCAGGAAGCACTTGTCCTCTTTCCTGAGGAAAGAGTTGTATTTGTACACACCAAGGGAGTTGTACTGACCCAGGGAGTTGTACATACCCAGGGAATTGTACTGACCCAGGGAGTTGTACTCGCTCAGGGAGTTGTACTGACCCAGGGAGTTGTATAAACCCAGGAAGTTGCACTGACCCAAGGAGTTGTACTAACCCAGGGAGTTGCACTGACCCAAGGAGTTGTACTGACTCAGGGAGTTGTACTGACCAAGGGAGTTGTACAGACCCAAGGGGTTGTACTGACCCAGGGAGTTGCACTGACTCAGGGAGTTGTACTGAGCCAGGAAGTTGTGTTTGTACTGACCCTGGGAGTTGTACTGACCCAGGGGGTTGTACTGACCCAGGGAGTTGTGTTTGTACTGACTTAGGGAGGTGTACTGAGACAACGAGTTGTGTTTGCACTGACCCAAGGAGTTTGTTTGTACCGACCCAGGGAATTGAATTGGCCCAGGAAGTTGTTTGTACTGACCCTTGGAGTTGTACTGACTCAGGGAGTTGTACCGACCCAGATAATTGTACAGACCGAGGGTGTTGTACAGACCCAAGGAGTTGTACAGACCCAAGGAGTTGGGCTGACTCAGGGAGTTGTACTGACCAAGGGAGTTGCACTAACCCAGGGAGTTGTACTGACTCATGGAGTAGTACTGAACCAGGAAGTTGTGTTTGTACTGACCCATGGAGTTGTACTGACCCAGGGAATTGTACTGACCCAGGGAATTGTACTGACCCAGGGAGTTGTACTGACCCCTGGAGTTGTACAGACCAAACGAGTTGTACTCACCCAGTGAGTTGTACTGACCCAAGGAGTTGTGTTTGTACTGACCCAGGAAGATGTACTGACCCAGAGAGTTGTGTTTGTACTGGCCCATGGAGTTGATTTGGCCCAGGGAGTTGTGTTTGTACTGAACCTAGGAGTTGTACTGGCTCAGGGAGTTGTACTGACCCAGGGAGTTGTTCTGACCAAGGGAGTTGTACAGACATAAGGAGTTGTACTGACCCAGGGAGTTGTACTGACTCATGGAGTTGTACTGAGCCAGGAAGTTGTGTTTGTACTGACCCAGGGAGTTGTACTGACCAAGGGAGTTGTGCTAACCCAGGGAGTTGTACTAACTTTGGGAATTGTGTTTGTACTGACCCAGGGAGATTGTTTGCACTGACCCAGGGAGTTGTACAGACCCAGGAAGTTGTACTGACTCAGGGAGTTTTGTTTGTACTGTCGCAGAGAGTTGTACTGTCCCAGGGAGTTGTACTGGCCCAGGTAGTTGTGTTTGTACTGACCCATGGAGTTGTAGTTACCCAGGGAGTTGTAATGTCCCAGGAAGTTGTACTGACTCAGGGAGTTTTGTTTGTACTGTCGCAGAGAGTTGTTCTGTCCCAGGGAGTTGTACTGGCCCAGGTAGTTGTGTTTGTACTGACCCATGGAGTTGAATTGGCCCAGGGAGTTGTATTTGTTCTGACCCTAGGAGTTGTACTGACTCAGGGAGTTTTACTGACCCAGGGAGTTGTACTGACCGAGGGAGTTGTACAGACATAAGGAGTTGTACTGCCCAAGGGAGTTGTTCTGACTCATGGAGTTGTACAGAGCCAGGAAGTTGTGTTTTTACTGACCCAGGGAGTTGTACTGACCCAGGGAGTTGTACTGACCCAGGGAGTTGTACTAACCCAGGGAGTTGCAATAACTCAGGGAATTGTGTTTGTACTGACCCAGTGAGATGTACTGACCCAGAGAGTTGTGTTTGTACTGACCCAGAGAGTTGTGTTTGTACTGACCCAGGGAGATGTACTGACCCAGAGAGTTGTGTTTGTACTGACCCAGGGAGATTGTTTGCACTGACCCAGGGAGTTGTACAGACCCAGGGAGTTAAACTGGCCCAGGGAGTTGTGTTTGTACTGTCCCTAGGAGTTGTACTGACCCAGGGAGTTGTACAAACACAGGGAGTTGTACTGACTCAGGGAGTTTTGTTTGTACTGTCGTAGAGAGTGGTACTGTCCCAGGGAGCAGTACTGGCCCATGGAATTGTGTTTGTACTGACCCAAGGAGTTGTGTTTGTACTGACCCAGGGAGTTGTGTTTGTACTGAGTCAGGGAGTTGAGTTTGCACTGACCCAGCGAGTTGTTCTGACCCAAGGAGTTGTACAGGGTCAGGGAGTTGTACTGTCCCAGGGAGTTGTAGTGAATAAGGGAGTTGTGTTTCTACTAGTCGAGGGATTTGTGTTGGTACTTAGCGAGAGAGTTGTTCTGACCGAGGGAATTGTGTTTGCTCTGACCCAGAGAGTTGTGTTTGTTCTGACCCAGGGAGTTGAACTGACTCAGGGATTTGTGTTTGTACTGATCCACGAAGTTGTATTGACCCAGGGAGATGTGTATGATCTGATTAAGGGAGTTGTGTTTGTTCTGACCCATGGAGTTTTGCTTGTACTGACCCTAGGAGTTGTACTGACTCAGGGAGTTGTACTGACCCAGGGAGTTGTACTGACCGAGAGAGTTGTAGAGACCCAAGGAGTTGGGCTGACTCAGGGAGTTGTACTTATCCAGGAAGTTGTGTTTGTACTGACCCAAGGAGTTGTTCTGACTCTGGGAGTAGTACTGACCAAGGCAGTTGTACTGACCCAGGGAGTTGTACAGACCCAAGAAGTTGTAATGACCCAGGAAGATGTACTGACTCAGTTAATTGTGCTGAGCCAGGAAGTTGTGTTTGTACTGACCCAGGGAGTTGTACTGACCCAGAGAATTGTACTGACCCAGGGAGTTGTACTGACCCAGAGAATTGTACTGACCCAGGGAGTTGTGCTGACCCCTGAAGTTGTACAGACCAAAGGAGTTGCACTGACCCAGTGAGTTGAACTAACCCAGGGAGTTGTACTGACCCAAGGATTTGTGTTTGTACTGACCCAGGAAGATGTACTGACCCCGAGAGTTGTGTTTCTACTGACCCATGGAGTTGAATTGGTCCAGGAAGTTGTGTTTTTACTGAACCTAGGAGTTGTACTGACTCAGGGAGTTGTTCTGACCCAGGGAGTTGTACTGACCGAGGGAGTTGTACAGACATAAGGAGTTGTACAGATATAAGGAGTTGTACTGACCCAGGAAGTTGTACTGACTCATGGAGTTGTACTCCCAAAGAGTTGTGTTTGTACTGACCCAGGGAGTTGTACAGACCCAGGTAGTTAAACTGGCCCAGGGAGTTGTCTTTGTACTGGTGCTAGGAGTTGTACTGACCCAGGAAGTTGTACTGACTCATGGAGTTGTACTCCCAGAGAGTTGTGTTTGTACTGACCCAGGGAGTTGTAGTGACTCAGGGAGTTTTGTTTGTACTGTCGCAGAGAGTTGTACAGTCCCAGGGAGTTGTACTGGCCCAGTTAGTTGTACTGACCCACGGAGTTGTGTTTGTACTGACCCAGGGAGATGTACTGACCCAGAGAGTTGAGTTTGTACTGACCCAGGGAGTTGAGCTGACCCAGGGAGTTGTACTGACCCAGGGAGTTGTACTGTCCCATGGATTTGTGTTTCTTCTCCAAGGGAGTTGTACTCTCCCAGAGAGTTGTACTGACATAGGAAGTTATGTTTGTACTGACCCTTGGAGTTGCACTGACCCAGGGAGTTGTGTTTGTTCTGACCCAGGGAGTTGTGTTTGTTCTGACCCAGGGAGTTATGCTTGTTCTGACCCAGGGAGTTGTACTGGCCCTTAGAGTTGTGTTTGCACTCCCCCACTGAGTTGTGTTCCTACTGACCCAAAGAGTTGTGCTGACACAGGGAGTTGTACTGACACAGGGAGTTGTACTGACCCATAGAGTTGTGTTTGTACTGACCCTCTGAGTTGTACTGTCTCTGGGAGTTGTGTTTGTTCTGATACAGGGAGTTGTGTTTGTTGGGATCCACGGAGTTGTTCTGACCGAGGGAGTTTCTGACCCAGTGAGTTGTGCTGACCCATGGAGTTGTACTGACCCAGGGAGTTGTACTGACCCAGGGAGTTGTGTTTGTTCTCACCAAGGGAGTTGTACTGTCCCAGAGAGTTGTATTGACCTAGGGAGTCATGTTTGTACTTTCCCTTGGAGTTGCACTGACCAGGTAGTTGTGTTTGTTCTGACCCAGGGAGTTGTACTGACTCAGGCAGTTTCTGACCCAGGGAGTTGTTCTGACCCAGGGAGTTGTATTGACCCTTAGAGTTGTGTTTGTTCTGCCCCATGGAGTTGTGTTCCTACTGATCCATAGAATTGTGCTTACCCAGGGAGTTTCTGACACAGGGAGTTGTACTGACCCATGTAGTTGTGTTTCTACTGACCCAGGGAGTTTAACTGACCCCTGGAGTTGTACTGAACCAGGTAGTTGTGTTTGTATTGACCCAATGAGTTGTGTTTGTTCTGACTCAGTGAGTTGTACTGGCCAAGGGAGTTGTGTTTGTACTGACCCACGGAGATGTGTTCGTTCTGACCCAGTTAGTTGCGTTTGTACTGAACCACGGAGTTACGTTTGTACTGACGGAGGTAGTTGTACTGACCCATAGAGTTGTACTGACCCAGGGAGTTGTACTGACCCAGGGAGTTCTACTAACCCAGGAAGTTGTGCTCACCCAGGGAGTTGTGATTGTGCTGACCCAGGGAGATCTACTCACCCAGAGAGTTGTGTTTGTACTGACCCAGGGAGTTTATTTGTACAGTCCCAGGGAGTTGTATTGACTCAGGGAGTTTAACTGACCCAGGGAGTTGCACTGAACTAGGGAGTAGTGTTTGTACTGATCCAGGGAGTTGAACTGACCCAAGGAGTTGTATTGACCCATGGAGTTGCACTGACGCAGGGAGTTGTGTATGTACTCACCCAGGGAGTTGTATTGACCCAAGGAGTTGTATTTGTACTGACCAGGGACTTGTACTTACCCAGGGAGTTGTACTGACCCATTTTGTTGCGTTTGCACTGACCCAGGGCTGTTGTACTGACCCAAGGTGTTGCATTTGTACTGACCCAGGGATTTGTGTTTGTACTGACCCAGGGAGCTGTACTGACCCAGGGACTTATGATTGTACTGACCCAAGGAGTTGTAATGACGCAGGGAGTTGTGTTTCTACTGACCCAGGGAGTTGTGCTGATCCACGGAGCTTCCGTCCCAGGAAGTTGTACTGACCCTTGGAGTTGTACTAACCATTGGAGTTGTGTTTGTACTGCCCCATGGAGTTGTGTTTGTTCTGACCCAGGGAGTTGTGGTGACCCATGTAGTTGTGTTTGTATTGAACCAATGAGTTGTGTTTGTTCTGACCCAGTGAGTTGTACTGACCAAGGGAGTTGCGTTTGTACTGACCCAGGGAAATGTGTTCGTTCTGACCCAGTTAGTTGCGTTTGTACTAAACCACGGAGTTACGTTTGTACTAACGGAGGTAGTTGAACTGACCCATAGAGTTGTACTGACCCATGGAGTTGTACTGACGCAGGGAGTTGTGTTTGTACTGACCCAAGGAGTTGTAGTGACCCAGGGAGTTGTAGTGACCCAGGGAGTTCTACTAACCCAGGAAGTTGTACTCACCCAGGGAGTTGTGTTTGCACTGACCCAGGGAGACGTACTGACCCAGGGAGTTTGTTTGTACAGTCCCATGGAGTTGAATTGGCCCAGGGAGTTTTGTTTGTACTGACCCTAGGAGTTGTAATGACCCAGGGAGTTGTACTGACCCAGGGAGTTGTACTGACCCAGGGAGTTGTACTGACCCAGGGAGTTGTGCTGACACAGGGAGTTGTGTTTGTACTGACCCAGGGAGATGTACTGACCCTTCGAGTTGTGGAGTTACGTTTGTACTGACCCAGGGAGTTGAACTTATCCAGGGAGTTGTATTTGTACTGACCAGGGACTTATGTTTGTACTGACGCAGGGAGTTGTACTGACCCATGTTGTTGTGTTTCTACTGACCCAGGGAGTTTAACTGACCCCTGGAGTTGTACTGAACCAGGGAGTTGTGTTTGTTCTGACTCAGTGAGTTGTACTGACCAAGGGAGTTGTGTTTGTACTGACCCAGGAAGATGTACTGACCCCGAGAGTTGTGTTTCTACTGACCCATGGAGTTGAATTGGTCCAGGAAGTTGTGTTTTTACTGAACCTAGGAGTTGTACTGACTCAGGGAGTTGTTCTGACCCAGGGAGTTGTACTGACTCAGGGAGTTGTTCTGACCCAGGGAGTTGTACTGACCGAGGGAGTTGTACAGACATAAGGAGTTGTACAGACACAAGGAGTTGTACTGACCCAGGAAGTTGTACTGACTCATGGAGTTGTACTCCCGGAGAGTTGTGTTTGTACTGACCCAGGGAGTTGTACAGACCCAGGTAGTTAAACTGGCCCAGGGAGTTGTCTTTGTACTGGTGCTAGGAGTTGTACTTACCCAGGGAGTTGTACTGACCCAGGGAGTTGTAGTGACTCAGGGAGTTTTGTTTGTACTGTCGCAGAGAGTTGTACTGGCCCAGTTAGTTGTACTGACCCACGGAGTTGTGTTTGTACTGACCCAGGGAGATGTACTGACCCAGAGAGTTGTGTTTGTACTGACCCAAGGAGTTGAGCTGACCAAGGGAGTTGTACTGACCCAGGGAGTTGTACTGTCCCATGGATTTGTGTTTCTTCTCCAAGGGAGTTGTACTGTCCCAGAGAGTTGTACTGACCTAGGAAGTTATGTTTGTACTGACCCTTGGAGTTGCACTGACCCAGGGAGTTGTGTTTGTTCTGACCCAGGGAGTTATGCTTGTTCTGACCCAGGGAGTTGTACTGGCCCTTAGAGTTGTGTTTGCACTCCCCCACTGAGTTGTGTTCCTACTGACCCAAAGAGTTGTGCTGACACAGGGAGTTGTACTGACACAGGGAGTTGTACTGACCCATAGAGTTGTGTTTGTACTGACCCTCTGAGTTGTACTGTCTCTGGGAGTTGTGTTTGTTCTGATACAGGGAGTTGTGTTTGTTCTGATACAGGGAGTTGTGTTTGTTGTGATCCACGGAGTTGTTCTGACCGAGGGAGTTTCTGACCCAGTGAGTTGAGCTGACCAAGGGAGTTGTACTGACCCAGGGAGTTGTACTGACCCAGGGAGTTGTCTTTGCATTGATTCAGGGAGTTGTACTGTCCCAGGGAGTTGTGTTTGTTCTCACCAAGGGAGTTGTACTGTCCCAGAGAGTTGTGTTTGTTCTCACCAAGGGAGTTGTACTGTCCCAGGGAGTTGTGTTTGTTCTCACCAAGGGAGTTGTACTGTCCCAGAGAGTTGTACTGACCTAGGGAGTCATGTTTGTACTTTCCCTTGGAGTTGCACTGACCAGGTAGTTGTGTTTGTACTGACCCAGGGAGTTGTACTGACCCAGGGAGTTGTGCTGACCCAGGGAGTTGTGTTTGTTCTGACCCAGGGAGTTGTACTGACCCATGGAGTTGTGTTTGTACTGACCCAGGGAGTTGTGTTTGTACTGACCCAGGGAGTTGTGTTTGTACTGACCCAGGGAGTTGTGTTTGTACTGACCCAGGGAGTTGTGTTTGTACTGACCCAGGGAGTTGTGTTTGTACTGACCCAGGGAGTTGTACTGACCCAGGGAGTTGTGTTTGTACTGACCCATGGAGTTGTGTTTGTACTGACCCAGGGAGTTGTGTTTGTACTGACCCAGGGAGTTGTGTTTGTACTGACCCAGGGAGTTGTACTGACCCAGGGAGTTGTACTGACCCAGGGAGTTGTACTGACCCAGGGAGTTGTACTGCCCCATGGAGTTGTGCTTGTACTGACCCAGGGAGTTGTGCTGACACAGGAAGTTGTGCTGACACAGGGAGTTGTGCTGACCCAGGAACTTGTACTGACCCAGGGAGTTGTGCTGACCCAGGGAGTTGCACTGACCCAGGGAGTTGTACTGACCCAGGGAGTTGTACTGACCCAGGGAGTTGTGCTGACCCAGGAACTTGTACTGACCCAGGGAGTTGTGCTGACCCAGGGACTTGTACTGACCCAGGGAGTTGCGCTGACCCAGGGACTTGTGCTGACCCTGGGAGTTGTTCTGACCCAGGAAGTTGTTTGTACATGGAATGGTATACAGTACATACATGATAAAGAATAATTATTATCCTTAGGTATCTAAATGTTCACTTAGGTTAGGTAAAGTTTGTCAGGAAACAGAACAATGATTCCTGACGCGGGTTTTAGTCATTTGACCACCCACCATTGGAGCTTTTGTTCATCTGACAGACGCCTTCTGCTGGCTTACCGGTCCACTCGTTCACTTGTATACATTCCCCTATTTGTGGTTGCATGGGTTGATTCACAGCTCTTGGTCCTGCCTCTTCTCTGGTCGCTACTAGGTTCTCTCTCTCCCTGCTCCATGAGCTTTGTCGTACATTTTCTTAAAGCTATGTATAGTTCCTGCGTCCACTTCATCACTCTCCAGATTGTTCCACTTCCTGACTATGGCTGAAAAAATAATTCCTAACATCCCTGTGACTCATATTAGTTTTCAACTTCCATTTGTGTTCCCTTGTTGTTGTTTCCAATCCCTGAAACATCCTGTCCACATCCTCCTTGTCAATTCTTCTCAGTATTTTCTACGTAGTTGTCATTTCCTCCCTATCCTTCGTGTCCTCCGGCGTTGTCATGTTGACTTTCATTAACTTCTTCTCGTAGTATATACCAGTTAGGTATGGGACTAGTTTTGTTGCAAATCTTCGCACTTTCTAATTTCTTGACGTTCTAGACCAGGTGTGGGCTCCATACTGGTGCTGCATACTCCAATATGGGCCTGATATGCATGGTGCACAGAGTCTTCAATGATTCCCCACCCAGGTGTTGAAACGCTATCCTTAGGTTTGCCAGGCGCCCATATGCTGCAGCAGTTATTCGGTCGTTGTGCGCCTCAGGAGATGTGCTCGGTATTATATTCACCCCGAGATCCTTTTCCTTGAGTAAGGTTTGTAGTCTTTGGCCCTCTAGTCTGTACTGTGCCTGCGGTCTTCTTTGCCCTTCCCCGAGCTTTGCACTTGGTGGGGTTGAACTCCAGGAGCCAGTTGGTGGACCAGACTTGCAGCCTGTCCAGTTCCCTTTGTACTCTCATCTGATCTTCGTCCGACTGAATTCTCCGCATTAGCTTCACATCGTCTGCAATCACTGACACCTCTAAATTTATCCCTTGTGTATGAGTGAGTGTGCTTGTGTGTGAGTATGAGTGTGTGTGTGCGCGCGCGTGTGTGTGTGTGTGTGTGTGTGTGTGTGTGTTTGTGTGTGTGTGTGTGTTTGTGTGTGTGTGTGTGTGTGTGTGTGTGTGTGTGTGTGTGTGTGTGTGTGTGTGTGTGTGTGCGTGTGTGTGTGTGTGTGTGTGTGCGTGTGTGTGTGTGTGTGTGTGCGTGTGTGTGTGTGTGTGCGTGTGTGTGTGTGTGTGTGTGTGTGTGCGTGTGTGTGTGTGTGTGTGTGTGTGTGTGTGTGTGTGTGCGTGTGTGTGTGTGTGTGTGTGTGTGTGTGTGTGTGCGTGTGTGTGTGTGTGTGTGTGTGTGTGCACCTGGGATATCTACGAGGGCTAAAGATGGAAATACAATATGTGTACCTTTGTTGTGTGAGATGCTGCGGCCTTGGAAGCTATAAAACAAGTGCAGGAAGATGGAATATAGGAGACACAAGACGAACTGAGGTGGAAGAGGAACAGGAGGAGAAGGAACAGAAGGAGGAGGAGGAGGAAGAGGAGTATAAAGAGGAAGCAGAGAAGACAAGTGTTTGCAGTGACACAGATGGGTAAACTATTTAGATAAGGGTAAATAGATTTTTATGGCATTTATTGATTTGGAAAAAGCATATGACAGGGTGGATAGGGAGGCAATGTTGCAGATGTTGAAGGTGTTGCAGATGTTGCAAGTGTATGGTGTAGGAGGTAGGTTACTGAAAGCAGTGAAGAGTTTTTACGAGGATAGTGAGGCTCAAGTTAGAGTATGTAGGAAAGAGGGAAATTATTTCCCAGTAAAAGTAGGCCTTAGACAAGGATGTGTGATGTCACCGTGGTTGTTTAATATATTTATAGATGGGGTTGTAAGAGAAGTAAATGCGAGGGTCTTGGCAAGAGGCGTGGAGTTAAAAGATAAAGAATCACACACAAAGTGGGAGTTGTCACAGCTGCTCTTTGCTGATGACACTGTGCTCTTGGGAGATTCTGAAGAGAAGTTGCAGAGATTGGTGGATGAATTTGGTAGGGTATGTAAAAAAAACAAAATTAAAAGCGAATATTGGAAAGAGTAAAGTTATGAGAATAACAACAACAAAAAATAGGTGACGGAAGACTGGAGGGAGAAAGTATGGAGGAGGTGAATATAGTAAGACATTGAACAGTGGACGTGTCAGCAGATGTGTCTATGATAGATGAGGTGAATCATAGAAGTGACGAGGGGAATAAGGTGAGTGGTGCATTAAGAAGTATGAAGAGACATAGAATTTAATCCATGAAAGCAAAGAGGGGAATGTATAAGAGTATAGTTATACCAATGCTCTTGCATGGGTGTGAGGCAAGGGTTGTGAATGTTGCAACAAGGAGAAGGCTGGAGGCAGTGGAGATGTCATGTCTGAGGGCAATGTGTGGTATAAACATAATGCAAAGAATTCGTAGTTTGGAGATTAGGAGGAGGTGTTGGATTACCAAAACTATTATCTAGAGGGCTAAGAAGGGGTTGTGGAGGTGGTTTCGGCATATAAAGATGATGGAACGAAATAAAATGACTTCGAAAGTGAATAAATCTGTAGTGGAGGGAAGGCAGGGTAGGGGTCGGCCAAGGAAAGGCTGGAGGGAGAGGTAAAGTAGGTTTTGAGTGAGAGGGGCTTGGACTTCCAGCAAGCGAGCATGAGTGTGTTAAATAGGACTTGACATGCTGTTGGAGTGTAAGCAAGGTAACATTTGTGAAGGGTTTCAGGGAAACTGGCAGGCCGGACTTGAGTCCTGGAGATGAGAAGTACAGTGTCTACACTCTGAAGGAGGGGTGTTAATGTTGCAGTTTTATAACTGTAGTGTAAAGCACCCCACTGGCAAGACAGTGATGGAGTGAATGATGATGAAAGTTTTTCTTTTTCGGGCCACCCAATATATATATATATATATATATATATATATATATATATATATATATATATATATATATATATATATATATATATATATATATATATATATATATATATATATATATATATACCTCATCTTAAAGCTATGCATGGTTCCTTACTCCCCTACCTCACTTTCTAGGCTATTCCACTTAATGATTCCTTTATGACTGAAGAAATACTTCCTAACATCCCTTTGACTCATCTGAGTCTTCAACTTCTAAGTGTGAACCTTTGTTTCTGTGTCCCATCTCTGGAACATCCTGTCTCTGTCCACCTTGTGTATTTCACGCGGTATTTTGTATGTCGTTATCATGTCTTCCCTAACCCTCCTGTCCTCCAGTGTCGTTAGGAAGATTTTCTTTAACCTTCCTACGTAGGACATTCCTCTCAGCTCTGGGACTAGCCTTGTTACAAACCTTTGCACTTTCTCTAATTTTTTGACGTGCTTGACCAGGTGTGGGTTCCAAACAGGTGCTGCATACTCCAGTATGGGCCTGACGTACGCGGTGTAAAGTGTCTTGAACGATTCCTTACTAAGGTATCGGAACGCCATTCTCAGGTTTGCCAGGCGCTCATATGCTGCAGCAGTTATCTGGTTGATGTGTGCTTCCAGAGACGTCCTCGGTGCTATTTTCACCTCAAGATCTTTCTCCTTCGGCGAGGTTTACAGCCTTTGGCCACCGAGCCTGTACTCTGTCTGCGGTCTTCTTTGCCCTTTCCCGATCTTCATGACTTTGCATTTCGCATGGTTAAATTCGATTAGCGAGTTGCTGGACCAGGTGTTCAGCCTTTCCAGATCTCTTTGAAGTCCTGGCTGATCCTCATCTGATTTAAATCTCCTCATTAACTTCACATCATCTGCGAACAGTGACACTTGTGTGTGTGTGTGTGTGTGTGTGTGTGTGTGTGTGTGTGTGTGTGTGTGTGTGTGTGTGTGTGTGTGTGTGTGTGTGTGTGTACTCACCTAATTTTACTCACCTAATTGTGGTTGCAGGGGTCGAGACTCAGCTCCTGGCCCCGCCTCTTCACTGATTGCTACTAGGTCCTCTCTCTCTCTGCTCCCTGAGCTTTGCCATACCTCATTTTAAAGCTATGTACGGTTCCTGCGTCTACTACGTCACTTGCTAGGCTATTCCACTTCCTGACGACTCTATGACTGAAGAAATACTTCCTAACATCCCTGTGACTCGTCTGAGTCTTCAGCTTCCAGTTGTTACCCCTTGTTTCTGTGTCCCATCTCTGGAACGTCCTGTCTCTGTCCACCTTATCTATTCCACACAGTATCTTGTATGTCGTTATCATGTCTCCCCTGACCCTTCTGTCCTCCAGTGTCGTCAATACTTTCTGTATTCGACTGAAAAAGCCTACTGTGTAGGCGAAACGTTTCGGAATAAAGTTGCCTAACTGCTGCCTATGTGTCTTACCTACCAACCAGTCCCCTGAGCTCTGGAACTAGCCTTGTTGCAAACCTTTGTACTTTCTCTAATTTCTTGACGTGCTTGACCAGGTGCGTGTGTGTGTGTGTGTGTGTGTGTGTACTCATCTAATTGCACTCACCTAATTGTGGTTGCAGGGGTCGAGACTCAGCTCCTGGCCCTGCCTCTTCACTGATCGCTACTGGGTCCTCTCTCTCTCTGCTTCCTGAGCTTTGTCATACCTCTTCTTAAAACTACGTATGGTTCCTGCCTCCACTACTTCACTTGCTAGGCTATTCCACTTGCTGACAACTCTATGACTGAAGAAATACTTACTAACGTCCCTGAGACACGTCTGAGTCTTCAGCTTCCAGTTGTGACCCCTTGTCCCTGTGTCCCCACTCTGGAACATCCTATCTCTGTCCACCTTGTCTATTCCCCGCAGTATCTTGTATGTCGTTATCATGTCTCCCCTGACCCTTCTGTCCTCCAGTGTCGTCAGTCCGATTTCCCTTAATCTTTCCTCGTACGACATTCCCTTGAGCTCTGGGACTAGCCTTGTTGCAAACCTTTGTACTTTCTCTAACTTCTTGACGTGCTTGACCAGGTGTGGGTTCCAGACTGGTGCTGCATACTCCAGTATGGGCCTAACATACACAGTGTACAGTGTCTTGAACGATTCCTTATTAAGGTATCGGAACGCTATTCTCAGGTTTGCCAGGCGCCCGCATGCTGCAGCGGTTATTTGGTTGATGTGTGCCTCTGGTGATGTGCTCGGTGTTATGGTCACCCCAAGGTCTTTCTCCCTGAGTGACGTCTGTAGTCTTTATCCACCTAGCCTATACTCTGTCTGCGGTCTTCTTTGCCCCTCCCCAATCTTCATGACTTTGCATTTGGCTGGATTGAATTCGAGAAGCCAGTTACTGGACCACATGTCCAGCCTGTCCAGGTCTCTTTGCAGTCCTGCCTCATCCTCGTCCGATTTAATTCTTCTCATCAACTTCACGTCATCTGCGAACAGGGACACTTCGGAGTCTATTCCTTCCATCATGTCGTTCACATAAATCAAAAATAGCACTGGTCCTAGAACTGACCCCTGTGGGACCCCGCTCGTAACAGGCGCCCACTGTGATACCTCTTCATGCACCTTGACTCGTTGCTGCCTCCCTGTCAGGTATTCCCTTATCCATTGCAGTGCCCTCCCTTTTACATGCGCCTGATCCTCCAGCTTCTGCACTAATCTCTTGTGGGGAACTGTGTCAAAAGCCTCCCTGCTGTCTAGGAAAACGCAATCTACCCACCCCTCTCTCTCGTGTCTTACTTCTGTTACCTTGTCATAAAACTCCAGGAGGTTTGTGATACAAGATTTGCCTTCCATGAATCCATGCTGGTTTTCGTTTATAATATTGTTCCTTTCCAGGTGTTCGACCACTCTCCTCCTGATAATCTTCTCCATGACTTTGCACACAATACATGTCAGAGACAAAGGTCTGTAGTTTAGCGCCTCGTTTCTGTTTCGTTTCTTAAATATGGGGACTACATTAGCTGTCTTCCATTTCTCAGGTAGTTGCCCAGTTTCAAGGGATGTGTTGAAGATTGTGGTTAGAGGCACGCGCAGCATCTCTGCTCCTTCTCTAAGGACCCATGGGGAGATGTTGTCCGGTCCCATTGCCTTTGAGGTGTTAAGAGCTTCTTCACCTCCTCCTCAGTTGTTCGTATGTCATCCAACATTTGTTGGTATATTCCCTCTTGATGTTCCCTTCTGTGCTGTCTTCCCACAGCCCTTCCTGTCTCTACTGTAAAAACTTCCTTAAATCTCCTGTCCAGCTCCTCACATACCTCCTGATCATTTGTTGTGAGTTCTCCACCTTTTGTCCTTAATCTGATCACCTGGTCTTTGACTTTTGTCTTCCTCTTGATGTGGCTATACAACAATTTCGGGTCAGTCTTGATTCTCGATGCTATGTCATTTTCATACTGTCGCTGGGCCTCCCTCCTTACCTGTGCGTACTCATTCCTGGCTCTGCGACTGATCTCCCTATTTTCGTGTGTTCTCTGCCTTCTGTACTTTTTTCATTCTCTATTGCACTTTGTTTTTGCCTCCTTACACCGTCGGGTAAACCAGGGGCTCGTTCTGGTCTTCCCGTTGTTACTGTTGCCCTTGGGAATAAACCTTTCCACTGCCTCCTTGCATTTTGTTGTTACATATTCCATCATTTCATTTACTGGCTTTCCTGCCAGTTCTCTGTCCCACTGGACCTCCCGCAGGAAGTTCTTCAACCCTATGTAGTCCCCTCTTTTATAGTCAGGCTTTTCCCATTCAACTCCTGTTATTCTCTCCACTTGCAGCTCTACTATGTATTCAAAGCACAGAACCACGTGGTCGCTAGCTCCTAGGGGACTCTCATACTTGATGTCCTCAATGTCTGAGCTGCCCAGGGTGAACACAAGGTCCAATCTTGCTGGTTCATCCTCCCCTCTCACTCTGGTAGTGTCCTTAACATGTTGGTGTATGAGGTTTTCCAGCACCACGTCCAACATTCTGGCTCTCCATGTTTCGGGACCCCCATGTGGCTCCAGGTTTTCCCAGTCAATCTCCCTGTGGTTGAAATCCCCCATTACCAGCAACTTTGCTCTGCTGGAGTGAGCTCTTCTTGCCACCTCAGCAAGTGTGTCCACCATTGCTCTGTTGCTCTCTTCATATTCCTCTCTTGGCCTCCTGCAGTTCTGTGGTGAATTATACATCACTGCAATGACCACTTTGTGTTCCCCAGACTGAAGTGTACCTGCTATGTAGTCTCTTTCTTCCGTCTCATCTATGCCTTCCATTATCTCGAATTTCCATCTGTTTTTTAAGAGCAGAGCAACCCCACCTTCCCCCCTGCCCCTTCTATCTTTCCTCATGATCTGGTATCCGGGTGGGAAGACTGCATCTGTTATTGTCTCCGTGAGTTTTGTTTTTGTAACTGCTATGATGTCTGGGGACTTCTCATCGATTCTTTCTTGCCATTCCTCATGTTTATTCGTTAATCCATCTGCATTTGTGTACCAAACCTTCAACTTCTGTTCTAATACTGTAATTGTGGTGCGGGGGCTGGAAACAAAGGGATCGGTGTGTGATGGTTGGTTTGGATTGTTCAGTTGCCTTGGGGTGTCGTGGCTGGAGTCCTTCTGCAGGTGTTTCTAGGGGGTGCGCTTGTCCTTCCATTTGATCCTGGGTTATTCTGCTCTCCTTTTTCATTTCCTCCTATTTCTCCTTTCGTTTTTGAACTCTCTCTTTCATTGTCTTCCTTTCGTCCTGTGTTCTGTCTCGATCGAGGTAAACACTCCGGAACTCCTGCTTGTCTCTCAGCCGTGCTTTCTCCTGCAGGATCATGGTTCGGGTTGATTCTGCCTTGAAAATTACTTTGAGAGGCGGATTCCTTTTCTTTGTGAACCACCCAATTCTCCGAAAATTTGCTACCTGGGTCATGTCCCCCTCGCCTATCACCTTCATGATATCTTCAATCGCTTTTTTCTCCTCCTGCTTTCTTTCATCATAAGTTTTCCCTTTAGCTTCGTCTAGCCCATAGATAAACACGGATCTCTCCCTTTCCACCTCCCACTGTGACTCCCATTGCATCCTCTGATGTGTTTTAGTTCCTTCCCGTGGAGTGTTCCTTCCTTCAGTCGCTTACCTAGTTATGGCCCCTATGCTTCTTGGTTTTGCCTTCCTGCTCACCTGTTCCTGGCCCTCACAGGTATCTGGTATCTTCCTTTCCAGCTCATCTAGTCTCCTTCCCCAGTCTTCCTCCCTTTTTTGGAGCTCTACCTCCCATTCCTCACTCCCAGATTCGTCCTTGGAGCCCCTTGTCCTCATCGTGGTTCTAAGTTCCCCCGTTGCTCCACAGAAGGGGGGACGGGTAGTTAGGGGGAGGGGAATAGATGGTTAGGAGGAGAGGGGATGAATGGTTGTGGGGGAGGGGGAGGATGGTTATTGGAGGGGTAGAGATAGTTGGGGGAGGGGGTTAGATGGTTCGAGGGAGAGAGGGGATGGTTGGTTATGGGGGAGGGGGAGGATGGTTATTGGAGGGAGGGAGGTAGCTGGGGGGGTTAGACGGTTTGGGGAGGAGTTAGGTGGTTTGGGGAGTGGTAGGTGGCTAAGGTGAGGTGGTTAGGGAAGGGGGAGAGGTGTGTGTGTGTGTGTGTTTGTGTGTGTGTGTGTGTGTGTTTGTGTGTGTGTGTGTGTGTGTGTGTGTGTGTTTGTGTGTGTGTGTGTGTGTGTGTGTGTGTGTGTGTGTGTGTGTGTGTGTGTGTGCTCACCTAATTGTACTCACCTAATTGTATTCACCTAATTATGGTTGCAGGGCTCGAGACTCAGCTCCTGGCACCGCCTCTTCACTGACCGCTACTGGGTTCTCTCTCTCCCTGTGTGTGTGGGTGTGTGGGTGTGTTTGTGTGCGTGTGTATATGTGTGTGTGTACTCACCTAGTTGTACTCACCTAGTTGAGGTTGCAGGGGTCGAGTCCAAGCTCTGCTCCTCCTCTTCACTGGTCGCTACTAGGTCACTCTCCCTGAACCGTGAGCTTTATCATACCTCTGCTTAAAGCTATGTGTGGATCCTGCCTCCACTACTTCGCTTCCCAAACTATTCCACTTTCTGACTACTCTGTGGCTGAAGAAATACTTCCTAACATCCCTGTGATTCATCTGTGTCTTCAGCTTCCAACTGTGTCCCCTTGTTGCCGTGTCACATCTCTGGAACATCCTGTCTTTGTCCACCTTGTCAGTTCCTCTAAGTATTTTGTATGTTGTTATCATGTCCCCCCTATCTCCCCTGTACTCCAGTGTCATCAGGTTGATTTCCCTTAACCTCTCCTCGTAGGACATACCCCTTAGCTCTGGAACTAGTCTTGTTGCAAACCGTTGCACATTCTCTAGTTTCTTTACGTGCTTGGCTAGGTGTGGGTTCCAAACTGGTGCCGCATACTCCAATATGGTCCTAACATACACGGTGTACAGGGTCCTGAACGATTCCTTATTAAGATGTCAGAATGCTGTTCTGAGGTTTGCTAGGCGCCCATATGCTGCAACAGTTATTTGGCTGATGTGCGCTTCAGGAGATGAGCCTGGTGTTATACTCACCCCAAGATCTTATTCTTTGAGTGAGGTTTGTAGTCTCTTGCCCCCTAGACTGTACTCCGTCTGCGGTCTTCTTTGCCCTTCCCCAATCTTCATGACTTTGCACTTGGTGTGATTGAACTCGAGGAGCCAATTGCTGGACCTGGTCTGCAGCCTTTCCAGATCCCTTTGTTGTTCTGCCTGATCCTCGATCGAATTAATTCATCTCATCAACTTCACGTCATCTGCAAACAGGGACACTTCGGAGTCTATTCCTTCTGTCATGTCGTTCAGAAATACCAGAAACAGCACTGGTCGTAGAGCAGACCCCTGTGGGACCCCGCTGGTCACAGGTGCCCACTCTGACACCTCGCTGCTGTCTTTCTGACAAGTATTCCCTGATTCATTGTAGTGCTTTCCCTGTTATCCCTGCTTGGTCCTCCTGTTTTCGCACTAATCTCTTGTGTGTAACTGTATCAAACGCCTTCTTGCAGTCCAAGAAAATGCAATCCATCCACCCCTCTCTCTCTTCTCTTACTGCTGTCACCATGTCATACAACTCCAGTAGGTTTGTGACACAGGATTTCCCGTCCCTGAAACCATGTTGGCTGCTGTTGATGAGATCATTCCTTTCTAGGTGTTCCACCACTCTTCTCCTGATAATCTTCTCCATGATTTTGCATGCTATACATGTCAGTGACACTGGTCTGTAGTTTAATGCTTCATGTCTGTCTCCTTTTTTTAAAGATTGGGACTACATTTGCTGTCTTCCATGCCTCAGGCAATCTCCCTGTTTCGATAGATGTATTGAATATTGTTGTTAGGGGTACACATAGCGCCTCTGCTCCCTCTCTCAGGACCCATGGAGAGATGTTATCCGGCCCCATTCCTTTGAGGTATCTAGCTCACTCAAAAGCCTCTTCACTTCTTCCTTGGTTGTGTGTACTGTGTTCAGCACTTGGTGGTGTGCCCTACCTCTCCGTCTTCCTGGAGCCCCTTCTGTCTCCTCTGTGAACACTTCTTTGAATCTCATGTTGCGTTCCTCGCATACTTCACGGTCATTTCTTGTTGTCTCTCCTCCTTCCTTCCTTAGCCTGATTACCTGGTCATTGGCTGTTGTTTTCCTCCTGATGTGGCTGTATAACAGCTTCGGGTCAGATTTGGCTTTTGCTGCTATGTCATTTTAATATTGTCATTCGGCCTCCCTTCTTATCTGTGCATATTCGTTTCTGGCTCTACGACTGTTCTCCTTATTCTCCTGGGTCCTTTGCCTTCTATATTTCTTCCATTCCCTAGCACACTTGGTTTTTTCCTCCCTGCACCTTTGGGTGAACCATGGGCTCATCCTGGCTTTTTCATTTATAATTATACCATTGGGTACAAACCTCTCCTCAGCCTCCTTGCACATTGTTGCTACATATTCCATCATCTCATTAATTTGCTTCCCTGCCAGTTCTGTGTCTCACTGAACTCTGTGCAGGAAGTTCCTCATTCCCGTGTGGTCCCCTTTCTTGTAGTTTGGTTTCATTCGTCCTGGCCTTCCTGCTTCTCCCTCCACTTGTAGCTCTACTGTGTATTCGAAGCTTAAAACCACATGGTCGCTGGCCCCAAGGGGTCTTTCATATGTGATGTCCTCGATATCTGCAACACTCAAGGTGAATACTAGGTCCAGTCTTGCTGGTTCATCCTCTCCTCTATCTCTTGTAGTGTCCCTTACATGTTGGTACATGAAGTTTTTCCAGTACCACCTCTATCATCTTAGCCCTCCATGTATATTGGCCCCCATGTGGCTCCAAGTTCTCACAATCGCTCTCCTTGTGGTTAAAGTCACCCATGATCAGAAGCTTTGCCCTGCATGCAGCTAGTGTGTCAACCATCGCTCTATTGCTCTCGTCATACTCTTGCCTTGGCTTCCTGCTGTTCTGTGGTGGGTTATACATCACTGCAATTACCACCTTGGGACCTCCAGAGTGAAGTGTTCCCGCTATGTAATCGCTTGCTTCTCCGCTGTCTCCTCTCTCCAGCTCATCAAACTTTTATTGGCTTTTGATCAACAGTGCCACTCCTCCACCCCTCTGTTACCTGTCTTTTCTCAGGATCTGCTATCCCGTTGGAAAGATGGCATCTGTTATCATACCTGTTAGCTTGGTTTCTGTGAGAGCTATGATGTCTGGTGATGCCTCTTTGACTCTTTCGTGCCACTCCTCCCACTTATTTGTTATTCCATCAGTGTTTGTGTACCATACCTTCAGTTTCCTTTCCAACACTCTGGTTTTGGGGCCTGTGAGGGTGGGAGACTTGGTAGCATACTGTGGGATTCTATAGCTGGGTGTTGGGTGGAAGCTGTGAGTGTGGATTATAGTTTGTGTTGGGATGGTGTTTTGAGGGTAGTTCTGTGTGTGCTTGCACTTGCTGCTATGTTCTGCTCTGATTGGCCTCTGCTGGTTCCATCCTTGTCTCCTTTCCTAGCTCCTTTTGCTTCATTTGTCCTCTCCCTCAGCTGCTGTCATTCTGATTGTGTTCTGTCTCTGTCTAGGAACACCCTCTTGTACTTTTCCGAGTTTTTCAACCGTGGTTTCTCTTGAAGGATCCTGTTCCACACTCTTTCTGTCCTGAGAATCAGCTTGATTGGTCGTTTTCTCCCCTTCAAGTACCCCCCTATTCTTTGAAAATTTAGTCTCGTCCATGTCTTCTTCACCTATTTCCGTGATGATGTTCTCAATCTCCTTTCTTTCTGCCTGCCAGTGTGTGTCCTTTCCTCTCTCTCCTGAAGCCCATGGATAAACACTGATTTTGCCCTTTCCTCCTCCCATTGCCTCTCCCTCTGTGACTCTGGTTCCTGTCTGTATGGGGTCATTTTCTCCCTTGTTTTTTTCCAGTGGTTCTTGGTAGCATTGTTGTGCCTCTGCATTTGACCTATTACCCTCTCCTCCTGCACCCAGCTGCTCTCCCCTTTCACTCCTTGGCCCTTCTTGGCAGGTTGATATGACCTTAGCATAAGTCATATCTCCTTTCTTCCTGTTTGGCCTCTAAGCTTAATATGCTGTGTCTTCTCTGGTCACTGCCCCTGAAACTTGCTTCAGCCTGTTTACCTCATCTTCTAGGACCCTTTATCCTGGTTACTGCAGCTTCGACTTGTGCCTCCCAATTCTTCTTCTCCTTCTGCAACCTCTTTTCTAATTTCACAGAAAGATCCATCTCCATTTTTTCAGAAAGCTCTCCTAATTTTCTCTCCCACTCTTGTTCAATCCTTTTCCACTGCTCCTCCACCAACTAATCCCTTCCAGAACCATTCTCATCTGATCCCTGGTTCCTGCGAGTTCCTACCATTTTTTTTTTTCTTTTTTCCCTTCTTTTTTCCCTCTCCTTCCCTTTTTTTAAGAGAAAATAGTTAGAGAGAGAGAGAGAGAGAGAGAGAGAGAGAGAGAGAGAGAGAGAGAGAGAGAGAGGGAGGGAGGGAGAGTGAGAGAAAGAGAGAGAAGGGAAAAGTAGGAGAGAGAGAGGGGGAGAGTGAGAATGTTATCGAATGTTACGGAATGTCTATTTCAACGACCTTCTTCATATCATCAAAGAATCTCACGCATATGCAGACGACTATACACTGACATTCACTTATCCAAGAGAAGAAATGCCAGCTGCTCTAAGCTACATCAATCACCAGCTGAGAGCTATATCAGCTTGGGGAAATAGATGGCAAGTAACATTTGCAACTGAGAAAACGCAAATGATGATCGTGTCTAAGCACCATGATGGTAATGCTGGTGCAGTAGTAAGGATGAATGGGACGATGTTGGCACCTGGAGAAGAAGTTGATATCCTTGGGGTGGAATTTGACTCCAAACTAACCATGAAGAACCATGTTGTAAATCTTGCAAACAAGGCAGCCAGGAAGCTTACAGCACTTCGCCATATCTCGCATCTGCTTGACAGTAGGGGTTGCAAGATTCTGTACGAGGCACAAGTACGCTCACATATTGAGTATGCTCCACTTTCTTGGTTTGCCTGCCCCCCCCCTCTCATCTGTGACTGCTTGACAGAGTAGAGAACAGAGCAAGACGTCTCATCTCTCGCCTGGACCCATCCTGGATAGATCTGTCATTTCAGCAGAGTCTTCAACACAGGAGAGATGTGGGAGGCCTTACTGTTATGTACAAGGCCAATATTGTCAAAGTACCACACTTGGATCCACTTCGAGGACAGCGTGAAACAAGCTTTTATGCCACAAGACGGGCAGAAAGCAGCAACTTCACCCTGGCTGTACCCTTCTCCAGAACATCACTCCATCTGAGATCATACATACCCAGGATGACTCGAGTTTGGAACACATTCGTACAGCATAATGATGTCAACGAGATAAAGTCAGTTGATCACATGAAAATGCTGGCCCACAGATGGCTCCAACTTCATCCTGTTCCCTACTTGTATGTCTCATAACAATAAAAATGCTTTCAAATGAGCTGATGTAGGTAACAGCTCTTAGCTTGTCAATAAAGTTAGGAATCCTTAACCAGTAAATAGTTTGTCAATAAAGCGGGGAGAGAGAGGGGGAGAGACAGGGGAGAAGGGGGAGAGAGGGGGGAGATGGAAGAGAGAGAGGGGAGAGAGAGGATAGGGGGAGAGAGAGAGATGGGAAATGGGAGAGGGGAGAGATAATGAGAGGGGAAGAGATGTTAGAGGAGGAGAGACGTTAGAGGGGAGAGATGGGAGAGGGAAGAGATGGGAGAGGGGAGAGATGGGAGAGGGGAGAGGTGGGAGAGGGGAGAGAGATAGGCAAAGAGAGAGATAGGTAGAGAGAGAGATAGGTAGTTAGAGAGATAGGTAGTTAGAGAGGTAGAGAGATACGTATTGAGAGATAAAGAGAAAGAAAGAGAGGGGGGATAGTTGAATGTTAGAGGGAGGGTTTTCAGGTCAGTTAACAGGAAGGTGTGAAATCCTGTACTCTCCTATTTGTACTCACCTATTTGTGGTTGCAGGGGTCGAGTCTTAGCTCCTGGCCCCGCCTCTTCACCGGTTGCTACTGGGCCCTCTCTCTCCCCGCTCCATGAGCTTTATCAAACCTCGTCTTAAAACTGTGTATGGTTCCTGCCTCCACTACGTCATTTTCTAGGCTATTCCACTGCCTTACAACTCTATGACTGAAGAAATACTTCCTAATATCTATCTGACTCATTTGTGTCTTCAACTTCCAATTGTGGCCTCTTGTTTCTGTGTCCCTTCCCTGGAACATCCTGTCTTTGTCCACCTTGTCTTTTCCACGCAGTATTTTATATGTCGTTATCATGTCTCCCCTGACCCTCCTGTCCTCCAGTGTCGTCAGGCCGATTTCCCTGTATGTACGTGTGTGTACGTGTGTGTGCGTGTGTGTACTACAGCTTTTACAAATGCCTGACCGCTGGTTCCTGTGTGTGTGTGTGTGTGTGTGTGTGTGTGTGTGTGTGTGTGTGTGTGTGTGTGTGTGTGTGTGTGTGTGTGTGTGTACTCACCTAATTGTACTCACCTAATTGTGGTTGCAGGGGTCGAGACTCAGCTCCTGGCCCTGCCTCTTCACTGATCGCTACTGGATCCTCTCTCTCTCTGCTTCCTGAGCTTTGTCATACCTCTTCTTAAAACTATGTATGGTTCCTGCCTCCACTACTTCACTTGCTAGGCTATTCCACTTGCTGACAACTCTATGACTGAAGAAATACTTCCTAACGTCCCTGTGACTCGTCTGAGTCTTCAGCTTCCAGTTGTGACCCCTTGTCCCTGTGTCCCCTCTCTGGAACATCCTATCTCTGTCCACCTTGTCTATTCCCCGCAGTATCTTGAATGTCGTTATCATGTCTCCCCTGACCCTTCTGTCCTCCAGTGTCGTCAGTCCGATTTCCCTTAACCTTTCCTCGTACGACATTCCCTTGAGCTCTGGGACTAGCCTTGTTGCAAATCTTTGTACTTTCTCTAACTTCTTGACGTGCTTGACCAGGTGTGGGTTCCAGACTGGTGCTGCATACTCCAGTATGGGCCTAACATACACAGTGTACAGTGTCTTGAACGATTCCTTATTAAGGTATCGGAACGCTATTCTCAGGTTTGCCAGGCGCCCGTATGCTGCAGCGGTTATTTGGTTGATGTGTGCCTCCGGTGATGTGCTCCGTGTTATGGTCACCCCAAGGTCTTTCTCCCTGAGTGAGGTCTGTAGTCTTTGTCCGCCTAGCCTATACTCTGTCTGAGGTCTTCTTTGCCCCTCCCCAATCTTCATGACTTTGCATTTGGCTGGATTGAATTCGAGAAGCCAGTTACTGGACCACATGTCCAGCCTCTCCAGGTCTCTTTGCAGTCCTGCCTCATCCTCGTCCGATTTAATTCTTCTCATCAACTTCACGTCATCTGCGAACAGGGACACTTCAGAGTCTATTCCTTCCATCATGTCGTTCACATATATCAAAAATAGCACTGGTCCTAGAACTGACCCCTGTGGGACCCCGCTCGTAACAGGCCCCCACTGTGATACCTCTTCACGTACCATGACTCGTTGCTGCCTCCCTGTCAGGTATTCCCTTATCTATTGCAGTGCCCTTCCTTTTACGTGTGCCTGATCCTCCAGCTTCTGCTCTAATCTCTTGTGGGGAACTGTGTCAAAGGCCTTCCTGCAGTCTAGGAAAACGCAATCTAACCAACCCTCTCTCTCGTGTCTTACTTCTGTTACCTTGTCATAAAACTCCAGGAGGTTTGTGATACAAGATTTGCCTTCCATGAATCCATGCTGGTTTTCGTTTATAATCTTGTTCCTTTCCAGGTGTTCGACCACTCTCCTCCTGATAATCTTCTCCATGACTTTGCACACAATACATGTCAGAGACACAGGTCTGTAGTTTAGTGCCTCGTTTCTGTTTCCTTTCTTAAATATGGGGACTACATTAGCTGTCTTCCATTTCTCAGGTAGTTGCCCAGTTTCAAGGGATGTGTTGAAGATTGTGGTTAGAGGCACACACAGCATCTCTGCTCCTTCTCTAAGGACCCATGGGGAGATGTTGTCCGGTCCCATCGCCTTTGAGGTGTCAAGATCACTTAAGAGCTTCTTCACCTCCTCCTCAGTTGTTCGTATGTCATCCAACACTTGTTGGTATATTCCCTCTTGATGTTCCCTTCTGTGCTGTCTTCCCACAGCCCTTCCTGTCTCTACTGTAAAAACTTCCTTAAATCTCCTGTTCAGCTCCTCACATACCTCCTGATCATTTCTTGTGAGTTCTCCACCTTCTGTCCTTAATCTGATCACCTGGTCTTTGACTGTTGTCTTCCTCCTGATGTGGCTATACAACAGTTTCGGGTCAGTCTTGATTCTCGATGCTATGTCATTTTCATACTGTCGCTGGGCCTCCCTCCTTACCTGTGCGTACTCATTCCTGGCTCTGCGACTGATCTCCCTATTTTCGTGTGTTCTCTGCCTTCTGTACTTTTTCCATTCTCTATTGCACTTTGTTTTTGCCTCCTTACACCGTCGGGTAAACCAGGGGCTTGTTCTGGTCTTCCCGTTGTTACTGTTGCCCTTGGGAATGAACCTTTCCACTGCCTCCTTGCATTTTATTGCTACATATTCCATCATTTCATTTACTGGCTTTCCTGCCAGTTCGGTGTCCCACTGGACCTCCTGCAGGAAGTTCTTCAACCCTATGTAGTCCCCTCTTTTATAGTCAGGCTTTTCCCATTCTACTCCTTTTATTCTCTCCACTTGCAACTCTACTATGTATTCAAAGCACAGAACCACGTGGTCGCTAGCTTCTACGGGACTCTCATACTTGATGTCCTCAATGTCTGAGCTGCCCAGGGTGAACACAAGGTCCAATCTTGCTGGTTCATCCTCCCCTCTCACTCTGGTAGTGTCCTTAACATGTTGGTGCATGAGGTTTTCCAGCACCACGTCCAACATACTGGCTCTCCATGTTTCGGGACCCCCATGTGGCTCCAGGTTTTCCCAGTCAATCTCCCTGTGGTTGAAATCCCCCATAACCAGCAACTTTGGTCTGCTGGAGTGAGCTCTTCTTGCCACCTCAGCAAGTGTGTCCACCATTGCTCTGTTGCTCTCTTCATATTCCTCTCTTGGCCTCCTGCAGTTCTGTGGTGGATTATACATCACTGCAATGACCACTTTGTGTTCCCTGGACTGAAGTGTACCTGCTATGTAGTCTCTTTCTCCCGTCTCATCTATTCCTTCCATTTTCTCGAATTTCCATCTGTTTTTTACGAGCAGAGCAACCCCACCTCCCCCCCCTGCCCCTTCTACCTTTCCTCATGATCTGGTATCCTGGTGGGAAGATTGCATCTGTTATTGTCTCCATGAGTTTTGTTTCTGTAACTGCTATGATGTCTGGGGACTTCTCATTGATTCTTTCTTGCCATTCCTCATGTTTATTCGTTAATCCATCTGCATTTGTGTACCAAACCTTCAACTTCTGTTCTAATACTGTAACTGTGGTGCGGGGGGTGGAAACAGAGGGATCGGTGTGTGATGGTTGGTTTGGATTGTTCAGTTGCCTTGGGGGTGTCGTGGCTGGAGTCCTTCTGCAGGTGTTTCTGGGGGATGTGCTTGTCCTTCCATTGTACTCACCTAATTGTACTCACCTAATTGTGGTTGCAGGGGTTGTGTGTGTGTGTATATATGTGTGTGTGTGTGTGTGTGTGTGTGTGTGTGTGTGTGTGTGTGTGTGTGTGTGTGTGTGTGTGTGTGTGTGTGTGTGTGTGTGTGTGTGTGTGTGTGTGTGTGTGCCCCCACTTCTAAGTATTCATACTGCTAATAAATACCAGTAGTAATTCCAGTAATTCTAAAGCTTACCAATAGTACTTCTAACACTTATCAATTCTACTTATAAAAAACAGAAAGTAATTGGGTTGTTAAATTTAGCTTGTCTCAGCTTCTAGGAGTGTCTGACGTTACACCTGGCTAGACTGCTCTCCTCCTCACACCCTCATCAACACTATCTACACCTTATCTATGCTATTTCTACTCTAATTCTGGTATTAGCTTGCAGGAGTGAGTGACCAGTATGTAACAGTGATGCAAGACCAGAATACAGAATCTGACAACATGCAACCACAAATACGTGAGCAATACTTGTGCTGGCAGCGGTGCGGTGACAAGTTGCCAGATGCTGATGACGTAGTCGTCGTACATAGGCCTTCTATCACTATTTTGAAAATCCTTCACCCGTGATGTTTATAACCATATATATTCTCGTGCATCCCGCGTTCCTCAAGTTATTTCACTTTTCACTTGTGATAGAATACACTTCACATTCGGTGTTACACTTTATATGTATAATGTCACACAACTGTTGTGACGTCACTGCTTCAACAGGCCTACTACTGCCACCTTCCCTAGTTATATATTTTATTTTTCCTTTCTCCTTTTGCTTATTAACTTTTTCACTCTCACTGTATGGTGCCCCACATTTCACTTGTTAACCAATACCTCTATAACAAGCACTGCCCTAAAAAACTAAACAGATGACAGCTAAGAGACTGACCAGTCCCTGGCTAACACCCAGTATCCTCAAATCCATAAATACAAAGCACCTATACGAAAAACAGTACAGAATGGTCCACATAACCAGAGACCAAAAAGAAACGTTACTTGTCAATCCTAACAAGCCTGATAAAAAGGGCTAAAAAATTGTATTATGAGAACAGATTATCCAACTTACGAGGTGATATAAAAAAGACCTGGAAAACCCTATCAGAAATACTAGGAACAAAAAAGATAACACGAAATAGCGAAATTGAATTAACAAAACCAGATGATCCCCAACTCCCACCTACTGAAACAGCAAACAGACTCAATGATTTCTTCTCCACTATATGACAAAACCTTGCCAATAAAATCCCAAACTCAGATACCCCACCCAATGACTACCTCACTGGCAACTACCCGAATACACTGTTCCTAGCTCCGACTAACACTAGCAACTACCTGAACACACTGTTCCTAGCTCCGACTAACACTGGCAACTACCCGAACACACTGTTCCTAGCTCCGACTAACCCAACTGAAGTCTCCCTTGCTATCAACAAACTAGAAAACAAGACAGGAGATTTAAATACCCTACCACCCATTATATACAAAAAAGTGTCACAGGTGCTATCACCAATCATTGCAACACTCTTTAACAAATCCATTGAATCCTCTGCCTTCCCTACAGTTCTCAAAATATTAAGGGTCACCCCGATCCATAAAGGAGGAGACCAAACAGACTTGAATAACTATAGGCCAATGTCCAACTTGCACCCTCTCTCTAAAATCTTTGAAAAATTAATCCATAAGCGTATCTATTCCAACCTCATCTCCCACAACATACTCAACCCCTGTCAATTTGGGTTCAGGCCTAATAAAAATACTAATGATGCTATTATCAACATGCTAGAACATATTTATACAGCAATAGAGAAAAAAGAAATCCTACTGGAGATCTTCATTGACTTACGTAAAGCTTTTGATACAGTTGACTATGACTTGCTCCACATAAAATTGTCGCACTATGGTATACGAGGGAACTCCCTCAACTACCTCAAGTCTTACCTCAGCAACAGAAGCCAATATGTGTACGCAAATGGGGCAAACTCTTCTGCACAGCCAATTACAGTTGGTGTCTCACAGGGAAGTGTCCTTGGCCCTCTTCTCTTTCTCATATACATAAATGACCTACCAAATGCATCTCAACTACTCAAACCCACACTATTTGCTGATGACACTACATACGTCTTCTCTCACCCGAGCCCAGTCACACTAGCCAATACTGTAAATACCGAATTACAGAAAATATCTACCTGGATGAGGACTAACAAACTTACACTAAACATTGACAAAACCTACTTCATTCAGTTTGGTAACAGAGCTACAGATGTCCCTCTTAACATAATGATAAACGGATCACCTATCACAAAGCTAACAGAGGGAAAATTCTTAGGAATCCACCTTGATATTAGACTCAAATTTCAAACACATATACAACAAATTTCCAAAAAAAATCCAAGACCGTAGGCATACTATCGAAGATACGGTACTATGTTCCACAGTCAGCCCTCCTGGCCCTATATCACTCTCTTATTTACCCCTATCTCACCTATGAATTTTGTGCATGGGGCTCAACAACAATAAACCATCTCAGACCACTAATTACCCAACAAAAGGCTGCAGTTAGAATGATAACAAATTCTCACTACAGACAGCACACTCCACCAATATTCAAAACTCTAAACCTACTCACCATACAAAACATCCATACTTATTACTGCACCTATTACATACATAGAACACTTAACTCTGACATAAACCCTCCCCTCAAACAACTCCTTGCCAACCTCAACAGAACACATGACCATAACACAAGACACAGATCACTCTTTGATGTTCCTCGTGTCCATCTCACACTATGCAAAAACTCAATGCACATAAAAGACCCTAAAATCTGGAATTCATTACCTCTGAATATAAAAGAAACATTGTCTGTTTATAAATTCAAGTCTCTTCTCAAAAGTCACTTACTCACCCACAACTAAATAAATACTGAATAATTGTATCTCATAAATTGTATCTCATAAATGTATCTCATTATTGTATCTCATAAATGTCAACCTGTGACCCAATAAAACTTTACTATTTAACTTCATTACCTAACATAATACTCCATTCTAGTGATTACACAGCAACACAGTAATGACCATATGACCTGTCTTTGTAATACTCATTTGTACTAAATTGTTATCTGTTTTACAATAATTTTTGTACCACTGAATATATCATTGCTTAGTTAATCTTAAGTTAATTTTAAGCTGCCCATAATGTTCTACATACAAGGGCCTTTGCGTGTATTGTGAGTGGCTGCGTGTATTGTGAGTTTCCTAGTGACTTGTTTAACAATTAGACACTTTGATATTATAAACGTTTAGTGTTGGTGGTTTTGTGCTTTAAGAGAGAAAATGTTAGTGTTTTTGATGTGTTTATTCTGAGGTGACCTGAGTCTGTTAGTCACCGTTTGTGAGGCTCTTGTCGATAGACACTTATCTTCTCTCTTTGTGTGTGTGTATTAGTTACAATTATCAAAAACACTTGGCGTGTTGTGTGTGTGTGTATGTGTGTGGTGTATGTATGTATGCTTGTGTATGTGTATACACTCAGGTATATTTGCCAGACACATAAGATGCAGACAAGATAGACTCTTACGATCATCACTGCCAGACCAACATATACACAGGTAACCTGGCTACTCATAGTCTACCACAGTACACTTGTCTACACTGCATCACGTTTGTTGGTATCACCAGACAGTTTACAACTGCACGTAGTGTACTGCCAGCAGTAGTGAAGACAGTTTACAACTGCACGTAGTGTACTGCCAGCAGTAGTGAAGACAGTTTACAACTGCACGTAGAGTACTGCCAGCAGTAGTGAAGACAGTTTACAACTGCACGTAGTGTACCGCCAGCAGTAGTGAAGACAGTTTACAACTGCACGTAGTGTACTGCCAGCAGTAGTGAAGACAGTTTACAACTCCACGTAGTGTACTGCCAGCAGTATTGAAGACAGTTTACAACTACACGTAGTGTACTGCCAGCAGTAGTGAAGACAGTTTACAACTACACGTAGTGTACTGCCAGCAGTAGTGAAGACAGTTTACAACTGCACGTAGTGTACTGCCAGCAGTAGTGAAGACAGTTTACAACTACACGTAGTGTACTGCCAGCAGTAGTGAAGACAGTTTACAACTCCACGTAGTGTACTGCCAGCAGTAGTGAAGACAGTTTACAACTACACGTAGTGTACCGCCAGCAGTAGTGAAGACAGTTTACAACTACACGTAGTGTACCGCCAGCAGTAGTAAAGACAGTTTACAACTACACGTAGTGTACTGCCAGCAGTAGTGAAGACAGTTTACAACTACACGTAGTGTACTGCCAGCAGTAGTGAAGACAGTTTACAACTACACGTAGTGTACCGCCAGCAGTAGTAAAGACAGTTTACAACTACACGTAGTTTACTGCCAGCAGTAGTAAAGACAGTTTACAACTACACGTAGTGTACTGCCAGCAGTAGTGAAGACAGTTTACAACTACACGTAGTGTACTGCCAGCAGTAGTGAAGACAGTTTACAACTACACGTAGTGTACTGCCAGCAGTAGTGAAGACAGTTTACAACTACACGTAGTGTACTGCCAGCAGTAGTGAAGACAGTTTACAACTACACGTAGTGTACTGCCAGCAGTAGTGAAGACAGTTTACAACTACACGTAGTGTACTGCCAGCAGTAGTGAAGACAGTTTACAACTACACGTAGTGTACTGCCAGCAGTAGTGAAGACAGTTTACAACTACACGTAGTGTACTGCCAGCAGTAGTGAAGACAGTTTACAACACGTAGTGTACTGCCAGCAGTAGTGAAGACAGTTTACAACTACACGTAGTGTACTGCCAGCAGTAGTGAAGACAGTTTACAACACGTAGTGTACTGCCAGCAGTAGTGAAGACAGTTTACAACTACACGTAGTGTACTGCCACCAGTAGTGAAGACAGTTTACAACTACACGTAGTGTACTGCCACCAGTAGTGAAGACAGTTTACAGAAACAGTTTATATTTGAACTTTTATTATTGACAGTGTATAAGACTGTCAAGTTGATAAGTCAGACAAATATTCAACATTTGTGAGTATTGTCCAAACTTGTCGCCTGCGCAGCAGACTTGTTCACTGCAATACTGTGACACTACAGAGAGATCTTCTGATGATAATTTAAACACATCTTCTGTCTGACCCTTGTGGGTTTAGCGACTGTGACACTGGAGAGAGAACTGCTGCATGATCCTTGCGGGTTTAGCGACTGTAACACTGCAGAGAGAACTGCTGCATGACCCTTGTGGGTTTAGCGACTGTAACACTGGAGAGAGAACTGCTGTATGACCCTTGCGGGTTTAGCGACTGTAACACTGCAGAGAGAACTGCTGCATGACCCTTGTGGGTTTAGCGACTGTGACACTGGAGAGAGAACTTCTGCATGACCCTTGTGGGTTTAGCGACTGTGACACTGGAGAGAGAACTGCTGCATAACCCTTGTGGGTTTAGCGACTGTAACACTGGAGAGAGAACTTCTGTCTGACCCTTGTGGGTTTAGCGACTGTAACACTGGAGAGAGAACTGCTGCATAACCCTTGTGGGTTTAGCGACTGTAACACTGGACCCCTCAAGGAAGGTTCCTTGATGTTGGTGAGGGGCTCTTGATTTAGGGAATTGGATCTGTGCTCCAGTTCCCCGAATTAAGCCTGAATGCCTTCCACATACCCCCCCCAGGCGCTGTATAATCCTCCGGGTTTAGCGCTTCCCCCTTGATTATAATAATAATAATGTAACACTGGAGAGAGAACTGCTGTCTGACCCTTGTGGGTTTAGCGACTGTAACACTGGAGAGAGAACTGCTGTATGATCCTTGTGGGTTTAGCGACTAACACTGGAGAGAGAACTGCTGTCTGACCCTTATGGGTTTAGCGACTGTAACACTGGAGAGAGTACTGCTATATGACCCTTGTGGGTTTAGCATCCATAACACAAGAAAGAGAACTGCTGTATGACCCTTGTGGGTTTAGCATCCGTAACACTAGAAAGAGAACTGCTACATGACCCTTGTGGGTTTAGCATCCGTAACACTAGAAAGAGAACTGCTACATGACCCTTGTGGGTTTAGCATCCGTAACACTAGAAAGAGAGCTGCTGTATGACCCTTGTGGGTTTAGCATCTGTAACACTACAAAGAGAACTGCTATATGACCCTTGTGGGTTTAGCATCTGTAACACTAGAAAGAGAACTACTATATGACCCTTGTGGGTTTAGCATCTGTAACACTAGAAAGAGAACTGCTGTATGACCCTTGTGGGTTTAGCATCTGTAACACTAGAAAGAGAACTGCTATATGACCCTTGTGGGTTTAGCATCTGTAACACTAGAAAGAGAACTGTTGTATGACCCTTGTGGGTTTAGCATCCATAACACTAGAAAGAGAACTGTTGTATGACCCTTGTGGGTTTAGCATCCATAACACTAGAAAGAGAACTGCTATATGACCCTTGTGGGTTTAGCATCCATAACACTAGAAAGAGAACTGCTATATGACCCTTGTGGGTTTAGCATCCATAACACTAGAAAGAGAACTGCTATATGACCCTTGTGGGTTTAGCATCCATAACACTAGAAAGAGAGCTGTTGTATGACCCTTGTGGGTTTAGCATCCATAACACTAGAAAGAGAACTGTTGTATGACCCTTGTGGGTTTAGCATCCATAACACTAGAAAGAGAGCTGTTGTATGACCCTTGTGGGTTTAGCATCCATAACACTAGAAAGAGAGCTGTTGTATGACCCTTGTGGGTTTAGCATCCATAACACTAGAAAGAGAGCTGTTGTATGACCCTTGTGGGTTTAGCATCCATAACACTAGAAAGAGAACTGCTATATGACCCTTGTGGGTTTAGCATCCATAACACTAGAAAGAGAACTGCTATATGACCCTTGTGGGTTTAGCATCCATAACACTAGAAAGAGAGCTGTTGTATGACCCTTGTGGGTTTAGCATCCATAACACTAGAAAGAGAACTGTTGTATGACCCTTGTGGGTTTAGCATCCATAACACTAGAAAGAGAACTGCTATATGACCCTTGTGGGTTTAGCATCCATAACACTAGAAAGAGAACTGTTGTATGACCCTTGTGGGTTTAGCATCCATAACACTAGAAAGAGAGCTGTTGTATGACCCTTGTGGGTTTAGCATCTGTAACACTACAAAGAGAACTGCTATATGACCCTTGTGGGTTTAGCATCTGTAACACTAGAAAGAGAACTACTATATGACCCTTGTGGGTTTAGCATCTGTAACACTAGAAAGAGAACTGCTATATGACCCTTGTGGGTTTAGCATCTGTAACACTAGAAAGAGAACTGCTATATGACCCTTGTGGGTTTAGCATCTGTAACACTAGAAAGAGAACTGTTGTATGACCCTTGTGGGTTTAGCATCCATAACACTAGAAAGAGAACTGTTGTATGACCCTTGTGGGTTTAGCATCCATAACACTAGAAAGAGAACTGCTATATGACCCTTGTGGGTTTAGCATCCATAACACTAGAAAGAGAACTGCTATATGACCCTTGTGGGTTTAGCATCCATAACACTAGAAAGAGAACTGCTATATGACCCTTGTGGGTTTAGCATCCATAACACTAGAAAGAGAGCTGTTGTATGACCCTTGTGGGTTTAGCATCCATAACACTAGAAAGAGAACTGTTGTATGACCCTTGTGGGTTTAGCATCCATAACACTAGAAAGAGAGCTGTTGTATGACCCTTGTGGGTTTAGCATCCATAACACTAGAAAGAGAGCTGTTGTATGACCCTTGTGGGTTTAGCATCCATAACACTAGAAAGAGAGCTGTTGTATGACCCTTGTGGGTTTAGCATCCATAACACTAGAAAGAGAACTGCTATATGACCCTTGTGGGTTTAGCATCCATAACACTAGAAAGAGAACTGCTATATGACCCTTGTGGGTTTAGCATCCATAACACTAGAAAGAGAGCTGTTGTATGACCCTTGTGGGTTTAGCATCCATAACACTAGAAAGAGAACTGTTGTATGACCCTTGTGGGTTTAGCATCCATAACACTAGAAAGAGAACTGCTATATGACCCTTGTGGGTTTAGCATCCATAACACTAGAAAGAGAACTGTTGTATGACCCTTGTGGGTTTAGCATCCATAACATTAGAAAGAGAGCTGTTGTATGACCCTTGTGGGTTTAGCATCTGTAACACTACAAAGAGAACTGCTATATGACCCTTGTGGGTTTAGCATCCATAACACTAGAAAGAGAACTGCTATATGACCCTTGTGGGTTTAGCATCCATAACACTAGAAAGAGAACTGCTATATGACCCTTGTGGGTTTAGCATCCATAACACTAGAAAGAGAACTGCTATATGACCCTTGTGGGTTTAGCATCCATAACACTAGAAAGAGAACTGCTATATGACCCTTGTGGGTTTAGCATCCATAACACTAGAAAGAGAACTGCTATATGACCCTTGTGGGTTTAGCATCCATAACACTAGAAAGAGAACTGCTATATGACCCTTGTGGGTTTAGCATCTGTAACACTACAAAGAGAACTGCTATATGACCCTTGTGGGTTTAGCATCCATAACACTAGAAAGAGAACTGCTATATGACCCTTGTGGGTTTAGCATCTGTAACACTAGAAAGAGAACTGCTATATGACCCTTGTGGGTTTAGCATCTGTAACACTAGAAAGAGAACTGTTGTTTGACCCTTGTGGGTTTAGCATCTGTAACAATAGAAAGAGAACTGCTATATGACCCTTGTGGGTTTAGCATCTGTAACACTAGAAAGAGAACTGTTGTATGACCCTTGTGGGTTTAGCATCCATAACACTAGAAAGAGAACTGCTATATGACCCTTGTGGGTTTAGCATCCATAACACTAGAAAGAGAACTGCTATATGACCCTTGTGGGTTTAGCATCTGTAACACTACAAAGAGAACTGGTATATGACCCTTGTGGGTTTAGCATCTGTAACACTAGAAAGAGAACTGCTATATGACCCTTGTGGGTTTAGCATCTGTAACACTACAAAGAGA
>NC_091386.1:11520853-11550853 GCF_038502225.1 Cherax quadricarinatus
CGATGATAAAGCCATTTATTAAAAACAGTTGTGGCAGAGTGGATCAGTTTTTAAACAGAGAGAATTAAACATTAGATAATTTACAAATATATGATGGTGTTAGTTATAGTCTGGTAGAGGCTGTGATCACTGGCATTCTGAGGGAAGCTGCTGCTGGTAGTGGTAGACACAACACTGTTGCTGGTAGTGGTAGACACAACACTGCTGTTGGTAGTGGTAGACACAACACTGCTGCTGGTAGTGGTAGACACAACACTGCTGCTGGTAGTGGTAGACACAACACTGCTGCTGGTAGTGGTAGACACAACACTGTTGCTGGTAGTGGTAGACACAACACTGCTGCTGGTAGTGGTAGACACAACACTGCTGCTGGTAGTGGTAGACACAACACTGCTGCTGGTAGTGGTAGACACAACACTGCTGCTGGTAGTGGTAGACACAACACTGCTGCTGGTAGTGGTAGACACAACACTGTTGCTGGTAGTGGTAGTGACACAACACTGCTGCTGGTAGTGGTAGACACAACAGCTGCTGCTGGTAGTGGTAGACACAACACTGCTGCTGGTAGTGGTAGACACACTGCTCCTGGTAGTGGTAGACACAACACTGTTGCTGGTAGTGGTAGACACAACACTGCTGCTGGTAGTGGTAGACACAACACTGCTCCTGGTAGTGGTAGACACAACACTGCTGCTGGTAGTGGTAGACACATCACTGCTGCTGTGATCACTGGCATTCTGATGGAAGCTGAGGAAATAAACAAGATGATACCCACTTGTGAAGTATTTACTTGTGTCACAGTATGTGGAAGTGGAGCTTTTTATATATATATTTTATTTAAAAATTACATTGCAATACATTAAATAAATAAAAGAAGCCTATTATCGGCTCCGCCACAGAACATAAATTTTCATTTGCTAAATACACACTTCAGGTTCCTGTTTGTGCTGACTCAAAATATCCCTCATCCACTATGTTTTTTATTCCTTACTCCTGTGCTAAGTACAATATTGTTCGTTTCATCAATCAAAATATTTTACAATTAGCATGTAAATTTCTATTCTACTTATCAGCCGACTAAGAGGTGAACATTGTCATTACACAAAATTCCATTAAAATTTACTTAAGATTGAATGCAAATATTGTCAAGTGTGACAACTCCTTCCCGTCTTCTAGGTACAGTGTTCACACAGTCAATTATCAAGTGTCACAACTCCTTCCCGTCTTCTAGGTACAGTGTTCACACAGTCAATTATCAAGTGTCACAACTCCTTCCCGTCTTCTAGATACAGTGTTCACACAGTCAACTGTATGTCGTTATGATCCCACAAAATTACTTACACCCTTTTTTCCCCATTGCAAAATTAACTGCCACTTACATTAGACGTCACAACGTCTGACTATTGTTCACTTAACTTATAAAATGATTAATTAACATAATTAATTACTTATGACAAAAACTGTATAGGAACATTACTTGACAATAATGAAGAATGTCAACTAAGAATGGTAAGTGTACACTAGATAATGATACTCACACACTAAATACATATTTCCATATTTATATTTTAACATGTTCTGCAAGATATTGATGTATAGTAACCAGTGTTTGGAACATTATCAGGCCTACTCTTTGACACACTGAGAAAGCTAATATAACATTATCGCTCTTAATTATACTTGTGCAGAGCAGTACTACCTCCATCATTAAAATCCATCCAGGCACAAGACACTTCAGAAAGCCACCCCCTGCCATCCCCTGCCATCCCCTGCCATCCCCTGCCATACCCTGCCATCCCCTGCCATCCCTGCCATCCCCTGACCCCATACTGTCTATATTAAAAACACAAACTTAAGTTCCTTTACATGCTCAAGCTCATACCTGAAGTCTAAAGTCATAAACCCGTGTCTCTTAATAACAGGTCACCAGGTCACCAGGTCTAGGTCACCCCCTACCCCCTCATGCCTAACGACAGCACACCCATATACTCCAATACCACACACTTTTATTCACATTCCATCCTCCACTAAACTCAAAACAGAACAAAAGTGACAGACTCAGGGAATACACCCATTCCAGCTCTACCCTGCACCCAACCCTAACATAACACCTACCGTCAGATTACGATAACCCACTATTTACCGCACTATTTACCGCACACCTTCCCATATAGTAGCCTATTCCTGCAAACTGTACGATACACACTCGCTGCAAGTACCCTCACTCAATCACCCCCCACCTCCCGCATACCCCAAGAAACATACAAGAAATCCGCCACCACGTACATCACAGCCCGCCGAATGTCCTTGGAAACCCCACCCACATCAAAGTGCAACGCCCTCAAGATCGAGATGTTACTCCCCCCCCCCCCGCCACTATACCTGGGATCACTCTAACTATTACAACCCAGGATTCCAAATGGCCTGTTACCCCGGGTGTAATGGGAGCAAATAAACAGTAGAAAAAGTTTAGACTTATATTATCCTTCACCTTAATTTATAACAGCAATATGTACACTATGTACAGTGATAAGTATAGTGCACTCCACATAAGCAAAGCAGAAATAGAAGCCACAAGATAGCAGACCGTGCTTCAACCAGCTCCTAGAATGGGAATGACAAGGGCAGACAGGAGAACAGGTACCCACATAACCTCTGGCGATTGCAAAACCATCTTCTTATTGCTAGAACCTGGTCACTAGTTGAACGACGGGGCCCCATCATCAACTCTTAGCAACCTGGTTCGCTGGTTGGGGGAGATAGCCTGTAAATGAGGGTGTGTACATGCGCCGAATAAAGGTTACGTACTCTTTGCATGCCACGCTAACCATGTCCTTACAACCCCCAAGTTTTCACAAAAATACACAGCATGAAAAGCTGTCTCCTCCTCCCCACAATGCTGACAATTCCCCTCACCTACATAACCCATTCTATATAGCACAGACCTTGAAGCTAGAATTCCTAGAAAAAACCTATGTACCAATTCACGAACCTTCGGCTTTAATCTAATCTTTCGAAAGTCTTCCCAAATGCCCCTCCAATCATACATCGGGTATGTATCTAGTCCCTGTATCACCTCTCCCTGCCTACCTGTCCGCCCAAGCCTACTAACGTTTACCTTCCTTGCATCCTGGACTGTCAATAAATTATGCATCATATCTTCACACATCAATAACTCCTTCCCCTTCCACCATTTCCTCACATCCTCCATGACCTCTCACACCCTTATACCCCTCTCCCCTCCTGTCCTTAGGTACCTCTGCTTCACATATACTGCCTTAACACATGTGTCCAAAGGTATGAGACCCAGCCCACCCAGAAACACGTCCGTCATCACCACCTTCCGATGCCACGGCCTTCCATAACCCCACACATACCTCAAAACCCCACTCTCCAGTTCCTGAATATCACACGCCCTCAGGGGATATACTTCTGCCACTCCCCACACTTTACTATACACCAGTGTGTTTACCACCATCACCCTCTGCTGCAACGTTACATCCCTGGCACTCCACCCTCGCATCCTACCCATTGCTCTACTCACAACATCCCTTGAATTTACCCTCTGCGCCTCCCCAGCCTCTGCCATGTACACCACCCCGCATATCTTAAGTCTATCCACAACGTCCCACCCATACAATACCCCCCCCACCCACTTACCTACTTCCATTAACTTAGACTTTGCTCCATGGACCCTCATCCCTGTCGCCCCACCAAAAATCTTTATTATACGTGCCACATTCCCCAATCCTATTTCCCCTCCCACCAAAATTGTGGTGTCATCCACATACCCCACAATCCCACATCTGCCAGGACCCTTCCCTCCCCGTTCCCACACTCCTTCCTCTATAAGCCTATAAAATGGGTCCTGCATGCATGCAAAAAGGATTTGTGACAAGGAACAACCCTGTCTCAAACCCTTCCTCATCTGTAGCGGCAGCCCTAACTTCCCATTAACTTGTACCCTGACTCTCGCAGGTGTATACAAAGTAGTCACCCACTGCACAATCTCATCCCCAAAACCCTGTTTTTGTAAAATACGCCACAACATACGTCTATCAACACAGTCATAAGCCTGCCTCCAATCGATCCCCAAGATCCCCTCCCCCTTGTCTGCCCTCCACGAAATCCCTAATTCTTCCATGCCCCTCACGCATACTTCGACCTGGAATCCCATACTGTCCTTTTTGTAGAACAAGGTCAATCACCTTCTTCATGCGATTGCCCAAAACCTTCGCAAATATCTTATAATCAGCGCACATGAGGGATATCGCCCTATAGGCACCCAGGGTCCTCCTCCCCTCCTTTATAAACCAAAACAACTCCCCCCCCCATGCCCTGCGTTTCCCTCAACACTCCCCCTTCCTTCATACAGTTAAGCAATGAGACCAGACATTCCTTCATACAATCCCAGTGTGCAATATAGAAATCGTTAGGAATCCCATCTATCCCTGGCGCTTTTCCCCTACTCAAGCTCATTACCGCCTCCCCCACCTCCTCACTGATCCTATCCTCAAGCTCTGTCCTCTCTTTCTCCCCTAAAATTCCCCGAATTCCCTCCCCTATAATCTCTCCCTCCCTCCCTCCACCCTCCCCCTGCTTAAAATTCTCCCTGAACCAATGATCAGCATAGTTACTCATTCCATCAGTGGTTCTTAGTACCTGCCCCACCCTATAGCCCCCCACCCCTTTACACACCTCTGATCCCATAATCGTGGTCATCTGCTGTCTTTCCCTGAACCTCCACAAAACACATCCTGACAGTTTATCACCCAATAGTACCTCTTCTAATCCTTCCCTCCAAACCTCCACCACACCTCATCCCGTCCTCTATGCTGGTAATAATCCTTAATCCGCCGTTTAGCTAGCATCTCCCACCATCCCAAAACATCCTCCTCGATGTTGCATGCCTCCCAGAATTGTCTCTACCAGTGCCTGAATGTAAGCCCCTCCCCCTCTCCCTGAAGTAACCTCACATTCATTTTCCAATAACCTGCATACCGGCGAACCATACCATCCCATGCCACCTCTGCCAACACTGCACGATGGTCCGAAAAACCTTCGTCAACCGTCAGCACAAGTTCTACTGTAATCTCACGAGTTATGTATATGCGATCTAATCTGGCAGTATAACCCCTCCTGTATAAAGCACACATCAACATCAAAACGCCTCAAAACATTCTCGAACCATACACGTTTAACTTCAGCTCTTAGGCCATTCACATTTATAGTTAAACACTTAAAGATGCAAAAAAGTGACTTTCCTCTATGTCTCCGTGTGCTGTCTATAACGCTTTTTGTTACTCCTGACTTCTCCCGTACACTTTTGCCCTCCTTGATTCCCTCCCTCCCCTGTGCACTACTCTGCTCTTTCTTAGTTACTCCCGCCCACGTCTTCTTGCCAGGTCGCTGAGCTGGAGGAATGACCTCGTCATCCTACAGGTCTCCAACTCTCTTCCTAGAAGCCCCCTCAGTCTCCATGTCATTATTTCCACTCTCTCTGTGCACCTCAGCGTCCACCTGCAACAACTGCAACATGCCAGATCCTGACCCCGTCGACCCCGTGGCCTGTCCAGTCAGGTCGTCAACCATCAGAAGTCCCCCGTCTAGAGCAGGGTTCTCCTCCGCTGGCACGTCTAGGAAGGACTTAATTATCTCCTGCAGAGGTTCAGATAATTCCTGCAGGTCACCAACCTCCCCCACTCCCACAGGCTGCTGCTCCACTTCAGGTTCTTCCTGTGGGGTAGCTGCCGAAGCTTCTGGTAGAGTCACACAACGCTCCTCCACACCGTCCACTTCGTCCGCCCAATTTCCTTTGCCTGCTGCAACCACCGCAGCAGACGAAGGAGCCACAAACGACTCTGTGGCTACTGGCATTTCCTTTGACCGTGGAGCTGCAGCCTTACCACACCCGGCTGCCATGTGATCAAAAGCACCACACAGTCGACACGTTTTACGTTGTCCCGCATAGGTCACGAACACCTGTGTCCTAAAATCCTCCAGGACAACATACGATGGGATAGGTTTTCTCAAAGTAATCTTGATATTCTAAGATCCTGCAGGAAGCCTCGTGTAGATTCCATCCTTCCATCGTTCCAAAGTCACAGCATGTACCTCACCATAGCTTTGAAAAGTCTCTCGAATATCCACGTCATCTGCTTCAAAAGGAACATTCCGAATCCTCACCCAAGTGTAGTATTTGGAGGCATCCCGTAGGCGTACCTCCAGCCCAGATGAAACGGTGATACATCTCTCCTGGTAGTTAGTTACCGTCCTTTCTTAAGCTTCTACTGTGCAGAATTTAACGAAAATCTTTGTAGAACCATTCAGAGCAATCCAATATAACTCATCGTTGGCAATCAGAAAGTATCCCTGATGATCGTGGGCAGCAAAACAGAGGCATTTGTTGGGTAAATTGCCCCTTTGACTAAGTCAACACACACAGTGTTACTCCTCCTGCGGCCACTGGCAGCCATCTTGGAGAAAATAGGAAGTTGGGCAACAGAGAAAGCAGGAGTTTTTGCGCAGCACGTCCACACGGCCCTACAGCGATGAGGACAATTGGTCTATAATCCCTCACTCCAGTGTTTTGTCTATAACCCCTCACTCCTGTGTTCTGTCTATAACATTCAACTCTGTCACATAACATTTTACTCTGTCAATGTCTGTGAGTATTTTGCATGTCGTAGTTATGTCTTCCATAATTATTCTTCTCAGTCAGGTTCAGTTTGTCTAGTCATTCCCCAGAACACAAATCCCGCGGCTCGGGTTCTAGTCTTGGTTCAAATCTCTAAATCTGTTCTTGTTTTCCTGTATAAGTGATCAGGTGAGAGGGCTCCATGCTGGTGCTGTGTACTCCATGATAGGCCTAACATATGTCGTGTACAGAGTCCTAAAATATTCTTTAAGATTTCTGAAGAAAATTTTGTGATTATCTCTTCATCTCAAATGTGGTAGAAGTTACGTGAATTATGTTCACTTCCGGTGATGTTTGGTCAGATGTAATTCCTAAATGTGGTAGAAGTTACGTGAATTATGTTCACTTCCGGTGATGTTTGGTCTGATGTAATTCCTAAATGTGGTAGAAGTTACGTGAATTATGTTCACTTCTGGTGATGTTTGGTCAGATGTAATTCCTAAATGTGGTAGAAGTTACGTGAATTATGTTCACTTCCGGTGATGTTTGGTCTGATGTAATTCCTAAATCTTTTTGATTTGGTTGAACTCCAGTAATCATTTATTAGATAATTTTTGCAGCTTGTTCAGGACTACATGTAGCCTGTCTCTAGCTTCTAACATTTGTATTGTTCAGGACTACATGTAGCCTGTCTCTAGCTTCTAACATTTGTATTGTTCAGGACTACATGTAGCCTGTCTCTAGCTTCTAACATTTGTATTGTTCAGGACTACATGTAGCCTGTCTCTAGCTTCTAACATTTGTACTGTTCAGGACTACATGTAGCCTGTCTCTAGCTTCTAACATTTGTACTGTTCAGGACTACATGTAGCCTGTCTCTAGCTTCTAACATTTTTTGTATTGTTCAGGACTACATGTAGCCTGTCTATAGCTTCTAACATTTGTATTGTTCAGGACTACATGTAGCCTGTCTCTAGCTTCTAACATTTGTATTGTTCAGGACTACATGTAGCCTGTCTCTAGCTTCTAACATTTGTATTGTTCAGGACTACATGTAGCCTGTCTCTAGCTTCTAACATTTTTTGTATTGTTCAGGACTACATGTAGCCTGTCTATAGCTTCTAACATTTGTATTGTTCAGGACTACATGTAGCCTGTCTCTAGCTTCTAACATTTGTATTGTTCAGGACTACATGTAGCCTGTCTCTATCTTCTAACATTTGTATTGTTCAGGACTACATGTAGCCTGTCTCTAGCTTCTAACATTTGTATTGTTCAGGACTACATGTAGCCTGTCTCTAGCTTCTAACATTTGTACTGTTCAGGACTACATGTAGCCTGTCTCTAGCTTCTAACATTTTTTGTATTGTTCAGGACTACATGTAGCCTGTCTATAGCTTCTAACATTTGTATTGTTCAGGACTACATGTAGCCTGTCTCTAGCATCTAACATCTGTATTGTTCAGATGTACATGTAGCCTGTCTCTAGCTTCTAATATCTGTATTGTTCAGATGTACATGTAGCCTGTCTCTAGCTTCTAACATCTGTATTGTTCAGGTGTACATGTAGCGTGTCTCTAGCCTCTAACATCTGTATTGTTCAGGTGTACATGTTGCCTGTCTCTAGCTTCTAACATTTGTATTGTTCAGATGTACATGTAGCCTGTCTCTAGCTTCTAACATCTGTATTGTTCAGGTGTACATGTAGCCTGTCTCTAGCTTCTAACATCTGTATTGTTCAGATGTACATGTAGCCTGTCTCTAGCTTCTAACATCTGTATTGTTCAGGTGTACATGTAGCCTGTCTCTAGCTTCTAACATTTGTATTGTTCAGGTGTACATGTAGCCTGTCTCTAGCTTCTAACATTTGTATTGTTCAGGTGTACATGTAGCCTGTCTCTAGCTTCTAACATCTGTATTGTTCAGATGTACATGTAGCCTGTCTCTAGCTTCTAACATCTGTATTGTTCAGGTGTACATGTAGCCTGTCTCTAGCTTCTAACATCTGTATTGTTCAGATGTACATGTAGCCTGTCTCTAGCTTCTACCATCTGTATTGTTCAGGTGTACATGTAGCCTGTCTCTAGCTTCTAACATCTGTATTGTTCAGGTGTACATGTAGCCTGTCTCTAGCTTCTAACATCTGTATTGTTCAGATGTACATGTAGCCTGTCTCTAGCTTCTAACATCTGTATTGTTCAGATGTACATGGAGCCTGTCTCTAGCTTCTAACATCTGTATTGTTCAGATGTACATGGAGCCTGTCTCTAGCTTCTAACATCTGTATTGTTCAGATGTACATGGAGCCTGTCTCTAGCTTCTAACATCTGTATTGTTCAGATGTACATGTAGCCTGTCTCTAGCCTCTAACATCTGTATTGTTCAGATGTACATGGAGCCTGTCTCTAGCTTCTAACATTTGTATTGTTCAGGACTACATGTAGACTGTCTCTAGCTTCTAACATCTGTATTGTTCAGATGTACATGGAGCCTGTCTCTAGCTTCTAACATTTGTATTGTTCGGGTGTACATGTAGCCTGTCTCTAGCTTCTAACATTTGTATTGTTCAGGTGTACATGTAGCCTGTCTCTAGCTTCTAACATTTGTATTGTTCAGGACTACATGTAGCCTGTCTCTAGCTTCTAACATTTGTATTGTTCAGGACTACATGTAGACTGTCTCTAGCCTCTAACATTTGTATTGTTCAGGACTACATGTAGACTGTCTCTAGCTTCTAACATTTGTATTGTTCAGGACTACATGTAGACTGTCTCTAGCCTCTAACATTTGTATTGTTCAGGACTACATGTAGCCTGTCTCTAGCTTCTAACATTTGTATTGTTCAGGACTACATGTAGCCTGTCTCTAGCTTCTAACATTTGTATTGTTCAGGACTACATGTAGCCTGTCTCTAGCTTCTAACATTTGTATTGCTCTCATATTATCATCAACAATGAAACACATGAATCAGTGTCCTTGGAAGGTTTTCTTGCATATATAAAGAACAGTGAAGGTCTCAAAACTGATCCTTGTGGAACCTCACATTCTATAATTTCCCATCCTGAAACATTTACCCTCAGCATCACCATATATATATTATGTTTGTCAGTTATTCCTTGATCAATTGTTGGACTTCACCTCGTATTTCTACTTGCTCTAATTTGTGAAGCAATCTCGTGTGGTACAGTGTTGAATGCTTCCTTACAGTACAAGAATATGCAGTCAACCAATGATTATTTTTCTTGTTTGATGTGTCATTCTGGCATGGAGTTATAATAGGTTAATAAAACCAAACTTATCATCCCTATTTCTATGCTAATTTTCTTTGTGTGTAAATTTGTGTAGGTGTGACTGTGTGTGTACTCACCTGTATGTGGTTGTATTGGTCAAACCTCAGCTCCTGTGTATAATGGTATGGGTGTGTATGCGTGCGTGTGTGTGTATGAGTATATTCGTGTCTGTGTCACCAATATGTACTCACCTATGTATGGTTGCAGGAGTCGAATCTCAGCTCTTTGGTTGCCGTACTCTCTCACGGCTTCGAGATCCTTATCGTATATTTTACATAAAGCTATATATGGATCCTGATTCTTCTACCTCACAGTTTATGGCTTTCCACTTCCCGACTACTTTTAGACTGAAGAAATACTTCCTAACATCCCTGTGACTAACCTGTGTTTTCTGCTTCCAGCTGTACAATCTTATCACTGTTTCCCGTCTCTTGATCAACCTGTCTCTTTCCACCCTATTAATTCTTTCCAGTATCATCCCTAATTCTACTTTCCACTAACTTCATCACGTTTAGCTCCCTAATCTCTCCTCAGAGGACATACCCGCAGCTTCGGGACTATTTCGTTGCAACCCTCTGTCGTTTGTCAAGTTCCTTACCTTGTTTAACAAGGTATAAGATCCTTACTAATATTACATACTCCAGTATGGGCCTGGCGTATACAGTGTCGTGATTGACTCTTTGTTAACGTTCCTTGAAGCTTGTCTTTGATTTGCCAGACATGCACTTGATTCAGCAGTTATTCAGTTGATGTACACCTCAGATGATATGCTCTCTTCAATTGTCAATTCGAGATCATTCTCCTGGAATGAGGTTTGCAGCCTCTATCACCGATCCAGTACTCCCTTTGCGGTCTTCTTGGCCCATCTCTAATCTCCTCAACTTTGCACTTACTTGGGCTGAATTTCTAGGTCAGATTATTGACTTCCCTAAATTTCACAAGTTTGTATTCCCTTCACTAGAGTCACATCATCTACAAACAAGAATATCTCTGACCCTGTCCCTTCTGTCCTTCCGGTCCTAGTACTGATCCTTGTGGAATCCCTCTCGTCACACGCACCCATTCCAACACCTCATCCAGGACAATCATTCGTGGTTTCTTTCGTGTTAAGTATTCCATGACACACAGTACTACCTTCCCTGTTAGTCATGTTTGAGACTCTAAATACTGTCTCAGTTTCTTGTACAGTAATGTGTCTAAAGGTTCTCTTATACACCAAGAATATGTAACCTTCTCATCCCTGTCTCCTGTGTATCGCTTCTGCTGCCTTGTAGTAGAACTGTTGTTAACTTGTAAAACAGGATTTACCATCTATAAAGCTGTGCTGGCAGTCAGTTATGATCCCTTTCTTTGTTATATGCTCAACCAACCTTACGATTTATTTTATCCTTATTCTTGCATAAGATAAGAAAAAAATTACTCGGGTTTTAGCCCGGAGGGTTTGTGCAGACCAGCTAGCAGCACCTCTAACTCGCATCTTTCAGCACTGCCTAGTACAGTGTAAATGGCCTCTGTGTGGAAAAAGGCAAATGTAGTCCCATTTCACAAAAAGAAGAGCAGAGCAGAAATCAGCAACTACAGACCAGTGTCACTCCTGTCAATCACTGGTAAGATCCTTGAGACAATAATCTCAAGATCGTCAATATGGCTTCAGGAAAGGTTACTTTGCTGCTGATCTGTTGTTAAACCTCTCCACTAAGTGGCACCAGTCACTGGATGAATCCAAAGTCAGCTGTGTGGTAGCACAGGACATTCCTGTGTACTTTCGTCCTGGTGTGGCACCAGGGTCTTTTCGCAAAACTTCAAGCACTGGGAATTGCAGGCTCTACACTATGTCTACTCAGTAATTTACCTTCATAGTAGATCTCTAAGGGTAGTTCTCAATGGAACGGAATCAGCAACACATCCTATTGGGGCAAGTGTTCCACAATGAAGTGTGGAATGTCTACTTCAATGACTTTCTTCATCTCATCCCAGAATCACATGCATATGCAGACGACTGTACACTGACATTCACTTATCCAGGAGAAGAAATGCCAGCTGCTCTAAGCTACATCAATCAACAGCTAAGAGCTATTTCAGCTTGGGGAAACAGATGGCAAGTAACATTTGCACCTGAGAAAACAAATGATGATCGTCTCAGATCCAACTATTCTCACTTGAAAAAGTTGTCCTCAGTGTTTTCTCCTTTGTACCAAGATACCATTTGCGATGCAGTGTCTGACAGAGTGAATATCAAAATGGTATACAATACCGACAGGTTGGTAAGTAAGACACATAGGCAACAGTTAGGCAACTTTATTCCGAAACGTTTCACTTTCTTCAGTTGAGCACAGAAAGTTGGCAGGAGCAGTAGAGAGAAAAGACAATTTTGAGAACTTTTTCTAGTAAGAATGTTTGGATGTGTGAGGGACGTGACCTCTCAGTGATTACATTCTTACATCTGCTACTCTGCACTTTCCTTCTGACAGTATATAAGTCTCAACACTGTCGCTTGATCTTCACATTGTTTCAAACTATGGAACAGAACTCTTCTCCAGACTCAGGGACTGACAACCTCAATTCCTACATCTGCAAGGGTGATGGACCGATACATCGTCTTCACATCTCTACTGCTCCTGCCTACTTTCTGTACTCTACTGAAGAAGCTTACTGTGTAGGCGAAACGTTTCGGAATAAAGTTGCCTATGTGTCTTACCTACCAACCTGTAGGTATTGTATACCAACCTGTCGGTATTGTATACCAACCTGTCGGTATTGTATACCAACCTGTCGGTATTGTATACCAACCTGTCGGTATTGTATACCATTTTGATATTTAGTCATTGTACCTACATGATAACCGTTGTTGAGACAATCTTGGACTGCTGGCCCGTGATTTGTGTCAGTTGTGTTATTACGATTTTGTGAGTCATTCCCTCTGATCCCTTTGTTCGCAGTTCCTTCCTTTCAGTCACTCTCTGCCTTCCCTATTTAGTTTTCTACGTATCTTGTACGTCGTAATTGTGTCACCTTTTATCTTCTCATTTTATGTGATGCAATGTTTAATATCCTTATTCTTTTTTTGTAGGTTATTGCCATGCAACCCTAAACAAGTCTCGCAATGAATCTCTGGAATTTCCAAGGTGAAGGCTCCATGCTGGTGCTGCTTACTCTGGGATAGGTCTGACATGCATCATATGCAACGTTCTGAAGGACTCTTATAAGATACCTGAATGTCATTTTCAAGTTTATCATACTTGACGTAGTTACTGTACTGATGTTTGTGCCTCCAGTTATATGCTTACCCATAGTACCTTCAGCAGCCTGAGTTAAGGAATATGAAAGTCACAGTACAGTGGCTGGTCCGAGGTGGTCCCAAACATAAGTTTGAGTCTCGTGTGTGCAGGTTATTTGTGTCTTACTCTCAGCTTGTGGTCTTTGTTCCCAACTTCGTATTTCGTTTTATCTGTCAATTTCTTCCACTTATTTCTTACCCTTGAATTGGTTGGTGTCGAGAGTTATCAGTAAGTGTCTCACAACTTCCCCTGGCTGTCAAGGCTCTTTTATAATCTTTACCCAGTTTCCGTTCCAATATTTTTTTTTATTTTCTATAGATCGACGTCATACACAAAGTATTTTATCTCACACACATTGTTCAGGTATCTCAGGAAGAGTACCAGTACAAGAGTGAACTTTGTTTAATTTCTTGTTCATTTACTCAATATTGTAAGAATATTTGTTCATTCTGTGTCTGGATGTTGACTTTGTCCAGCTGAACACAAAATTCTCATTATTTATGTTCAAATCTGCTTTCTGTTCTACGTGTGTGTCTCCCGATATTATTGACTGATAAATGACCTGTGTCAGAGAACACACTAATACTGTTATATGTATACGACCTGACACTGAGGACTGACCCTGAGATATATGTATACGACCTGACACTGAGGACTGACCCTGAGATATATGTATACGACCTGACACTGAGGACTGACCCTGAGATATATGTATACGACCTGACACTGAGGACTGACCCTGAGATATATGTATACGACCTGACACTGAGGACTGACCCTGAGATATATGTATACGACCTGACACTGAGGACTGACCCTGAGATATATGTATACGACCTGATCCTGAGGACTGACCCTGAGATATATGTATACGACCTGATCCTGAGGACTGACCCTGAGATATATGTATACGACCTGATCCTGAGGACTGACCCTGAGATATATGTATACGACCTGACACTGAGGACTGACCCTGAGATATATGTATACGACCTGACACTGAGGACTGACCCTGAGATATATGTATACGACCTGATCCTGAGGACTGACCCTGAGATATATGTATACGACCTGATCCTGAGGACTGACCCTGAGATATATGTATACGACCTGACACTGAGGACTGACCCTGAGATATATGTATACGACCTGACACTGAGGACTGACCCTGAGATATATGTATACGACCTGACACTGAGGACTGACCCTGAGATATATGTATACGACCTGATCCTGAGGACTGACCCTGAGATATATGTATACGACCTGATCCTGAGGACTGACCCTGAGATATATGTATACGACCTGACACTGAGGACTGACCCTGAGATATATGTATACGACCTGATCCTGAGGACTGACCCTGAGATATATGTATACGACCTGATCCTGAGGACTGACCCTGAGATATATGTATACGACCTGACACTGAGGACTGACCCTGAGATATATGTATACGACCTGATCCTGAGGACTGACCCTGAGATATATGTATACGACCTGATCCTGAGGACTGACCCTGAGATATATGTATACGACCTGATCCTGAGGACTGACCCTGAGATATATGTATATGACCTGATCCTGAGGACTGACCCTGAGATGTATGTATACGACCTGATCCTGAGGACTGACCCTGAGATATATGTATACGACCTGATCCTGAGGACTGACCCTGAGATATATGTATATGACCTGATCCTGAGGACTGACCCTGAGATGTATGTATACGACCTGATCCTGAGGACTGACCCTGAGATATATGTATATGACCTGATCCTGAGGACTGACCCTGAGATATATGTATACGACCTGATCCTGAGGACTGACCCTGAGATATATGTATATGACCTGATCCTGAGGACTGACCCTGAGATGTATGTATACGACCTGATCCTGAGGACTGACCCTGAGATATATGTATACGACCTGATCCTGAGGACTGACCCTGAGATATATGTATATGACCTGATCCTGAGGACTGACCCTGAGATGTATGTATACGACCTGATCCTGAGGACTGACCCTGAGATATATGTATATGACCTGATCCTGAGGACTGACCCTGAGATGTATGTATACGACCTGATCCTGAGGACTGACCCTGAGATATATGTATACGACCTGATCCTGAGGACTGACCCTGAGATATATGTATACGACCTGACACTGAGGACTGACCCTGAGATATATGTATACGACCTGACACTGAGGACTGACCCTGAGATATATGTATACGACCTGATCCTGAGGACTGACCCTGAGATATATGTATACGACCTGATCCTGAGGACTGACCCTGAGATATATGTATACGACCTGACACTGAGGACTGACCCTGAGATATATGTATACGACCTGACACTGAGGACTGACCCTGAGATATATGTATACGACCTGACACTGAGGACTGACCCTGAGATATATGTATACGACTTGATCCTGAGGACTGACCCTGAGATATATGTATACGACCTGATCCTGAGGACTGACCCTGAGATATATGTATACGACCTGACACTGAGGACTGACCCTGAGATATATGTATACGACCTGATCCTGAGGACTGACCCTGAGATATATGTATACGACCTGATCCTGAGGACTGACCCTGAGATATATGTATACGACCTGACACTGAGGACTGACCCTGAGATATATGTATACGACCTGATCCTGAGGACTGACCCTGAGATATATGTATACGACCTGATCCTGAGGACTGACCCTGAGATATATGTATACGACCTGATCCTGAGGACTGACCCTGAGATATATGTATATGACCTGATCCTGAGGACTGACCCTGAGATGTATGTATACGACCTGATCCTGAGGACTGACCCTGAGATATATGTATACGACCTGATCCTGAGGACTGACCCTGAGATATATGTATATGACCTGATCCTGAGGACTGACCCTGAGATGTATGTATACGACCTGATCCTGAGGACTGACCCTGAGATATATGTATATGACCTGATCCTGAGGACTGACCCTGAGATATATGTATACGACCTGATCCTGAGGACTGACCCTGAGATATATGTATATGACCTGATCCTGAGGACTGACCCTGAGATGTATGTATACGACCTGATCCTGAGGACTGACCCTGAGATATATGTATACGACCTGATCCTGAGGACTGACCCTGAGATATATGTATATGACCTGATCCTGAGGACTGACCCTGAGATGTATGTATGCGACCTGATCCTGAGGACTGACCCTGAGATATATGTATATGACCTGATCCTGAGGACTGACCCTGAGATGTATGTATACGACCTGATCCTGAGGACTGACCCTGAGATATATGTATATGACCTGATCCTGAGGACTGACCCTGAGATATATGTATACGACCTGATCCTGAGGACTGACCCTGAGATATATGTATACGACCTGATCCTGAGGACTGACCCTGAGATGTATGTATACGACCTGATCCTGAGGACTGACCCTGAGATATATGTATACGACCTGATCCTGAGGACTGACCCTGAGATATATGTATATGACCTGATCCTGAGGACTGACCCTGAGATGTATGTATACGACCTGATCCTGAGGACTGACCCTGAGATATATGTATATGACCTGATCCTGAGGACTGACCCTGAGATATATGTATACGACCTGATCCTGAGGACTGACCCTGAGATATATGTATATGACCTGATCCTGAGGACTGACCCTGAGATGTATGTATACGACCTGATCCTGAGGACTGACCCTGAGATATATGTATACGACCTGATCCTGAGGACTGACCCTGAGATATATGTATATGACCTGATCCTGAGGACTGACCCTGAGATGTATGTATACGACCTGATCCTGAGGACTGACCCTGAGATATATGTATATGACCTGATCCTGAGGACTGACCCTGAGATGTATGTATACGACCTGATCCTGAGGACTGACCCTGAGATATATGTATATGACCTGATCCTGAGGACTGACCATGAGATATATGTATACGACCTGATCCTGAGGACTGACCCTGAGATATATGTATACGACCTGATCCTGAGGACTGACCCTGAGATGTATGTATACGACCTGATCCTGAGGACTGACCCTGAGATATATGTATACGACCTGATCCTGAGGACTGACCCTGAGATATATGTATACGACCTGATCCTGAGGACTGACCCTGAGATGTATGTATATGACCTGATCCTGAGGACTGACCCTGAGATATATGTATACGACCTGATCCTGAGGACTGACCCTGAGATATATGTATACGACCTGATCCTGAGGACTGACCCTGAGATATATGTATACGACCTGATCCTGAGGACTGACCCTGAGATATATGTATACGACCTGATCCTGAGGACTGACCCTGAGATGTATGTATACGACCTGATCCTGAGGACTGACCCTGAGATATATGTATACGACCTGATCCTGAGGACTGACCCTGAGATATATGTATACGACCTGATCCTGAGGACTGACCCTGAGATATATGTATACGACCTGATCCTGAGGACTGACCCTGAGATGTATGTATACGACCTGATCCTGAGGACTGACCCTGAGATATATGTATACGACCTGATCCTGAGGACTGACCCTGAGATATATGTATACGACCTGATCCTGAGGACTGACCCTGAGATGTATGTATACGACCTGATCCTGAGGACTGACCCTGAGATATATGTATACGACCTGATCCTGAGGACTGACCCTGAGATATATGTATACGACCTGATCCTGAGGACTGACCCTGAGATATATGTATACGACCTGATCCTGAGGACTGACCCTGAGATATATGTATACGACCTGATCCTGAGGACTGACCCTGAGATATATGTATACGACCTGATCCTGAGGACTGACCCTGAGATATATGTATACGACCTGATCCTGAGGACTGACCCTGAGATATATGTATACGACCTGATCCTGAGGACTGACCCTGAGATATATGTATACGACCTGACACTGAGGACTGACCCTGAGATATATGTATACGACCTGACACTGAGGACTGACCCTGAGATATATGTATACGACCTGATCCTGAGGACTGACCCTGAGATATATGTATACGACCTGATCCTGAGGACTGACCCTGAGATATATGTATACGACCTGACACTGAGGACTGACCCTGAGATATATGTATACGACCTGACACTGAGGACTGACCCTGAGATATATGTATACGACCTGACACTGAGGACTGACCCTGAGATATATGTATACGACCTGACACTGAGGACTGACCCTGAGATATATGTATACGACCTGACACTGAGGACTGACCCTGAGATATATGTATACGACCTGACACTGAGGACTGACCCTGAGATATATGTATACGACCTGACACTGAGGACTGACCCTGAGATATATGTATACGACCTGATCCTGAGGACTGACCCTGAGATATATGTATACGACCTGACACTGAGGACTGACCCTGAGATATATGTATACGACCTGATCCTGCTAGAACTTTACCTCCTATACCATGAGCTGCCACTTTTCTTAAGAGTCTCTTGTGAGGTACTCTGTCGAAGGCTTTACTAAAACCCAAATAAACAATATCATATTTTTTATCACTGTCAACTGCCTCAAATGTTCTATTGAAGAACGTTAGTAAATTTGTCATGCCGGAACGACCTTTCGTGAACCCATGCTGAGATTCGTTTATCAAGTTATGCTCGTCAAGGTGACTTCCTATAATGTCAGCTATAATTGATTTAGTAACTTGCCCACTATAGATGTCAGGCTTATTGGACGGTAATTTTAAGGAACGGACTTATCCCCTGATTTGAATATAGGAACCACATTAGCCGGCTTCCACAACTCTGGCACAACACCAGTAATGATGGATGCATTAACCACACTCGTTAATGGCTGACTAAGTTCCATCTTGCATTCCTTAAGTACCCTGGAAAATAGCTCGTCGGGCCCCGAGGACTTACATTCCTTCAGTTTGTCTATATATTTGATAACCATGTCACTCGTGACAGTAATATTAATCAATTTAAATTCGTCAGGAACTGAATAATTGTTAATTTCTGGAATCTCATTTATTTCTTCCTGTGTAAAAACTAACAGAAAATAGTCATTAAATAAGGAACACATTTCCTGTTCGTTATCCGTCAGCTGTCCATTCCCAATTTTCAGAGGTCCTACTTTTTCCTTCACCTTCGTCCTATACACTTGAAAGAACCCCTTTGGATTAGTCTTTGATTCATTAGCAACTCTAATTTCATAGTCACGTTTAACCTCTCTAATCCCCTTCTTTACTTCTCTTTTAAGCTGAACATATTGTTCAGTAAGGTTAACCTCTCCTCTTCTGATGCGCCTATAAATTCCCCTTTTCTCCCCTAATAGATGCTTTAGCCTACTGTTAACCCATTTGGGATCGTTATTATTAAACCTAATTTCTCTCTGGGGAATGTATATACTCTGGGCACTGTGTACATTATTAAGAAAACAATCATAAAAGCAGATCCCTTCATATTTATAAGTATGATCATCGTCAATAAAATCATTAGCTAGATAACCCCAATCAAGATTTGACAGATGTTCCCTAGTCCATTATAATCAGCAGAACGAAAATCAGGGATTTTTACTGTATTATCATTAATCTTGCATTCCCAGTTAATGCTAAAAGTGATGGATTTGTGATCACTTGCGCCAAGCTCTTCAGTGATCTCCAGATTATTCACGAGTGTTTCCATATTTGACAAGACTAGGTCTAGTAAATTATTACCCCTGGTAGGCTTTGTTATGCTCTGCTTCAGAAAACAGTCCTGAACTGTTTCCATAAAGTCACTGGACTCTAGATTACCTGTCAAAGAATTCCAGTCAATTTGACTAAAGTTAAAGTCCCCTACTATGACTACGTTACTGTGTCCAGAAGCCTTAACAATTTCGTCCCAAAGAAGTCTCCCTCTATCGTGATCCAAGCCTGGAGGTCGGTATATTACACCTAGAATTAGTTTTTCTTGACCCTCCACGAACTCTACCCAAACAGATTCTCTTACTGCTCCATCTATTTTTATACCTGTTTTTAAGCAACAACTAATATTTTCTCGAACATATAATGCAACTCCTCCCCCCTTCCCATTACATCTATCCACATGGAACAACTTAAATCCCTGAATATTACACTCAGCAGTCATATCCCGACTCTTTAAATCATACCACGTTTCAGTTAATGCAATGATATCAAAGTTCCCAGCACATGCTACCAAACGTAGTTCATTAATTTTATTTCTTGCACTTCTACTGTTAGCATAAAATACCATCATGTGTTTTTTCTTCTGCACATTTTTCCTATTCATCTTTGTTTTCGGTAAGACACATATGCAACAGTTAGGTATCTATTTCGAAACGTTTCGCCTACACAGTAGACTTCTTCAGTCGAGTACAGAAAAGTTGATAGAAGCAGAAGAGACTTGAAGACGATGTAATCAGTCCATCACCATTAAAGTTTTGAGGTGGTCAGTCCCTCAGTCTGGAGAAGAGCATTGTTCCGTAGTCTGAAACAATATGGAGTTGAAGTGACAGGATGGAGCCTTATATAGCGCCAGGAGGTGAGACGTAGGTCACTTTGGGAGGTCAGGTCCCTCTCAAATCTAGCCGTTCTCACTAGTAGAGGTAGTCGAAGTTGATTTCAGGTCTGTACCAAGATACCCTTGTGTTGCAGTGTCTGACAGATTGAACATTAAAATGGTATGAAATACCGACAGGTTGTTAGGTAAGACCTGACCTCCCAAAGTGACCTACGTCTCACCTCCTGGCGCTATATAAGGCTCCATCTTGTCACTTCAACTCCATATTGTTTCAGACTACGGAACAATGCTCTTCTCCAGACTGAGGGACTGACCACCTCAAAACTTTAAGGGTGATGGACTGATTACATCGTCTTCAAGTCTCTTCTGCTTCTATCAACTTTTCTGTACTCGACTGAAGAGTACAGTTTCGAAATAAAGATACCTAACTGTTGCACATGTGTCTTACCTAACAATCTGTCGGTATTTTTATACCATTTTAATGTTCAATCATTGTTTTCACACAATTTCTGAAATTATCATTACCCAGAGTTACTCCATGACAGTTACTATTAAGATTCCTAATATCAGAGCATAAGTCAATATATCCATACTCATTATTTATCATTTCTAAACCCATACCTCTAACTAATCCTAGTTTAAAGTCCTAACAACCCCCTCAACTGAGCTAGCAAGAAAATCCACGTTGGACAAATAATAAATCATAATTCTTGGGTAGAGTACTAGGGTTGGACAAATATTTTGTTAGTGGGATGTCGTGAAAGACCTGCCTAGTTGGGCCAGGATGCCTTCTGCAGTGTTCCTCCTTTCTTATGAGTCGCGTATCGTCGCGCGTCAGGTGTTGCTTTGTTGTGGGATGTGATGGTGAGGTGTGGTCTAGACTCTTTATATGCCTTCCATTCATATATTGTTTTTATAGTTCCTTGATAATGTGAGAAGTCGCGAAAGCGCTTGGTATTTCACCATTCTTTCACAGTGGTTGTTCTGCCACTTTTTATCCCTCGCATATCTCTCTCTCTCTCTCTCTCTCTCTCTCTCTCTCTCTCTCTCTCTCTCTCTCTCTCTCTCTTTCAATCATACACACACACACACACACACACACACACACACACACACACACACACACACACACACACACACACACACACACACACACACACACACACACACACATACACACACACTCACACACAGTTACTTTCAGCAGAAGCAAAACTTTGTCAACCATTTAACACCAGAATAAAAGTCTTGACCTTTTCAAAAATACATTGTTCCCATGAGTTTTTCTGTGGTATTTATTTGCCAGTTTTCTCCACAAAGTGGAGAGATAAACTTGGAAATAAAAAGGAGATATACAATGTTCACAATGTTTTGTAACAAGCAGCAAACTCTGACTTTCATCCATTTGGTAATATTTTTGTGTTTTAAAACCTACGTTTAGTTCTGTGTTTTTTAACATAAGGAAGAGTTGTTAGTGTGATTTGTCGAGTGTTTGTTTATGTTTTCATGCATGTGTTTTATTCCTTGCTTTTCTTGTGTTTGTGTTGTTTAGTGTGTCCCTGGAGTGTTTATATCAGTGAATATAATAATGGTTATCTATACCGTCGAGAAGCTAAGTCAGACATAGTATGTGCATCAGTTAGGTGACTTTATTACCAGATGTTTCACCTACACTGTAGTCTTCTTCAGTACAACATAAATATTGAGAGAACAACAGTAGAAAGGTAAATGTCACCACATTATCTTCGTCTCTCCACTTCTGCTGTTGACGAACTTACAACCTCTGTGTTTGACTGCTGAAGTCTGCTGTGCAGGCGATACATTTCAGAATACAACTACCTAACTGTTGCTTGTTGCTTGTGTGTCTTACTACCTGTTATCAGGTGTCTGGCTGTGTGTTTGTTTAATGGTTCATTTGTTTGTGGCTTTGTTAGTGTATGTTGCTATGACAGTTACAAGCAATACTACTATTACTACCACTACTACAAGAACCACTTGTACCAGGACAAGTATTACTACTTCTATTACTACTACTGCTACAAGAACCACTTGTACCAGGACAAGTATTACTACTTCTATTACTACTACTACTACAAGAACCACTTGTACCAGGACAAGTATTACTACTTCTATTACTACTACTACTACAAGAACCACTTGTACCAGGACAAGTATTACTACTTCTATTACTACTACTGCTACAAGAACCACTTGTACCAGGACAAGTATTACTACTTCTATTACTACTACTACTACAAGAACCACTTGTACCAGGACAAGTATTACTACTTCTATTACTACTACTACTACAAGAACCACTTGTACCAGGACAAGTATTACTACTTCTATTACTACTACTACTACAAGAACCACTTGTACCAGGACAAGTATTACTACTTCTATTACTACCACTACTACAAGAACCACTTGTACCAGGACAAGTACTACTACTTCTATTACTACCACTACTACAAGAACCACTTGTACCAGGACAAGTACTACTACTTCTATTACTACCACTACTACAAGAACCACTTGTACCAGGACAAGTATTACTACTTCTATTACTACTACTGCTACAAGAACCACTTGTACCAGGACAAGTATTACTACTTCTATTACTACTACTACTACAAGAACCACTTGTACCAGGACAAGTACTACTACTTCTATTACTACCACTACTACAAGAACCACTTGTACCAGGACAAGTATTACTACTTCTATTACTACTACTGCTACAAGAACCACTTGTACCAGGACAAGTATTACTACTTCTATTACTACTACTACAAGAATCACTTGTACTAGGATGAATGCTACAACTTCTATTACTACTACAACTACTACAAGAGCTAATTGTACTAGGACGAGTGCTACTACCTCTATTACTACTACTACTACTACTACTAATTCTAGTATTACTAATACCACTATTACACAGTACAACAGATGTTTGTTTAATTCGTCAAGAACTGCTTACTGACTCGGGTCTTAATTCTAAGATGACCTGTGTGAGGAGATGTCTTTGAGAACCAAATGTTGGAAAAATAAACACAGAAGCAGTATAATGTGATACTTTATTGACAACGTTTCGCCCACACAGTGGGCTTTATCAAGGCATAAACAGATCTACCTGGGTGAAAGATATGTGAGTATTTATAGGATGAAGTCAGGTGGAGAATGTTAGGTAGGTTGGATATGAACTTGCATGTGTCAGTCTTCCGAGCAGAGTGAAACTCACGAGAATGTTAACAGACGCAATCTTCCCACCCGGATATCAGATCCTCATGAAAGACAGAGGTAGCAGAGGGAGAGGGAGGCTACACTGCTTATTAAAACCCGATGGGGATTTGAGGAAATGGAAGGAATGGACGAAATGGGTGAAACAGAGAACAGTGGAAAGCTAAAGATCACCACAGCAGGAACAGTTACGTCTCGAGGATGTAAGGTAGTTATTGCAGTGATGTACAACCCGCCACAAAACTGCAGGAGGCCAAGAGGAGAGTATGAAGAGAGCAACAGAGCAATGGTGGACACACTAAGTGAGGTGGCCAGAAGAGCTCACACATGTACAGCAAAGTTACTAGTTATGGGTGATTTCAATCACAAGGACATTGAGAAAACCTGGAGCCACATGGGGGTCCCGAAACATGGAGAGCCAAGATGGAGAGGGTACTGCATCAACATGTTAGGGACATTACCAGAGAGAGAGGTAAAGATGAACCAGAGAGATTGGACCTTATATTCACCCTGAGCATCTCAGATATAGAGGACATCACATATGAAAGGCCTCTTGGAACTAGTGATTATGTGGTCCTGAGCTTTGAATACATAATAGAGTTATAAGTGAAGAGGATAACAGGAATAGGATTGGAAAAGCCAAACTGCAAAATGGGGGACTACACAGGCATGAGGAACTTCCTGCAGGAGGTTCAGTGGGAAAGACAGTTGGTAGGAAAATCAGTAATCGAAATGGACTACGTGACAACAAAATGTAAGGAGGCAGAGGAGATGTTTGTTTCCATGGGCAATAGAAACACTGTTAATACCAGAACGAGCCTTTAGTTTACCCAAAGGTGTAGGGAGGCAAAAACTAAGTGAGCTAGAGAATGGATAAAATTCAGAAAACAAAGGATCCAGAAGAAATAAAGAAATTAGTCAAAAAGCCAGAAACTGGTATGCACAGATACAGAGGGAGGCCCAGCGACAGTACAAAAGCGACATAGCATCGAAAGTCTGACCCGAAGCTGTTGTATAGCCACATCAGGAGGAAGACAACAGTCAAGGACCAGGTAATCAGGCTGAGGAAGGAAGGTGGGGAGCTTACAAGAAACCACCAAGAAGTACGTGAGGAGCTCAACATGAGATTTAAGAAAGTATTTACAGTGGAAACAGAAAGGACTCTGGGAAGTCAGAATAGTGCTGAATGAAATGTATACAACCGAGGAGGAGATGAAGAAACTGCTAAGTGAACTTGATACCTCAAAGACATCTATTTGTGGGTCCTTAGAGAGGAAGCAGAAACGCTGCATGTGCCACTAATAACAATTTTCAACACAAAAACTGAAACTGGGCAACTACCTAAGGAATGGAAGACGTCATATGTAGTCCATTTTTAAGAAAGGACACAGACATGAGGCACTAATCTTCAGACCAGTGTTACTGACATGTATAGTATGCAAAGTCATGGAGAAGATTATCAGGAAGAAGTGTTCGAGCATCTAGAACGGAACAAGCTTATAAACGACAACCAGCATGGATTTAGGAAAGGAAAAGCCTGTATCACAAACCTATTGGAGATTTATGACAAGGTAACAGAAGTAAGACACGAGAGATGGGTGGTTAGATTGCATTTTCTTTAATTAGATATGAACATAAGAACATAAGAAAGAAGGAACACTGCAACAGGCCTACTGGCCTATGCAGGGCAGGTTCATATTAACCCCCGGCTTCGACCAATGGCCCACCCAGTCAGGTCACCTCCACTTAAGGAAGGAGCACGGCATCTGACCCAGTAGCACCAGTTAGTCAGGTCCAACTCACACTCACCCACACCTGTCATGTATTTATCTAACCTATTTTTAAAACTACACAACGTCTTAGTTTCTATACGGTGCTCGGGAGTTTGTTCCACTCATCCACAACTCTATTACCAAACCAGTGCTTTCCTATATCCTTCCTGAAACTGAACTTTTCCAGTTTAAGGCCATTGCTGCGAGTCCTGTCTAGGCTAGATATTTATACACCTAATTCTACGCATTTTTAGAGAGTGCAGATTCAGGGCCTCAGCCTATCATCATAGGGAAGATTTCTGATACATGGGATCATCCTTGTCATCCTCCTCTGTACGTTTTCCAGAACATTTATATCCATTCTGTAATGCGGTGACCAGAACTGAGCAGCATAGTGTAAATGAGGCCTATGGAGTTAAAGAATAACCTGAGGATTTCTCTTATTTATGCTTCTTGATATGAAGTCAAAGACTCTGTTAGCTTTATTGCGAACACTTGCGCACTGTTGTCTTGGTTTCAGATTACTGCTAACCAGAACTCCTAAATCCTACAATATTTAGTTTATACATGGCATGGTTATTTAACTGTCCAACATTTAGAACTTTGCATTTGTCAAAATTAAACTGCATCTGCCACTTCTCCGACCACTGCATCAGTCTATTCAAATCATCCTGGAGTGCTCTAGTGCCCTCATTAGAATGAATTGGACGGCCTATTTTGGTGTCATCAGCAAATTTGGTTATGTCGCTATTAATTCCGTCATCTATGTCGTATATATAAACTGTGAACAGCAATGGGCCCAACACTGACCCTTGTTTAATACCGCTTGTGACGTTCCCCCATTCTGATTTCTCCCCATTTACGCAAACTCGTTGCTACCTATTTGTCAGCCAAGCCTATACCTAGGAAAAAATTTCTCCTTCCATTCCGCGTGCCTTAATAGTCAACCTATGTTGACTCTTAATGACAATAAATTGCGCTAAAATTTATAACTGTCATGCAGGTGATAAAATACCCCGTTGCCAACTGTTTCAAAATTATAGTATCAGAAGAACCTTCTGACTCTGACCTAAACCTTGTCTAGATTACCTATATTAAAACAGTTTATTAACTGTGTTCATCCAGGTAACATTAACATTCACATTGATATTCTCCATAACACAAATATATATCAACATTTTTGTATATATAATAACCAGAATATGTTCAACATTGATATTCACCATTATAAATGTTGCAATAAACTGTTACATAAACTCAATATACCATAAATCATCAGCCAAACAGTAGTATAACAAATATGTTTAACATTTACACGACAAACAAATTATAGTTTTTATGTAAACAACATAATTAAATAATTCTTCAGTAGTTATAGGTCAATTTTCAGTCTGGTCAAACTGGTCATGTCAGTTAATATGTCAGTTATGTACTGTACTGTACTTTATATTAAGTAGTTTGTACATGTCAGTTAATATGTCAGTTATGTACTGTACTGTACTTTATGTTAAGTAGTTTGTACATGTCAGTTAATATGTCAGTTATGTACTGTACTGTACTTTATATTAAGTAGTTTGTACATGTCAGTTATTATGTCAGTTATGTACTGTACTGTACTTTATATTAAGTAGTTTGTACATGTCAGTTAATATGTCAGTTATGTACTGTACTGTACTTTATATTAAGTAGTTTGTACATGTCAGTTAATATGTCAGTTATGTACTGTACTGTACTTTATATTAAGTAGTTTGTACATGTCAGTTAATATGTCAGTTATGTACTGTACTGTACTTTATATTAAGTAGTTTGTACATGTCAGTTAATATGTCAGTTATGTACTGTACTGTGCTTTATATTAAGTAGTTTGTACATGTCAGTTAATATGTCAGTTATGTACTGTACTGTGCTTTATATTAAGTAGTTTGTACATGTCAGTTAATATGTCAGTTATGTACTGTACTGTACTTTATATTAAGTAGTTTGTACATGTCAGTTAATATGTCAGTTATGTACTGTACTGTACTTTATATTAAGTAGTTTGTACATGTCAGTTAATATGTCAGTTATGTACTGTACTGTACTTTATATTAAGTAGTTTGTACATGTCAGTTAATATGTCAGTTATGTACTGTACTGTACTTTATATTAAGTAGTTTGTACATGTCAGTTAATATGTCAGTTATGTACTGTACTGTACTTTATATTAAGTAGTTTGTACATGTCAGTTAATATGTCAGTTATGTACTGTACTGTGCTTTATATTAAGTAGTTTGTACATGTCAGTTAATATGTCAGTTATGTACTGTACTGTGCTTTATATTAAGTAGTTTGTACATGTCAGTTAATATGTCAGTTATGTACTGTACTGTACTTTATATTAAGTAGTTTGTACATGTCAGTTAATATGTCAGTTATGTACTGTACTGTACTTTATATTAAGTAGTTTGTACATGTCAGTTAATATGTCAGTTATGTACTGTACTGTACTTTATATTAAGTAGTTTGTACATGTCAGTTAATATGTCAGTTATGTACTGTACTGTACTTTATATTAAGTAGTTTGTACATGTCAGTTAATATGTCAGTTATGTACTGTACTGTACTTTATATTAAGTAGTTTGTACATGTCAGTTAATATGTCAGTTATGTACTGTACTGTGCTTTATATTAAGTAGTTTGTACATGTCAGTTAATATGTCAGTTATGTACTGTACTGTGCTTTATATTAAGTAGTTTGTACATGTCAGTTAATATGTCAGTTATGTACTGTACTGTACTTTATATTAAGTAGTTTGTACATGTCAGTTAATATGTCAGTTATGTACTGTACTGTACTTTATATTAAGTAGTTTGTACATGTCAGTTAATATGTCAGTTATGTACTGTACTGTACTTTATATTAAGTAGTTTGTACATGTCAGTTAATATGTCAGTTATGTACTGTACTGTACTTTATATTAAGTAGTTTGTACATGTCAGTTAATATGTCAGTTATGTACTGTACTGTACTTTATATTAAGTAGTTTGTACATGTCAGTTAATATGTCAGTTATGTACTCTACTGTACTTTATGAAAATAAAATTCTCATTATCATTGTTATTTTCTTTATCACTGTCAGTTTTTTTGTCGTTTTGCAACGACAGAATTGTAAACAATTGTATTTCATAAATCACGTGACCTGTCATCACTTGACTGTAATAGATGATTGATGTAACCATCAAGAATATTTTATAGTCAAGTTTATCACCAGCTTAATATGACCAGTGTTTGGAGGTCCAGTAAATATTAATATTATTCTAACTTAATATTACACACAACTGTGCTGCGTCACCACGTCTACCATAACAAATTATGGAAGATCACTTTCATCAAAGAGGAATATGATGGAGGGAATATGACAGTCATTTTCTGGATCATTACAAACTTTACCTGTCATTCTGGTGATGTAAACTGCCTTCACGTGGCAGTAAAGACTATTATGTCATGTGCTGGAGCACAAAGATGGCACTTACTGCACTCACCTTCCACTAGTTGTGGTTATAACTCTGGACGACTTAAACAACGAACAACAACAATACAACACTGTGTGTCAGCTTTCACTAGTTGTGGTTATAACTCTGGACGACTTAAACAACGAACAACAACAATACAACACTGTGTGTCAGCTTTCACTAGTTGTAGTTATAACTCTGGACGACTTAAACAACGAACAACAACGAACAACAACGAACAACAACAATAAACAACGAACAACAACAATACAACACTGTGTGTCAGCTTCCACCAGTTGTGGTTATAACTCTGGACGACTTAAACAACGAACAACAACAATACAACACTGTGTGTCAGCTTTCACTAGTTGTGGTTATAACTCTGGACGACTTAAACAACGAACAACAACAATACAACACTGTGTGTCAGCTTCCACTAGTTGTGGTTATAACTCTGGACGACTTAAACAACGAACAACAACAATACAACACTGTATGTCAGCTTTCACTAGTTGTGGTTATAACTCTGGACGACTTAAACAACGAACAACAACAATACAACACTGTGTGTCAGCTTTCACTAGTTGTAGTTATAACTCTGGACGACTTAAACAACGAACAACAACGAACAACAACAATAAACAACGAACAACAACAATACAACACTGTGTGTCAGCTTTCACTAGTTGTGGTTATAACTCTGGACGACTTAAACAACGA
>NC_091386.1:11555853-11575853 GCF_038502225.1 Cherax quadricarinatus
ATCTCAAGTTTTTCAGCAACAAGACTTTTTGTTACTTTTATGACCTTGGTCTTCTCTATGGTCACTTTTAATTATCTTGTTTAACTCACTCTCCCAAATTTATCAACCAGCCTTTATAACTTCTCTTCAGAATCACTTAAAATCACAGTGTCATCAATAATAAGCAACTGTAACAACTCTCTCTGTGTCAGATTCATTATCTTATAATCTCACACTTCTCCCTAACTCCCCAATGTTCACTTTTGTTTCAGTCCAAAAAAATTAATTTGTTAAACAATCCTGGTGACGTCACACATCACCTTCTAATGCCTACTTTCACTGGGAAAAGTCTGGCCAAAGTTCTAGTCTCACTCCACTGTTAAAACTCTTCTCAACTTTCGTGCCGTAGTTCTAGTCTCACTACACTGTTAAAACTCTTCTCAACTTTCGTGCCGTAGTTCTAGTCTCACTCCACTGTAAAACTCTTCTCAACTTTGGTGCCGTAGTTCTAGTCTCACTACACTGTAAAACTCTTCTCAACGTTCGTGCCGTAGTTTTAGTCTCACTCCACTGTTAAAACTCTTCTCAACTTTCGATCCGTAGTTCTAGTCTCACCCCACGGTTAAAACTCTTCTCAACTTTCGTGCCGTAGTTCTAGTCTCACTACACTGTTAAAACTCTTCTCAACTTTCGTGCCGTAGTTCTAGTCTCACTCCACTGTAAAACTCTTCTCAACTTTCGTGCCGTAGTTCTAGTCACACTACACTGTTAAAACTCTTCTCAAATTTTTGCAGTAGTTCTAGTCTCAGTCCACTGTAAAACACTTCTCAACTTTCGTGCCGTAGTTCTAGTCTCACTCCACTGTTAAAACTCTTCTCAACTTTGGTGCCGTAGTTGTAGTCTCACTCCACTGTTAAAACTCTTCTCAACTTTGGTGCCGTAGTTCTAGTCTCACTCCACTGTTAAAACTCTTCTCAACTTTCGTGCCGTAGTTCTAGTCTCACTCCACTGTTAAAACTCTTCTCAACTTTGGTGCCGTAGTTCTAGTCTCACTCCACTGTTAAAACTCTTCTCAACTTTGGTGCCGTAGTTCTAGTCTCACTCCACTATTAAAACTTCTCAACTTTGGTGCCGTAGTTCTAGTCTCACTCCACTATTAAAACTTCTCAACTTTGGTGCCGTAGTTCTAGTCTCACTCCACTATTAAAACTTCTCAACTTTCGTGTCGTAGTTCTAGTCTCACTCCACGGTTAAAACTCTTCTCAACTTTCGTGCCGTAGTTCTAGTCTCACTCCACTGTTAAAACTTCTCAACTTCGTGCCGTAGTTCTAGTCTCACTCCACTGTTAAAACTCTTCTCAACTTTGGTGCCGTAGTTCTAGTCTCACTCCACTGTTAAAACTCTTCTCAACTTTCGTGCCGTAGTTCTAGTCACACTCCACTGTTAAAACTCTTCTCAACTTTCGTGCCGTAGTTCTAGTCTCACTCCACTGTTAAAACTCTCCTCAACTTTCGTGCCGTAGTTCTAGTCTCACTCCACTGTTAAAACTCTTCTCAACTTTCGTGCCGTAGTTCTAGTCACACTACACTGTTAAAACTCTTCTCAACTTTGGTGCCGTAGTTCTAGTCTCACTCCACTGTTAAAACTCTTCTCAACTTTCGTGCCGTAGTTCTAGTCTCACTCCACTGTTAAAACTCTCCTCAACTTTCGAGCGGCAGTTTCTGTCTTACTGTTGTGTCTAGCAAATTGCTTCACTATAATATGTCTCTTTTAGCACCATAAACATGATATATATTTACTTACCTTCATCTAAGTATTGATCATTTAAATGTTTAATGGTAAACACTGGACACATCACCTCCTGGTAAACTCTGGACACATCACCTGGTAAACACTGGACACATCACTTCCTGGTAAACTCTGGACACATCACCTCCTGGTAAACTCTGGACACATCACCTCCTGGTAAACACTGGACACATCACCTCCTGGTCAACACTGAACACATCACCTCTTGTTAAACACTAGACACATCACCTCCTGGTAAACACTGGGCACATCACCTCCTGGTAAACACTGGGCACATCACCTCTTGTTAAACACTAGACACATCACCTCCTGGTAAACACTGGACACATCACCTCCTGGTCAACACTGGACACATCACCTCTTGTTAAACACTAGACACATCACCTCCTGGTAAACACTGGGCACATCACCTCCTGGTAAACACTGGGCACATCACATCCTGGTAAACACTGGATACATAACGACATGGCAAACACTGGACACATCACCTCCAGGTGAACACTGGACACATCACCTCCTAGTAAACACTGGATACATCACCACATGGTAAACACTGGTCACATCACCTCCTGGTAAACACTGGACACATCATCTCCTGGTAACCACTGGACATATCACCTCCTGGCAAACACTGGACACATTACCTCCTGGTAAACAATGGATACATCACCACCTCATAAACACTGGACACATAACCTCCTGGTAAACACTGGATACATCTCCACCTGGTAAACACTGGGTACATCACCTCCTGGCAAACACTGGATACATCACCACATGGCAAACACTGAACACATCACCTCCTGGTAAACACTGGACACATCACCTCCTGGTAAACACTGGTCACATCACCTCCTGGTAAACACTGGACGCATCACCTGCTGGTAAAGACAGGACACATCACCTACTGGTAAACACTGGACACATCACCTGGTAAACACTGGATACATCACCTGGTAAACACTGGACATATCACTTGCTCTTAAACACTGGACACACCACCTCCTGGTAAGCACTGGATACATAACCACCTGGTAAACACTGGACACATCACCTCCTGGTAAACAGATGACACATTACCTCCTGGTAAGCAGTCGACACATCAACTCCTGGTAAACACTGGACACATCACCTCCTGGTAAACACTGGATACATCACATCCTCGTAAACAGTGGACACATCACCTCATTGTAAACACTGGACACATCACCTCCTGGTAAACACTGTACACATCACCTCCTGGTGAACACTGGATACATCACATCCTGGTAAACACTGGACACATCACCTATTAAACTCTGGATACATCACATCCTGGTAAACACTGGTCACATCGCCTCCTGGTAAACACTGGACACATCACCTCCTTGTAAACACTGGATACATCACCTCCTGGTAAACACTGAACACATCACCTCTTGGTAAACACTGGATGTATCACATCCTGGTAAACACTGGTCACATCACCTCCTGGTAAACACTGGACGCATCACCTGCTGGAAAAGACAGGACACATCACCTACTGGTAAACACTGGACATATCTCCTCCTGGTAAACACTGGACACATCACATGCTGGTAAGCACTGGACACATCACCTCCTGGTAAACACTGGACACATCACCTCCTGGTAAACACTGGTTCCATCACATCCTGGTAAACACTGGTCACATCACATCCTGGTAAACACTGGACACATCACCTTCTGGTAAACACTGGACACATCACCTGCTGGTAAACACTGGACACATCACCTCCTGGTAAACATTGGACACATCACCTTCTGGTAAACACTGGACACATCACCTGCTGGTAAACACTGGACACATCACCTCCTGGTAAACATTGGACACATCACCTCGGGGTAAACACTGGTCATATCACCTCCTGGTAAACACTGGACACATCACCTCTTTGTAAACACTGGATACATCACCTCCTGGTAAACACTGGACACATCACCTGCTGGTAAACACTGGACACATCACCTCCTGGTAAACATTGGACACATCACCTCGGGGTAAACACTGGTCATATCACATCCTGGTAAACACTGGTCACATCGCCTCCTGGTAAACACTGGACACATCACCTCCTTGTAAACACTGGATACATCACCTCCTGGTAAACACTGGACACATCACCTCTTGGTAAACACTGGATGTATCACATCCTGGTAAACACTGGTCACATCACCTCCTGGTAAACACTGGACGCATCACCTGCTGGAAAAGACTGGACACATCACCTACTGGTAAACACTGGACATATCTCCTCCTGGTAAACACTGGACACATCACATGCTGGTAAGCACTGGACACATCACCACCTGGTAAACACTGGACACATCACCTCCTGGTAAACACTGGTTCCATCACATCCTGGTAAACACTGGTCACATCACATAGTGGTAAACACTGGACACATCACCTTCTGGTAAACACTGAACACATCACCTCCTGGTAGACACTGGACTCATCACCTCGTGAACACTGGATACATCACATCCTGCTAAGCACTGGTCACATCACATCCTGGTAAACACTGGACACATCACCTACTGGTAAACACTGGACACATCACCTCCTAGTAAACACTGGACACATCACCTCCTGGTAAACACTGGACACATCACCTCCTGGCAAACACTAGACACATCACCTCCTGGTAAACACTGGACACATCACCTCCTGGTAAACAATTGATCCATCACATCCTGGTAAACACTGGTCACATCACATCCTGGTAAACATTGGACACATCACCTTCTGGTAAACACTGGATCCATCACATCCTGGTAAACACTGGTCACATCACATCATGGTAAACACTGGTCACATCACATCCTGGTAAACACTGGTCACATCACATCCTGGTAAACACTGGTCACATCACATCCTGGTAAACACTGGTCACATCACATCCTGGTAAACACTGGACACATCACCTCATGGTAAACACTGGACACATCATCTCCTGGTAAACACTGGACACATCACTTCCTGGTAAACACTGGACACATCACCTCCTAGTAAACACTGGACACATCACCTCCTAGTAAACACTGGACGCATCACCTCCTGGTAAACACTGGACACATCACCTTCTGGTAAACACTGGACACATCACATCCTGGTAAACACTGGACACATCACCTCCTGGCAAACACTAGACACATCACCTCCTGGTTAACACTGGACACATCACTTCCTGGTAAACACTGGACACATCACTTCCTGGTAAACACTGGACACATCACTTCCTGGTAAACACTGGACACATCACTTCCTGGTAAACACTGGACACATCACCTCCTGGTAAACACTGGGCACATCACTTCCTGGTAAACACTGGACACATCACTTCCTGGTAAACACTGGACACATCACTTCCTGGTAAACACTGGACACATCACCTCCTGGTAAACACTGGACACATCACCTCCTGGTAAGCACTGGACACATCACCTCCTGGTAAGCACTGGACACATCACCTCCTGGTAAACACTGGACACATCACCTCCTGGTAAACACTGGACACATCACCTCCTGGTCAGCTCTGGACACATCACCTCCTGGAAAGCACTGGACACATCACCTCCTGGAAAGCACTGGACACATCACTTCCTGGTAAGCACTGGACACATCACCTCCTTTTAAACACTGGACACATCACCTCCTGGTAAACACTGGACACATCACTTCCTGGTAAACACTGGACACATCACCTCCTGGTAAACACTGGACACATCACCTCCTGGTAAACACTGGACACATCACTTCCTGGTAACACTGGACACATCACCTCCTGGTAAACACTGGACACATCACCTCCTGGTAAACACTGGACACATCACCTCCTGGTAACACTGGACACATCACCTCCTGGTAAACACTGGACACATCACTTCATGGTAACACTGGACACATCACCTCCTGGTAAACACTGGACACATCACCTCCTGGTAACACTGGACACATCACCTCCTGGTAAACACTGGAAACATCACCTCCTGGTAAACACTGGAAACATCACCTCCTGGTAACACTGGACACATCACCTCCTGGTAAACACTGGACACATCACCTCCTGGTAACACTGGACACATCACCTCCTGGTAAACACTGGACACATCACCTCCTGGTAAACACTGGACTCATCACCTCCTGGTAACACTGGACACATCACCTCCTGGTAAACACTGGACACATCACCTCCTGGTAAACACTGGACACATCACCTCCTGGTAAACACTGGACACATCACCTCCTGGTAAACACTGGACACATCACCTCCTGGTAAACACTGGACACATCACCTCCTGGTAAACACTGGACACATCACCTCCTGGTAAACACTGGACACATCACCTCCTGGTAAACACTGGACACATCACCTCCTGGTAAACACTGGACACATCACCTCCTGGTAAACACTGGACACATCACCTCCTGGTAAACACTGGACACATCACCTCCTGGTAAACACTGGACACATCACCTCCTGGTAAACACTGGACACATCACCTCCTGGTAAACACTGGACGCATCACCTCCTGGTAAACACTGGACACATCACCTCCTGGTAAACACTGGACACGTCACCTCCTGGTAAACACTGGACACGTCACCTCCTGGTAAACACTGGACACATCACCTCCTGGTAAACACTGGACACATCACCTCCTGGTAAACACTGGACACATCACCTCCTGGTAAACACTGGACGCATCACCTCCTGGTAAACACTGGACACATCACCTCCTGGTAAACACTGGACACGTCACCTCCTGGTAAACACTGGACACGTCACCTCCTGGTAAACACTGGACACGTCACCTCCTGGTAAACACTGGACACGTCACCTCCTGGTAAACACTGGACACGTCACCTCCTGGTAAACACTGGACACATCACCTCCTGGTAAACACTGGACACATCACCTCCTGGTAAACACTGGACACGTCACCTCCTGGTAAACACTGGACACATCACCTCCTGGTAAACACTGGACACGTCACCTCCTGGTAAACACTGGACACATCACCTCCTGGTAAACACTGCACACATCACCTCCTGGTAAACACTGGACACATCACCTCCTGGTAAACACTGCACACATCACCTCCTGGTAAACACTGGACACATCACCTCCTGGTAAACACTGGACACATCAACTCCTGGTAAACACTGGACACATCACCTCCTGGTAAACACTGGACACATCACCTCCTGGTAAACACTGGACACATCACCTCCTGGTAAACACTGGACACATCACCTCCTGGTAAACACTGGACGCATCACCTCCTGGTAAACACTGCACACATCACCTCCTGGTAAACACTGGACACATCAACTCCTGGTAAACACTGGACACATCATCTCCTGGTAAACACTGCACACATCACCTCCTGGTAAACACTGGACACATCACCTCCTGGTAAACACTGGACACATCAACTCCTGGTAAACACTGGACACATCACCTCCTGGTAAACACTGGACACATCACCTCCTGGTAAACACTGGACACATCACCTCCTGGTAAACACTGGACACATCAACTCCTGGTAAACACTGGACACATCACCTCCTGGTAAACACTGGACACATCACCTCCTGGTAAACACTGGACACATCACCTCCTGGTAAACAATGGACATATCACTTCCTGGTAAACACTGCACACATCACCTCCTGGTAAACACTGGACACATCACCTCCTGGTAAACACTGGACACATCACCTCCTGGTAAACACTGGACACATCACCTCCTGGTAAACACTGGACACATCACCTCCTGGTAAACACTGGACACATCACCACTGTCTTCATCATAGTTCTTTCACTTATAATGTTACTTTTCCAAGTGTACCCATCCAGCTTATTATTATAATTACTATAAATTTGCAAACAACAGCATCAAGTGGGCTGTACAAAATCCACAAATAGTCTCATATATCACTGGGTAGTAAAACAGAAGGCTCAGTCCCCACCCTCCTGTCACTGCCATTTTTGCTATCACTGATCTTAACTCTTCCTGGAGAACATTTATGTACATTGTGTAGAAGATGGTAGCAAGATGGTTGGTACAGTCGTCTTCACCTTGTGTATATAATGTATATTGTGAAGAAGATGGTAGCAAGATGGTTGGTACAGTCGTCTTCACCTTGTGTATATAATGTATATTCTGAAGAAGATGGTAGCAAGATGGTTGGTACAGTCGTCTTCACCTTGTGTATATAATGTATATTGTGAAGAAGATGGTAGCAAGATGGTTGGTACAGTCGTCTTCACCTTGTGTATATAATGTATATTGTGAAGAAGATGGTTGCAAGATGGTTGGTACAGTCGTCTTCACCTTGTGTATATAATGTATATTGTTAAGAAGATGGTAGCAAGATGGTTGGTACAGTTGTCTTCACCTTGTGTATATAATGTATATTGTTAAGAAGATGGTAGCAAGATGGTTGGTACAGTTGTCTTCACCTTGTGTATATAATGTATATTGTGAAGATGGTAGCAAGATGGTTGGTACAGTCGTCTTCACCTTGTGTATATAATGTATATTGTGAAGAAGATGGTAGCAAGATGGTTGGTACAGTTGTCTTCACCTTGTGTATATAATGTATATTGTTAAGAAGATGGTAGCAAGATGGTTGGTACAGTTGTCTTCACCTTGTGTATATAATGTATATTGTTAAGAAGATGGTAGCAAGATGGTTGGTACAGTTGTCTTCACCTTGTGTTTACACTCTTACTACAAGTGACTCACACACCTCAATTTTCACTACCACTCATTGTTTACTGTTTGTGAATGACTGTTTACTGTTTGTGAGTCATTGTTTACTGTTTGTGAGTCATTGTTTACTGTTTGTGAGTCACCAATTAACCTACACTTTAAGGTTGTATCATTCACTATAAGATTTTATATTGTCCAGCTATCAGAGAGAGAGAGAGAGAAGAGAGAGAGAGAGAGAGAGAGAGAGAGAGAGAGAGAGAGAGAGAGAGAGAGAGAGAGAGAGAGAGAGAGAGAAACATTACACAGATGCTTTCCCACCATTACCAGGTAATGAGCTTAGAATTTCGTCTTGATTAAAACCATCTTTGTGTGCACAGGTGATGGCGGGGAAAATCACCTCGGTCGTCCAGGGAAATATCGCTAAGTGAAGACTAATTTTCCCTGAAGGTCGACCAGTTGATCCTTCATGAGTCTTATAACTGTCTGTACAAATTACTGACTCCTCAATAAGAGCTGCTTTGACGCCAGTGAAAATAATAACATAAGTAAGAAGGAACACTGCAGCAAGCCTACTGGCCAGTGCGAGGCAGGTACAAGTCTCCCACCGGCTTAAGCCAATGACCAAACCTAGTCAGGTCAGGTCACATTCACTTAAGGAAGGAGTATTGCATCAGACCTACTAGCATAAGCTAGTCATGTACGACTCACATCCACCCACACCCTCTCATATATTTATCTTACCTATTTTTAAAACTACACAATGTCTTAGTTTCTATGACGGTACTGGGGAGTTTGTTCCACTCATCCACAACTCTGTTACCAAACCATTACTTTCCTATATCCTTCCTGAATCTGAATTTTTTTAACTTAAAACCATTGCTGCGAGTCCTGTTTTTAGCACGCTATTGACATCCCCTTTATTAATTCCTGCTTTCCATTTATACACCTCCGTCATAGCCCCCTAATTCTACACCTTCCTAGAGAGTGCAGATTCAGGGCCTCAGTCTATCCTCATAGGGAAGATTTCTGATAATTGGGATCAACTTTGTCATCCTCCTGTGTACGTTTTGCAGTGCATTTATATCCATTCTGTAATACAGTGACCAGAAGCCTAACCAAAGATATATAAAGTTGAAGAACAACCTGAGGACTTCTATTATTTATGCTTCTTGATATGAAGCCAAGGATTCTGTTAGCTTTATTGCTATCGCTTATGCACTGTTGTTTCGGTTTCATATTACTGCTAACCAGAACTCCCAAATTCTTTTTGCAAACAGTAATATTAAGATCTACATTATTTAGTTTATATATGGCAAGGTTATTTTCCTGTCCATTGTTTAGAACTTTGCATTTGTCTATATTAAACTGCATCTGCCACTTCTCCGACAACTGCATCAGACTATTCAAGTCTTCCTGGAGTGCTCTAATGTCCTCGTCAGAATAAATTCGTCGGCCAATTTTGGTGTCATCATCAAACTTGCTTATTTCACTATTTATTCCTTCATCTATGTCGTTTATGTAGACTGTGAACAACAAGGGGCCCAACACTGACCCCTGTGGAACACCGCTCCTGACTCTTATCCACTTAGAAATCTCCCCAATAATGCATACTTTCTGCTGCCTATCAGTCAACCATGCCTCTATCCAGGAAAAAAAATTCCTCCTATTCAATGTGCCTTATTTTCCTGAATAGCCTTGGATGTGGAACTTTATCGAAAGCCTTACTGAAGTCCATATACACAATATCATATTCATTACCATTATCTACCTCCTCAAATACCTTAGTGAAAAAAGTTAATATATTTGTAATACTGGAACGCTCCTTTGTTATACCATGCTTAGATTCGTTGATCAATTTATGCTCTTCAAGATGGCTACGAACTGCCTCGGCAATTATTGATTCCATAAATTTTCCCACTATGGAGGTTAGGCTTATTCGTCTATAGTTCGAAGCTAAGGACCTGTCACCTGTTTTGATAATAGGTATCACATTTGCAATTTCCACTTATCCAGCACTATGCCAGTTTACAGTGATATAGTGAAAAGATTAACTAAAGGTTTGCTAAGCTCCTCTTTACATTCCTTTAGAATCTTTGCAGACAGCTCATCAGGGCCTGGGGATATGTTAGGTTTTAATTTATCTATTTGTCTAAGGATCATGTTACTTGTTACCCTAATCGTGCATGGTTTATTATCATCCTGTTCCACACAATATATTATTTTTAGAATATCGCTAGTATCTTCTGTAAAAACTGAGAGGAAGTAAGTGTTAAATATTCTACACATTTCCTTATCACTGTTGGTGAGCTGACCCGAGTAACTTTCCAGTGGACCTATTTTGTCCCTAATCTTACTTCGGTATACTTGAAAGAATCCTGTTGGATTATTCTTCGATTCCCTTGCCACTTTAACAGCGTAATCTCTCTTTGCTTTTCTAATTCCTTTTTTATTTCTCTCTTTAACTGAATATATTGATTTCTTAATTGCCACTCTAATCTTTTGATTCACATATATATTCCTCTCTTTTGACCAACGAGATGTTTTAATCTATTGTTTATCCATTTAGGGTCATTTTCGGTTGATCTGATTTCCCTATTTAAAAGTAAGTTGTCTGAGCAGCTAGAATTATGCTCTGGAAAGCATCATATTGGCAACTATCACCTCCTACGTAACCTATAGTCAGGTTATTGCAGTTCAGCCCACCATCATATTGGCAACTATCACCACCTACGTAACCTATAGTCAGGTTATTGCAGTTCAGCCCACCATCATATTGGCAACTATCACCACCTACGTAACCTATAGTCAGGTTATTGCAGTTCAGCCCACCATCATATTGGCAACTATCACCACCTACGTAACCTATAGTCAGGTTATTGCAGTTCTGCCCACCATCATATTGGCAACTATCACCACCTACGTAACCTATAGTCAGGTTATTGCAGTTCAGCCCACCATCATATTGGCAACTATCACCACCTACGTAACCTATAGTCAGGTTATTGCAGTTCTGCCCACCATCATATTGGCAACTATCACCACCTACGTAACCTATAGTCAGGTTATTGCAGTTCAGTCCACCATCATATTGGCAACTATCACCACCTACGTAACCTATAGTCAGGTTATTGCAGTTCTGCCCACCATCATATTGGCAACTATCACCACCTACGTAACCTATAGTCAGGTTATTGCAGTTCTGCCCACCATCATATTGGCAACTATCACCACCTACGTAACCTATAGTCAGGTTATTGCAGTTCTGCCCACCATCATATTGGCAACTATCACCACCTACGTAACCTATAGTCAGGTTATTGCAGTTCAGCCCACCCAGGTAATTTCTCAGTCCTATGAAATCAGCCAAGATAAAGTCAGGGACAGAGACTAGATTGCCATTATTAGGGTAATTTCATAATATATTAAAACTGAGTTATTTGTGACCACTTTCCCGAAGCTCATCATAAGCCTTAAGATTATTAATTAGCATTTCCCTGCTGGTAAGAGCCAAGTCAAGCAGGTTATTTCCTCTAGTCGGTTCACTCACAAACTGAAAGTCGTTTGACTCTAAAGTTCCTGTCAAATTACTCCAGTCAGTTTGTCTAAAGTTAAAATCCCCATTAGCACAACATTTACGTATGCAGATGCCTTACGAATTTCTTCCCATATTAGTTTACTGCACTCTCTATCAAGGTTTGGATCTGTAAACTTACCCAATATTACTTTTTCACGGCCCTCGAGAAGCTGTAGCTAAACAGATTCAGTGGCTGACGCTTCCAGTTTTATATCTTGCCAAACGCAACAGTTTAAAATATCGTTGACATACATCGCTACTCCACCAGCCTTCCTGCTGACCCTATCAATGTGGAATAAATTATAGCCTTGTACGTGGTATTCAGAAGGCATTTCTCTGCCTTTCAGAGGATGAGTCGACCCGTGATCATATCTGTTCATAGTCGCATTCCATCAGGAATAATATTCACGTGTTGGATATTTATTGATAAATTCTAAATAATTTAGTAATTTTATTCTATGCAGATTTTTTAAATATTAAAATATTTCGTTTAATAGTAATAAACTAACATAAAGGAACACAGGTTACGCTGGATTTATGTATATTTCGTTGCTTTGAAAATTAATGATTAATTGCGTCTAAAATTTCATTAATTTCTTCATGAATCGAGTATAACATTAAAGTTATTTCTAAATCATGAAAACCAGTTGTTGCTGCTGGAAGCTAAAGATATTTTTAATACTTGTAGTAAATTGTACAGAAAGTTTTGCTTGTTATCATGGATATTTGTGTGTGTGTACTTGAGTGTGTGAACTTACCGTTTTCTGTTAGCAGGAGTTGATACTTAGTTCCTGGTCCCGCCTCCTAGGCCACCTTGAACGGCATCATTGACTTCTGTCTTCAGGGTCTTATCACATCAACCCAGGAAGCTCTGTATTATGTTCGAAGTGTCTCAGAGAGGAACAGACCGGATAACAGCTTGCAGCCATCTAGCGAGGAACTGTTAGTGTGTGGCTGTCTACACTGCCATCTAGCGAGGATCTGTTAGTGTGTGGCTGTCCACACTGCCATCTAGCGAGGATCTGTTAGTGTGTGGCTGTCCACACTGCCATCTAGCGAGGAACTGTTAGTGTGTGGCTGTCCACACTGCCATCTAGCGAGGAACTGTTAGTGTGTGGCTGTCTACACTGCCATCTAGCGAGGAACTGTTAGTGTGTGGCTGTCTACACTGCCATCTAGCGAGGATCTGTTAGTGTGTGGCTGTCCACACTGCCATCTAGCGAGGAACTGTTAGTGTGTGGCTGTCTACACTGCCATCTAGCGAGGATCTGTTAGTGTGTGGCTGTCCACACTGCCATCTAGCGAGGAACTGTTAGTGTGTGGCTGTCCACACTGCCATCTAGCGAGGAACTGTTAGTGTGTGGCTGTCCACACTGCCATCTAGCGAGGAACTGTTAGTGTGTGGCTGTCCACACTGCCATCTAGCGAGCAACTGTTAGTGTGTGGCTGTCCACACTGCCATCTAGCGAGGAACTGTTAGTGTGTGGCTGTCTACACTGCCATCTAGCGAGGAACTGTTAGTGTGTGGCTGTCTACACTGCCATCTAGCGAGGATCTGTTAGTGTGTGGCTGTCTACACTGCCATCTAGCGAGGAACTGTTAGTGTGTGGCTGTCTACACTGCCATCTAGCGAGGAACTGTTAGTGTGTGGCTGTCTACACTGCCATCTAGCGAGGAACTGTTAGTGTGTGGCTGTCTACACTGCCATCTAGCGAGGAACTGTTAGTGTGTGGCTGTCCACACTGCCATCTAGCGAGGAACTGTTAGTGTGTGGCTGTCCACACTGCCATCTAGCGAGGAACTGTTAGTGTGTGGCTGTCCACACTGCCATCTAGCGAGGAACTGTTAGTGTGTGGCTGTCCACACTGCCATCTAGCGAGGAACTGTTAGTGTGTGGCTGTCCACACTGCCATCTAGCGTTAGTGTGTGGCTGTCCACGCTGCCCTCTAGCGAGGAACTGTTAGTGTGTGGCTGTCTACACTGCCATCTAGCGAGGAACTGTTAGTGTGTGGCTGTCCACACTGCCATCTAGCGTTAGTGTGTGGCTGTCCACACTGCCATCTAGCGAGGAACTGTTAGTGTGTGGCTGTCTACACTGCCATCTAGCGAGCAACTGTTAGTGTGTGGCTGTACACACTGCCATCTAGCGAGGAACTGTTAGTGTGTGGCTGTCCACACTGCCATCTAGCGAGGAACTGTTAGTGTGTGGCTGTCTACACTGCCATCTAGCGAGGAACTGTTAGTGTGTGGCTGTCCACACTGCCATCTAGCGAGGAACTGTTAGTGTGTGGCTGTCTACACTGCCATCTAGCGAGGAACTGTTAGTGTGTGGCTGTCTACACTGCCATCTAGCGAGGAACTGTTAGTGTGTGGCTGTCCACACTGCCATCTAGCGAGGAACTGTTAGTGTGTGGCTGTCTACACTGCCATCTAGCGTTAGTGTGTGGCTGTCCACACTGCCATCTAGCGTTAGTGTGTGGCTGTCCACACTGCCATCTAGCGAGGAACTGTTAGTGTGTGGCTGTCCACACTGCCATCTAGCGAGGAACTGTTAGTGTGTGGCTGTCCACACTGCCATCTAGCGAGGAACTGTTAGTGTGTGGCTGTCCACACTGCCATCTAGCGTTAGTGTGTGGCTGTCCACACTGCCATCTAGCGAGGAACTGTTAGTGTGTGGCTGTCCACACTGCCATCTAGCGAGGAACTGTTAGTGTGTGGCTGTCCACACTGCCATCTAGCGTTAGTGTGTGGCTGTCCACACTGCCATCTAGCGAGGAACTGTTAGTGTGTGGCTGTCCACACTGCCATCTAGCGAGCAACTGTTAGTGTGTGGCTGTCCACACTGCCATCTAGCGTTAGTGTGTGGCTGTCCACACTGCCATCTAGCGTTAGTGTGTGGCTGTCCACACTGCCATCTAGCGAGGAACTGTTAGTGTGTGGCTGTCCACACTGCCATCTAGCGAGGAACTGTTAGTGTGTGGCTGTCCACACTGCCATCTAGCGTTAGTGTGTGGCTGTCCACACTGCCATCTAGCGAGGAACTGTTAGTGTGTGGCTGTCCACACTGCCATCTAGCGTTAGTGTGTGGCTGTCCACACTGCCATCTAGCGAGGAACTGTTAGTGTGTGGCTGTCTACACTGCCATCTAGCGAGGAACTGTTAGTGTGTGGCTGTCTACACTGCCATCTAGCGTTAGTGTGTGGCTGTCCACACTGCCATCTAGCGAGGAACTGTTAGTGTGTGGCTGTCCACACTGCCATCTAGCGAGGAACTGTTAGTGTGTGGCTGTCCACACTGCCATCTAGCGTTAGTGTGTGGCTGTCCACACTGCCATCTAGCGAGGAACTGTTAGTGTGTGGCTGTCCACACTGCCATCTAGCGTTAGTGTGTGGCTGTCCACACTGCCATCTAGCGAGCAACTGTTAGTGTGTGGCTGTCCACACTGCCATCTAGCGAGGAACTGTTAGTGTGTGGCTGTCCACACTGCCATCTAGCGAGGAACTGTTAGTGTGTGGCTGTCTACACTGCCATCTAGCGTTAGTGTGTGGCTGTCCACACTGCCATCTAGCGAGCAACTGTTAGTGTGTGGCTGTCCACACTGCCATCTAGCGTTAGTGTGTGGCTGTCCACACTGCCATCTAGCGAGCAACTGTTAGTGTGTGGCTGTCCACACTGCCATCTAGCGAGGAACTGTTAGTGTGTGGCTGTCTACACTGCCATCTAGCGAGCAACTGTTAGTGTGTGGCTGTCCACACTGCCATCTAGCGAGGAACTGTTAGTGTGTGGCTGTCTACACTGCCATCTAGCGAGCAACTGTTAGTGTGTGGCTGTCCACACTGCCATCTAGCGAGGAACTGTTAGTGTGTGGCTGTCTACACTGCCATCTAGCGTTAGTGTGTGGCTGTCTACACTGCCATCTAGCGTTAGTGTGTGGCTGTCCACACTGCCATCTAGCGTTAGTGTGTGGCTGTCCACACTGCCATCTAGCGAGCAACTGTTAGTGTGTGGCTGTCTACACTGCCATCTAGCGTTAGTGTGTGGCTGTCCACACTGCCATCTAGCGAGGAACTGTTAGTGTGTGGCTGTCCACACTGCCATCTAGCGAGGAACTGTTAGTGTGTGGCTGTCTACACTGCCATCTAGCGAGGAACTGTTAGTGTGTGGCTGTCCACACTGCCATCTAGCGAGCAACTGTTAGTGTGTGGCTGTCTACACTGCCATCTAGCGAGCAACTGTTAGTGTGTGGCTGTCCACACTGCCATCTAGCGAGGAACTGTTAGTGTGTGGCTGTCCACACTGCCATCTAGCGAGCAACTGTTAGTGTGTGGCTGTCCACACTGCCATCTAGCGTTAGTGTGTGGCTGTCCACACTGCCATCTAGCGAGCAACTGTTAGTGTGTGGCTGTCCACACTGCCATCTAGCGTTAGTGTGTGGCTGTCCACACTGCCATCTAGCGAGCAACTGTTAGTGTGTGGCTGTCCACACTGCCATCTAGCGAGCAACTGTTAGTGTGTGGCTGTCCACACTGCCATCTAGCGTTAGTGTGTGGCTGTCCACACTGCCATCTAGCGTTAGTGTGTGGCTGTCCACACTGACATCCAGCGAGGAGCTGTTAGTGTGTGGCTGTCCACACTGCCATCTAGCATTAGTGTGTGGCTGTCCACACTGCCATCCAGCGAGGAACTGTTAGTGTGTGGCTGTCCACACTGCCATCTAGCATTAGTGTGTGGCTGTCCACACTGCCATCTAGCGTTAGTGTGTGGCTGTCCACACTGCCATCTAGCGTTAGTGTGTGGCTGTCCACACTGACATCCAGCGAGGAACTGTTAGTGTGTGGCTGTCCACACTGCCATCTAGCATTAGTGTGTGGCTGTCCACACTGCCATCTAGCGTTAGTGTGTGGCTGTCCACACTGCCATCTAGCGTTAGTGTGTGGCTGTCCACACTGCCATCTAGCGTTAGTGTGTGGCTGTCCACACTGCCATCCAGCGAGGAGCTGTTAGTGTGTGGCTGTCCACACTGCCATCTAGCGAGGAGCTGTTAGTGTGTGGCTGTCCACACTGACATCTAGCGAGGAACTGTTAGTGTGTGGCTGTCCACACTGCCATCTAGCGAGGAGCTGTTAGTGTGTGGCTGTCCACACTGCCATCTAGCGAGGAACTGTTAGTGTGTGGCTGTCCACACTGCCATCTAGCGAGGAACTGTTAGTGTGTGGCTGTCCACACTGCCATCTAGCGGGCCTCTGTAAAGCTCCAGATTTCTTCGGGTGTGAGGGTCTTTACTTTCCACTCCTGGTAGTATTAACCTTACCTGGTGTGGGTTGAAGTCTGGAGAGCCACTTCACATTCACTTCTCTCATCAGGTAATGTGCCTCACCAGGAATAGTGTTTCATTTGTTTTATAGTCAACCTGGTTACCAGTAATGACACTGGAGTGCAGTTATCACCCTTCGTGTTTCTTTTATGCTATACTTAATATCCATCTTGTTACTAGTGTTTTTATTATTATCAGCTGTGCTGCTGGCGTGGTCATCCACAGTAGACGCTGGATATATGGGAGTTAGAATCCAGGCGACGGGACTTAGTGCGACTTAATGACTCCTCATGTCTCCTTTGCTATCAAGAGTGAGATACTAGGTTCCAGTATTGACAGGAGCTACGTCATCTACGTAACATAAGACCAACATCACTTACCCAAGATAACTAACATCATGTCTACAAAACATCTTAAGATCTTCTGGACTTACAATATTCTCCTGTCTTAACATTTCCCTGGAACCGGCGAGAGACAACTTGTTCTTGTTATTTAATTAAATACTTTTCTTTCATTATCATTCTACCTCGAAGTTATTCACTATTTATTTTAGCATACTACTGATCAGGCAGAAGGTGTTCTGATGACACAAAGTTATATAGCAATAACCCGCACATGGAACAAACTTTTAAACGATGTTTGGGTCGGACTTGTACCACTAACTAGTGACACTAACACAAGAAGGTAAGGCAGACAGTATATATACACGAGGAGAACAGGAACATGGTCAAGTTAGGTGGAAACAGAAGTTATTAGAGAGAAACAGGTGCATGTTAAACTAAAATGATAAGAACAGTCAGAGAGAAGCATAGTGAGACACAGTTACACATATAGGTGTAATTATATGTATTAGTTGCTGCCAGATCTTGAGAAAGTTATCACCTTATTGCTTTACCCAGAATATTCAACATCAATGCACGTGAAAAGAATAGTGCAGAGTGTGGCAAAAGATTTGAATGTAATTAAGTATGCGCAAACTAAGACTCAGACAACACACCATAATTCCAACCATCCACTAAGAAACACAAACTTCTAAGACAACATAAAGAAAAATTTACTTGTATCATACAGGAGATAATTTTGTAAAATACTCCAGCACAGTAAGTCTGAAGACAGAAGTAAAATTATCAAGTTATCATCACTGAAAGCTGAAGACAATAAGATGATGCCTTTTTATATAGAAGACAAACTGGAACCAACACAGACCGAACTAAATCCAAACTTTTCTCTTAGTTAAATTAACTAAAATTAACTAGAGACTCACATTTATGTATGCATTTAAATATTGACGTGTTGTTATTGCTGTTGCAGCTTCTAAGAAATCTCACCCCTCAAGGAACGTTCCTTGATGCTGGTGAGGGGCTCTTGATCTAGAAAACTGGATCTGTGCTCCAGTTTCCTAAATTAACCCTGAATACTTTCCATTCCCCCCAACAGGCTCTGTATAATCCTACGGGTTTAGCGCTTCCCCTTTATAATAATAATAATCTAAGAAATCTCAAGACTTTACATGTCGTTATCATATCTCCTCTTTTTGTGGTGTCAGCCAAGATGGACATCTATAATGTGTTCAACCTTCCATCGTAGTTCATATTGTTCAACTCTAGCAACATCACAGCCGCTGAATGTTCCGGTTTTGGTTTAATATAAGTTATAAACAACTAGAATTCACCATTCTTATATTTACAAAGTATTTTATAGTTTACCAGAGTAACATACAAGTTTCTGATTATATTTTGTACATAATAATAACTCAGAGAACCATTTATCCAATACTTTCAAAATTTTGACACAAATTTCATAATTTTTTAGTCGCCTGATTTCACTTTCTCCTTATTCCATTACATAACTTTTATCTACAATAAATTCCATTATTTATTTCCATCATTAATGAGCTTAAATTATCCAGATGTTTTAGTAAACATTTACAACCAATTTTATAAATAATTTTACTCAAGATCTTTGCAACATCTACAAACATATTCAATATTTATATTGTTTCTGGTAAATTATATAAATTATAAACATTGTGTCAAGTACACAACCTTGTGACATCCCACAATGTTGATATATTATAAACATTGTGTCAAGTACACAACCTTGTGACATCCCACAATGTTGATATATTATAAACATTGTGTCAAGTACACAACCTTGTGACATCCCACAATGTTGATATATTATAAACATTGTGTCAAGTACACAACCTTGTATTTAATTCCACTTAGTAAGTTTTTATTCTCCAAGTGTTTAATGCACTTTAATATTTTTTCCCTATAATCTGACAACACTTCTCAACTAAACCGACCTACAGTTTAAAGTGTTTTTCCAGACAAGTTGTGACTCAAGTGCTAGGCAGAACCACTTTAAAAGGATGGGTGACAACTAAGAGTTTTGACGTTACAAGACGTAAGTCAAATCAGGTCTGTAGATGAATGGTTCAAAGAACCGACACGTTGATAAATTAGACGCATGTGCAACTCTTGGGTATCTTCATTGAGGAAACGTTTCGCCACACAGTGGCTTCATCAGTCCATACAAAGGATAAACTTGAAGAACAGGAGGAGAATGAGGTAATCA
>NC_091386.1:11580853-11609430 GCF_038502225.1 Cherax quadricarinatus
ATAATGACAGTGTCATTACTGAGAGTCATAATGACAGTGTCATTACTGAGAGTCATAATGAGTGTCATTACTGAGAGTCATAATGACAGTGTCATTACTGACAGTCATAATGACAGTGTCATTACTGAGAGTCATAATGACAGTGTCATTACTGACAGTCATAATGACAGTGTCATTACTGACAGTCATAATGACAGTGTCATTACTGACAGTCATAATGACAGTGTCATTACTGACAGTCATAATGACAGTGTCATTACTGACAGTCATAATGACAGTATCATTACTGAGAGTCATAATGACAGTGTCATTACTGAGAGTCATAATGACAGTGTCATTACTGACAGTCATAATGACAGTATCATTACTGAGAGTCATAATGACAGTGTCATTACTGAGAGTCATAATGACAGTGTCATTACTGACAGTCATAATGACAGTGTCATTACTGACAGTCATAATGACAGTGTCATTACTGACAGTCATAATGACAGTGTCATTACTGACAGTCATAATGACAGTGTCATTACTGACAGTCATAATGACAGTGTCATTACTGACAGTCATAATGACAGTGTCATTACTGACAGTCATAATGACAGTGTCATTACTGACAGTCATAATGACAGTGTCATTACTGACAGTCATAATGACAGTGTCATTACTGACAGTCATAATGACAGTGTCATTACTGACAGTCATAATGACAGTGTCATTACTGACAGTTATAATGACAGTGTCATTACTGACAGTCATAATGACAGTGTCATTACTGACAGTTATAATGACATTGTCATTACTGACAGTCATAATGACAGTGTCATTACTGACAGTTATAATGACAGTGTCATTACTGACAGTCATAATGACAGTATCATTACTGAGAGTCATAATGACAGTGTCATTACTGAGAGTCATAATGACAGTGTCATTACTGACAGTCATAATGACAGTATCATTACTGAGAGTCATAATGACAGTGTCATTACTGAGAGTCATAATGACAGTGTCATTACTGACAGTCATAATGACAGTGTCATTACTGAGAGTCATAATGACAGTGTCATTACTGAGAGTCATAATGAGTGTCATTACTGAGAGTCATAATGACAGTGTCATTACTGACAGTCATAATGACAGTGTCATTACTGAGAGTCATAATGACAGTGTCATTACTGACAGTCATAATGACAGTGTCATTACTGACAGTCATAATGACAGTGTCATTACTGACAGTCATAATGACAGTGTCATTACTGACAGTCATAATGACAGTGTCATTACTGACAGTCATAATGACAGTATCATTACTGAGAGTCATAATGACAGTGTCATTACTGAGAGTCATAATGACAGTGTCATTACTGACAGTCATAATGACAGTATCATTACTGAGAGTCATAATGACAGTGTCATTACTGAGAGTCATAATGACAGTGTCATTACTGACAGTCATAATGACAGTGTCATTACTGACAGTCATAATGACAGTGTCATTACTGACAGTCATAATGACAGTGTCATTACTGACAGTCATAATGACAGTGTCATTACTGACAGTCATAATGACAGTGTCATTACTGACAGTCATAATGACAGTGTCATTACTGACAGTCATAATGACAGTGTCATTACTGACAGTCATAATGACAGTGTCATTACTGACAGTCATAATGACAGTGTCATTACTGACAGTCATAATGACAGTGTCATTACTGACAGTCATAATGACAGTGTCATTACTGACAGTTATAATGACAGTGTCATTACTGACAGTCATAATGACAGTGTCATTACTGACAGTTATAATGACATTGTCATTACTGACAGTCATAATGACAGTGTCATTACTGACAGTTATAATGACAGTGTCATTACTGACAGTCATAATGACAGTGTCATTACTGACAGTTATAATGACAGTGTCATTACTGACAGTCATAATGACAGTGTCATTACTGACAGTCATAATGACAGTGTCATTACTGACAGTCATAATGACAGTGTCATTACTGACAGTTATAATGACACTGTCATTACTGACAGTCATAATGACAGTGTCATTACTGACAGTCATAATGACAGTGTCATTACTGACAGTCATAATGACAATGTCATTATCAAAACAATGTTTTACTAAAGCAATAAAAGCTTTATTAAGACAATAGCAGCAAAAAGATTCTGGTCCTCCCAAAAAAGTCTTATCAGTAAGACAGTAGAAGAACATTTAGTGAACCATCTTGTACGTGGTCAAGTTCAGTCTCAGAACTTTACCTGTTATCACTGTCCTTATTTGTACGTGTAGGCCTATTATGTTCTTGTGAACGTTGGTTTTGTTGTTTGTGTCTTTGTCTTGGTGTAAATACATGAATGTCGAGTGAAAGTCTGAAACTTGTCTAATGTGTAGGACTGAATCTCTAGTTTAGTTTAGATTCCAGATTCCACTTTAATAACGAGTCTAGTCTAATTTTCCGTCTGATCTAGTATCTAGTTCCTAGTCTAATCTGTGATCTAGTCTAGTGATTAGCCTCTAGTGTCAAATGTAATCTTGAGGCTAGAGTGTGTCTAGTCTCCAGTGTTTACTAATCTGAAGTCCAGTCTAGAGTCCAGTCTAGAGTCCAGTCTAGAGTCCAGTCTAGAGTCCAGTCTAGAGTCCAGTCTAGAGTCCAGTCTAGAGTCCAGTCTAGAGTCCAATCTAGAGTCCACAGTCCAATCTAGAGTCCAGAGTCCATTGTAGAGTCCTCTATAGAGTCCAATCTAGAGTCCACTATAGAGCCCAGTCTAGAGTGTAGTCTGGACTCTTGATATATACCTGAGGTATGTATGTATAATACCAGGCACATCTCCTGAAGCGCACATCAACCAAATAACTGCTGCAGCATATTGGCGCCTAGCAAACCTCAGAACAGCATTCCGACAACTTAAAAGGAATCGTTCAGGACCCTGTACACCGTGTACGTTAGGCCCATATTGGAGTATGCGGCACCAGTTGGAGCTCACACCTAGCCAAGCATGTCAGAAAACTAGAGAAAGTGCAAAGGTTTGCAACAAGACTAGTCCCGGAGCTAAGGGGCATGTCGACACTGGAGGACAGGAGAGATAGAGCGGATAGGATAACGATATATGAAATACTAAGAGGAATCGACAAGGTAGACAGAGACAGGATGTTCCAGAGATGGGAGAGAGCGATAAGGAGTCACAGTTGAAAGTTGAAGACTCAGATGATTGACAAGGATGATCCCTAGGAAGTATTTCTTCAGTCACTGAGTAGTCAGGAAGTAGAACAGTCTGGGAAGTGATGTAGTGGAGGTACAATAGAGCTCATGGAACAGGAAGAGTTACCTAGTAGTGACCAGTGAACAGGCGGGGCCAGGAGCTGTGAATCGACCCCTGCAACCACAACTAGGTGAGTACACACACTCACACACACACACACACACACACACACACACACACACACACACACTCACACACACACACACACACACACACACACACACACACACACACACACACACACACACACACACTCACACACACACACACACACACACACACACACACACACACACACACACACACACACACACACACACACGTGAAGCAGTATCGCTAAATAGTGCTCCCAGGATTTAGCGTTCTAGTGGCTGTCCTAAGATATTATTAGCGGTCATCGTACGTGAGTGAATCAGTGAACATACCTACAAGAGTGTAATAGCTATCAAGAGTGCGAATAATGTGATAGGATCAAGAATTTTTCAATTTAAATTTGAATGAAATTTGAGTGAGGGAGGGTAGCACTCAGCTGATCAGGCTACTGGCCCCAGTGTTGACACAAAATATCCAAACAGTTAATTGGGTTAACGGTGTGATCTGAAATATTAACAAATACATATGTTGGTTGATTATATCAGCAGTGTAGTGATAAGGTCATAAAAGAGTGATTAAGTAAATACTGAAAGTAAGAAAAATTAGTCAATCCCCAGCTGTTGGTGTTGTGAATGTAGCTAACATCATCAGACTTGTTATGACCATAATACTGTACTAAAGAAAAAAGAGGGAATACCAAGTCTTAAAAGAAAAAGAAAATAAAAACTTGAATGCATGATAAAGTTCCTGAAGGAGTTACAAAATTGAAGGAGTTGATAGACGACCAGCAGGAACCTCCATTGTTGTGCAGACGACGTCACTTGCCTATTTGTGGTTAATTTTGGTTAGTGTCTAAAGTCTCAAGTGTCTCGCCCTGCTGGTTGTATGCTATACCATCTCTCTCTCCCTATTTCAGTACCAGGAGAGAGATAGTGGTTAGTAAATTATCTAAATATCGCCAGGTAAACTCCAGAAGTTGTGTAGCCTAGTGAACCCCCCCCCCCGTTTTTCTGAGGGACAAGCTAGTAAACAAGTACGCACATACAAACACACGTGTGCACCCATAATTATTGTTATAATAAACATTAGTATATAATAATAAGGAATTGAGTGAGAAAAAATAATCCTATAATCTTCAAAAAGTAAAGTAGCGTAGTGTGCGGAGATCTGGGCCGGGAGAGTACCGGTGAACCAACAACAATAACAAATAGTGTTAACGTAACCCCCCCCCCTCTTTTTCAAAGAACGACAAGCTAGTAAACACACACACACACAAACACAAGTGTACGCAATTAATATTATATAGTATATATTAGTGCATATAATAAGGAATTGATTGTGAAAATTTTTTTATAATCTTCAAAAGAGTAGCGTAGCCTAGTGTGCGACGCACACCCACACACACACACACACACCCACACACACCCACACACACCCACACACACCCACACACACCCACACACACCCACACACACCCACACACCCACACACACCCACACACACCCACACACACCCACACACCCACACACACCTACACACCCACCCACACACCCAACCACACACCCAACCACACACCCAACCACACACCCAACCACACACCCACCCAACCACACACCCACCCACCCACACACCCACCCACACACACACCCACACACACACACACCCACACACCCACACACCCACTCACACACCCACACACCCACCCACACACCCACCCACACACCCACCCACACACCCCCACACACACCCACACCCACACACACCCACACCCACACACCCACCCACACCCACCCACACCCACCCACACACCCACCCACACACCACACACACCCACACACACACAAACACACCCACCCACACACCCACACACACCCACACACCCCCACACACACCCACCCACCCACACACCCACCCACACCCCCCCCCACCCCTCCCCACACACACACGAAACACACACACAACACACACAACACACACACACACACATATTGCCAGACACACATATACTCCCCCCCTCCCCCACCGACATCTCACTCCTTCACCTGATCCCTCCCCTCCCTCTTTCACCCCCCCCTCCCCACCTCTCCCTCACCCACTTACCCACTTGCTTCACTCTCCTTCCCACTCCCCCTCCCCACTACTCTCCTATATAGCCACAGTTCCTCCTCTACCTCCCCCCCCCACACTCTGACATATACAGTACTAACCTAACATACAGAATTACATAGGTTTCCCACTCTGAGGCAATCAGGATAAAACAAAAATGGGTTGCCAGAGAGCAACAAGAAAACCCAAGGGACAGGAGGAGGAAACTGCAAAGGAAGATTGGGCAGCAGAGCTCACAAAAAGGGAACAAGAATGGGAAAAGAAACTAGAAGAACTTAGCATGAGAATGGAAGAGAGGATAGACATGGAAAGCAGGAAGTGGGAGGTGAAAGTCAAAACAGCAGAGGCCAGGATACAGAGTTTAGAAGAGGAACTGGAAAATCTGAAACAGCCTAAAGAACTAAAGAACATTATGGGATTGACAACAGAGACTGCTACCTCAGCCACAAATAAGGGGACTGTAGGGAAAGAAGGGGCACAACTGCATGTAGAAGCTCTATCAGTGGAGACTGTAGTAAATGAAAGAGCTAAGCTATATGTGGAGGCCCTAAAAGACCACAACAGAGCCCAGGGAAAGCTGAGATGGGAAAATGACAGGCCACTGAGCCCATGTACAGTAGCTAGTGAAACTGAAGAAAGGAAAGCTGCAATGGAGGAAATCAAATTGAATGAGGGGATACACAGGGATATGCAGTGGGAGAATGAAAGGGTGAGGTCAGTCTTTGTGTATGGGCTACAGGAAGTTGAAGGGGAAACATATGAAGCAAGAAAACAAGGGGAAAAAAAAGCAATTGAAAGCATCATGAAAGTAATCGGAGAAGACGACATGACCCAGCTGGAAAATTTTCGGAGAATAGGGGGGTTTGTAAAAAAAAGAAACCGGCCAGTGAAAGTGACCTTCAAGGCAGAATCGACTCGGAACAGGATACTGCAGGAAAAAGCACGATTAAGGGACATGCCGGGATACAGGAAGGTGTATCTCGACCGCGACAGAACACAAGACGAAAGGCGGAAACTGAGAGAGATGGTACAAAGGCGAAAGGAGGAAAGAGAGGGGATGGAGAAGACAGACAGGAGATCCCGGACACAGGAAGATCAAATACAACCTCCCTCACAGCTTCCTATAGAAGCCTCCCAACCAGGTCAACCCCAGTGCAGCCAAACACTCTAAACCACAACACCCATGCCATATCCAATGCCCCCACCCACTACATTACAAACTCCACCCCCACAGCAACCACCCATAGTTCCTTATCAGGTCTCCCACTTCCCCAACCCCAATACACCTCCCAGACCACAGTCTTAGAAAAGAAGTTGAAGGTATGGTATACAAATGCAGATGGAATAACAAATAAGTATGAGGAGTGGCACGAAAGAATCAAGGAGACATCCCCAGACATAATAGCACTCACAGAAACAAAACTCACCAGAATAATAACAGATTCAATTTTTCCACCCGGATATCAAATCTTCAGGAAAGACAGAGGGAGGAGAGGGGGAGGAGGAGTTGCACTGCTCATTAAAAGCCAGTGGGGTTTTGAGAAAATGGAAGGAATGGATGGCACGGGTGAAAGGGACTACTTAGTAGGAACAATCCAGTCTGAGGGACATAAGGTGATAATTGCAGTAATGTACAACCCACCACAGAACTGCAGGAGACCAAGAGAAGAATACGATGAAAGCAACAGAGCCATGGTCGACACACTAGCCGAGGTGGCCAGGAGAGCACACGTGGGGGGAGCAAAGTTACTAGTTATGGGTGATTTCAATCACAAGGAGATTGACTGGGAAAACCTGGAGCCCCATGGGGGTTCCGAAACATGGAGAGCCAAGATGATGGATGTAGTACTGGAAAACCTCATGCATCAACATGTTAGAGACACTACCAGAGAGAGAGGAGAAGATGAACCAGCAAGACTGGACCTTGTATTCACCTTGAGTAGTTCAGACATCGAGGATATCTTGTATGAAAGGCCCCTGGGAGCTAGTGATCATGTGGTTCTGTGCTTCGACTACATAGTTGAGCTCCAAGTGGAGAGAGTAGCAGGAATAGGATGGGAAAAACCAAACTACAAAAGGGGGAACTACTCAGGCATGAGGAACTTCCTTCAAAACATTCAGTGGGAGAGGGAACTGACAGGAAAACCAGTACAAGAAATGATGGACTATGTGGCAACAAAATGCAAGGAGGCAGAGGAGAGGTTTGTTCCCAAGGGAAACAGAAATAATGGGAAGAACAGAACGAGTCCTTGGTTCACCCAAAGGTGTAGGGAGGCAAAAACTAGGTGTACTAGAGAATGGAAAAGGTACAGAAGACAGAGAACTCAGGAAAATAAAGAGATTAGCCGAAGAGCCAGAAATGAATATGCACAGATAAGAAGGGAGGCTCAGCGACAATATGAAAATGACATAGCATCGAAAGTCAAGACTGACCCGAAGCTGTTGTACAGCCACATCAGGAGGAAAACAACAGTCAAGGACCAGGTAATCAGACTGAGGAAGGGTGATGGGGAATTCACAAGCAACGACCGAGAGGTATGTCAGGAGCTCAACACGAGATTTAAAGAAGTATTTACAGTGGAAACCAGTAGGACTCCAGGAAATCAGAACAGGGGGGTACACCAGCAAGTGCTGGATGAGGTACATATAACCAAGGAGGAAGTGAAGAAGCTGCTATGCGAACTTGACACCTCAAAGGCGGTGGGACCAGACAACATCTCTCCATGGGTCCTTAAAGAGGGAGCAGAGATATTGTGTGTGCCATTAACAAAGATCTTCAACACATCATTTGAAACTGGGCAACTCCCTGAGGTATGGAAGATGGCAAATGTAGTCCCAATTTTTAAAAAGGGAGACAGACATGAGGCACTAAACTACAGACCTGTATCACTAACGTGTATAGTATGCAAGGTCATGGAGAAGATCATCAGGAGGAGAGTGGTGGAGCACCTGGAAAGAAACAAGTGTATAATTGACAACCAGCATGGTTTCAGGGAAGGAAAATCCTGTGTCACAAATCTACTAGAGTTTTATGACAAGGTGACAGAAGTAAGACAAGAGAGAGAGGGGTGGATCGACTGCATTTTTTTGGACTGCAAAAAGGCCTTCGACACAGTTCCTCACAAGAGGTTACTGAAAAAGATAGAAGATCAGGCACACATAACAGGAAAGGCACTGCAATGGATCAGAGAATACCTGACAGGGAGGCAACAACGAGTCATGGTACGTGACGAGGTGTCAGAGTGGGCGCTTGTGACAAGCGGGGTTCCACAGGGGTCAGTCCTAGGACCTGTGCTGTTCTTGGTATATGTGAACGACATAACGGAAGGGATAGACTCAGAAGTGTCCTTGTTTGCAGATGATGTGAAGTTAATGAGAAGAATCAAATCGGATGAGGATCAGGCAGGACTACAAAGAGACCTGGACAGGCTGCAAGCCTGGTCCAGCAACTGGCTCCTTGAGTTTAACCCTGCCAAATGCAAAGTCATGAAGATTGGGGAAGGGCAAAGAAGACCGCAGACACAATATAGTTTAGATGGCCAAAGACTGCAAACCTCACTCAAGGAAAAAGATCTGGGGGTGAGTATAACACCGAGCATATCTCCTGAGGCGCACATAAATCAGATAACTGCTGCAGCATACGGGCGCCTGGCAAACCTACGGATAGCGTTCCGATACCTCAGTAAGGAGTCGTTCAAGACCCTGTATACCATTTACGTCAGGCCCATACTGGAGTATGCAGCACCAGTTTGGAATCCACACCTAGTCAAGCACGTCAAGAAATTAGAGAAAGTGCAAAGGTTTGCAACAAGACTAGTCCCAGAGCTACGGGGATTGTCCTACGAAGAAAGGTTGAGGGAAATCGACCTGACGACACTGGAGGCCAGGAGGGTCAGGGGAGACATGATAACGACATATAAAATACTGCGCGGAATAGACAAGGTGGACAAAGACAGGATGTTCCAGAGATGGGACACAGACACAAGAGGTCACAATTGGAAGTTGAAGACTCAGATGAATCGAAGGGATGTTAGGAAGTATTTCTTCAGTCATAGAGTAGTCAAGTCATGGAATAGTCTAGAAAGTGAAGTAGTGGAGGCGGGAACCATACATAGTTTTAAGGCGAGGTATGATAAAGGTCATGTAGCAGGGAGAGAGAGGACCTAGTAGCAATCAGTGAAGAGGCGGGGCCAGGAGCTATGACTCGACCCCTGCAACCACAAATAGGTGAGTACAAATAGGTGAGTACACACACAAGTTTATGGTCGAGGCAGCACATCAACTGAAGAATGCTGGGAGAATATACGTGGTAAGTAAATCTCAGTAAATCCTTCAAGAACAGTATTACGTAAGGAATCAGATTATTGCCAACCTTCAAGATGGCGGCTGGACAGTAGAGGATGTGGGGGGGAGATATTTGAGTTTACTGGAGGAGAAATGGAAGAATTTCTGATGACTTTTTCTAAGGATATAAAATTACTGAAATTTAGTTTATGGAGATAAAGGTGAAAATTATCCATTGATGGCGTAATGGTAAGACCAGAGAAAACTGATGATTTGCTCGATGATGTAAGAAGTGAAAACCAGAGGAGATAAAGTATGTAAAAAAATACAAAGGAAAGGAAACAGAGAAGAGAAATATGAACCGAAGGATAAAGAAGAGATGGAGCAAGTGGTTCTTACTGAGATGTAGAAGGATCAAAACTAAAGCATAAACAACAGAACAACAGGAAAAAGCAGAGAAGATATGTGTGAACAGAAGAAGCAAACTCGAGTACTGGCGAGTGAGAACTGACACAGCTGTAACAGCTACAGCTGCAGCACAGCTGTTACAGTTATATCAGAAGGAAGACGACAGTGTAGTAACATGTGCTAAGATAAAGACTGAAGAAGGAAGGAGGAGACCTCAACTGAAGTGGCAAGGACGTCAGACTAAAGAAGGAAGGAGGAGACCTCAACTGAAGTGGCAAGGACGTCAGACTAAAGAAGGAAGGAGGAGACCTCAACTGAAGTGGCAAGGACGTCAGACTAAAGAAGGAAGGAGGAGACCTCAACTGAAGTGACAAGGACGTCTGCCAGGAACATTACTGATAATAAAGTGATCATCACAGAGTCAGGATCATACTAGAAATTGTCACCATCATCAAGTCTGGGGAAGAAATATTGACGTGAATGAAGTGGTAATATACAGAGATGTTATTAGACTCCCTATATAGTCCCCATTTTCTTAATTATATTGTAAATAAGAGAATACTATGACTGATGTATGTATTGTGTTAGACAATACAGGAGACTGGTGGATCACCTAGTAAGAAACTGTTTCACTAACAACACCAGTAAAGGTTTAGGTCAGGTTAATCTCTTCTCAGAATATCTGGAGTGTTGACAGCAAAACCTGTCAAGTTGGGCACAATGTTCTGCATAATAAAACTGACTGAATATCTCAGAAGAAATCAGAACTACCAGGAAGGAGAGTCGATCAAACAACAAACAAAAAAAGCTAAGACTGATTGTCCCCAAGGACGTGTTAGAGATATAAGATCAGAAACTAAGCAACACCTGGAGTTAGAAAGACCTGGGAGTGGGAATATTATTCAACATATCACCGGAGGTGATGTATTGAGCATTTCTTCAACAAACTTCAAGTATATACAGGTACAGAGTGAGGAGCACAGGATAATATAATTGTTGTAGGTAGTATTAGTAGTAGTGGTATTTGTGGTAGACGTAGTAGTAGTTGTTGTAGGACTTGTAGTGTTATTTAGTAGCAGCTTTGTAATAGTTGGCTATATTGTTATGAGGAGAATTATTGCTTATATTTCAGAGTGATAATATGTCTTTATTTTGTTTAATTGTGTTAAATAGTGATTAACACAGTTAAAAACCCAATTTCTACAGAAATAGGGATATTTTTAATCACTAGGCTGGGGTCGTTTAATTTTATGAGGTGGTTGACGGAATTCTGATGTTGTACGCGGCGTTGTTCAAGTTATCGTTCCGACTGTGTCCCGTAGCTGGATCGCCAGCGCACTCACCTCACACACTGAGGTCCAGAGTTCGAAACTTCGGTACGGCTAGATAACATTAGGACGTGTTTCCATAAGACACCTGCTGTCCATGTTCACCCATCAGCATAAAATGAGTACTTGGACGTTAGTTGTCTGGTGTGGGTCGCATCCTGGGACAAAACTGACCTAATTTTCCCGAAGTACTCAGCATAACAAGGTACTTTCTATATAGTAGTATGTCACTGATGTCAGTTATGGTCTGTATACCTTGTATATATACTGGTAGAAATAAATATTTTTATTATTTATTATATGCATTAAAGTGTGCACTACGACGTGTTTCGAGGTCCTTGTTTCACAGTCGTATATTTTGCCACGTCCTCCACAGGGGAAAGTGCCATGTCATCCACAGGGGAAAGTGTCACGTCCTCCACAGGGGAAAGTGTCACGTCCTCCACAGGAGACAGTGTCACGTCCTCCACAGGGGACAGTGCCACGTCCTCCGAGAGGACAGTGTCAAGTCCTCCACAGGGGACAGTGTAACCTAGTGCATTTACTGGCTCAAAGTGCTTCAGTTTTGTCCTAGTTATATCTTTTATAAGAACATGAGAACATAAGAAAGATGGAACACTGCAGCAAGTCTACTGACCCATGCAAAGCAGGTCCATGCCCCCCCCCCGCTTAGAACAATAACCACCTAATCAGGTCACTTCCACTTAAGGGTGGAGCACAGCATCAGACCTTATAGCACAAGCTAAGCAGGTCCAACTCACACACACCCACACCCACCCACACACACCCACACACACCCACACACACCCACACACACTCACACCCACTCTTGTATTTATCCAACATATTTTTAAAACTACACAAGGTCTTAGCTTCTATGACGATACTGGGGAGTTTGTTCCACTCATCCACAACTCTATTACCAAACCAATGCTTTCCTATATCCTTCCTGAATCTGAATTTTTCCAACTTGAAACAAATGTTGTCAGTCCTGTCTTGGGTGGATATTTTCAGCACGTTATTTACATCCCCTTTATTTATTCCTGTTTTCCATTTATACACCTCTATCATATTCCCGCTAATTCTGCGCCTTTCTAGAGAGTGCAGATTCAGGGCCTCAGTCTATTCTCATAGGGAAGATTTCTGATACATGGGATCATCTTTGCCATCCTATAGGGAGGTGCTGGTTGCTATGACGACTCTAGTGTTAACTTGAGCGAGTACTTAAGATATGTTCAGTGTAACCTGGCTGTAGTGAAGGATTATAACTTTGTTATAAGTGATGTTAGTGCGTGGAGAACTGTTGATCTGAAGGGCTCTGTTCTTGCAGTCCTTGATGAAGAAGGAAGGAAAATGTAGCTGTGTGAACGTCTGTTGTATGTATGCACACTCCTCGTCAAGAAATTCTAGACTGCAAATTCAATATGCTCTTAAGAAAAGTTCAATAATATTGATGTCTCTTATGGTCTTAGTAACTTGACTGGGTTAGAAGTATTTGAGAATGTTTTTGTTTGTAGACTTCCTGTAAACTTGAAACCTTACAGTGTTATCTACTGTCAATCAGACTTTACCTCACATGTAAACTGGGTAGCTGGTTCAAATGCGTTGAGTCTTCCCTAAAGATTTCACTCTCCAAAAGTTTGGAAAATTTTATGAGGACGTCGTCCAGATAACGTCACCAAGTGACGCTGGTGAGAGTGATGTTGGCGAAGTATTCAGCTACCAGGTGTTTCTTATAGAAGTTAGACAAGACAACGCTGGTGGAGAGCCCATTACCATACCATATTTTTGTTTGTAGAGAATGTTACAGAAAGACAAGTAGTTGACTAAAAGTCTGGAAACGCTGACTCTTCCATATAAAGCATGGTACGGGCGGGGATTGAACTCGCAGCGAGTGAGTCATAAAACTTCAGACGGACACCTTAGCTACATATCTGTGTGTGTGAATATATTTGTGTTGGCAATGAAGACAGCTATCATAGACTTCCACCTCTGTTGGTAACTTTCAGGGATAACTAATCGGGTTACATTTCATTTCATCGGGTGTCCAGGGTCGTCACGGTGTTGTACGCAGGTGTTGTTATGGTCATCGGGTGTCCAGGGTCGTCACGGTGTTGTACGCAGGTGTTGTTATGGTCATCGGGTGTCCAGGGTCGTCACGGTGTTGTACGCAGGTGTTGTTATGGTCATCGGGTGTCCAGGGTTGTCACAGTGTTGCACACAGGTGTTGTTATGGTCATCGGGTGTCCAGGGTCGCCACGGTGTCGTACGCAGGTGTTGTTATGGTCATTGGGTGTCCAGGGTCGCCACGGTGTCGTACACAGGTGTTGTTATGGTCATTGGGACTTCAAGCATATTTGTTTCCGTGGACTGTAATTTTCAACCATCTAGCAGTGTTCCTTAAATATTTTTTTTTATTAACACACTGGCCGATTCCCACCAAGGCAGGGTGGCCACCAAGGCAGGGTGGCCACCAAGGCAGGGTGGCCACCAAGGCAGGGTGGCCACCAAGGCAGGGTAGCCACCAAGGCAGGGTGGGCCGAAAAAGAAAAACTTTCACCATCATTCACTCCATCACTGTCTTGCCAGAAGGGTGCTTTATACTTGACAAATTGCAATGACATAACTGTAAACAACTCATGGCATGGAAGGAGTCAACTCTCAACAAGTTGTTCCTATAACAGAGATGACCAGGTAGTTATAGTTCCTATAACAGAGATGACCAGGTAGTTATAGTTCCTATAACAGAGATGACCAGGTAGTTATAGTTCCTATAACAGAGATGACCAGGTAGTTATAGTTCCTATAACAGAGATGACCAGGTAGTTATAACAGTAGCTTCCTCTGAGCCGGAGTCCTCGGTGCTGAGTCAGTTATATATGCCTTGTTTCATCACTAACATGACACTCCTGCGGTGACCATTGTGTTTCTGTAGCCATTTGTTATGGATAACGTTAAGCTTGTGGTTATTTTAACGAGTTAGCTGTTAAGTTAGTTATCTTGGATGCCACGTTGATGACTGCTAAGAAAGATGTATCTAACAATATTTTCTAGTGTTGTGTTAGTGCAGGTTGTGTTAGTGCAGGTTGTGTTAGTGCAGGTTGTGTTAGTGCATGTTGTGTTAGAGCAGGTTGTGTTAGTGCAGGTTGTGTTAATGCTGGTTGTGTTAGTGCAGGTTGTGTTAGTGCAGGTTGTGTTAGTGCAGGTTGTGTTAGTGCAGTTTGTGTTAATGCTGGTTGTGTTAGTGCAGGTTGTGTTAGTGCAGGTTGTGTTAGTGCAGGTTGTGTTAATGCTGGTTGTGTTAGTGCAGGTTGTGGTAGTGCAGGTTGTGTTAGTGCATGTTGTGTTAGTGCAGGTTGTGTTAGTGCAGGTTGTGTTAGTGCAGGTTGTGTTAGTGCAGGTTGTGTTAGTGCAGGTTGTGTTAGTGCAGGTTGTGTTAGTGCAGGTTGTGTTAGTGCAGGTTGTGTTAGTGCAGGTTGTGTTAGTGCAGGTTGTGGTAGTGCAGGTTGTGTTAGTGCATGTTGTGTTAGTGCAGGTTGTGTTAGTGCAGGTTGTGTTAGTGCAGGTTGTGTTAGTGCAGGTTGTGTTAGTGCAGGTTGTGTTAGTGCAGGTTGTGGTAGTGCAGGTTGTGTTAGTGCAGGTTGTGTTAGTGCAGGTTGTGTTAGTGCAGGTTGTGTTAGTGCAGGTTGTGTTAGTGCAGGTTGTGTTAGTGCAGGTTGTTAGTGCAGGTTGTGTTAGTGCAGGTTGTGTTAGTGCAGGTTGTGTTAGTGCAGGTTGTGTTAGTGCAGGTTGTGTTAGTGCAGGTTATGTTAGTGCAGGTTGTGTTAGTGCAGGTTGTGTTAGTGCAGGTTGTGGTAGTGCAGGTTGTGTTAGTGCAGGTTGTGTTAGTGCAGGTTGTGTTAGTGCAGGTTGTGTTAGTGCAGGTTGTGTTAGTGCAGGTTGTGTTAGTGCAGGTTGTGTTAGTGCAGGTTGTGTTAGTGCAGGTTGTGTTAGTGCAGGTTGTGTTAGTGCAGGTTGTGTTAGTGCAGGTTGTGTTAGTGCAGGTTGTGTTAGTGCAGGTTGTGTTAGTGCAGGTTGTGTTAGTGCAGGTTGTGTTAGTGCAGGTTGTGTTAGTGCAGGTTGTGTTAGTGCAGGTTGTGTTAGTGCAGGTTGTGTTAGTGCAGGTTGTGTTAGTGCAGGTTGTGTTAGTGCAGGTTGTGTTAGTGCAGGTTGTGTTAGTGCAGGTTGTGTTAGTGCAGGTTGTGTTAGTGCAGGTTGTGTTAGTGCAGGTTGTGTTAGTGCAGGTTGTGTTAGTGCAGGTTGTGTTAGTGCAGGTTGTGTTAGTGCAGGTTGTGTTAGTGCAGGTTGTGTTAGTGCAGGTTGTGTTAGTGCAGGTTGTGTTAGTGCAGGTTGTGTTAGTGCAGGTTGTGTTAGTGCAGGTTGTGTTAGTGCAGGTTGTGTTAGTGCAGGTTGTGTTAGTGCAGGTTGTGTTAGTGCAGGTTGTGTTAGTGCTGGTTGGGTTAGTGGAGGTGTTAGTGTGCAGGTTGTTTTAGTGCAGGTTGTGGTAGTGCAGGTTGTGTTAGTGCAGGTTGTGTTAGTGCAGGTTGTGTTAGTGCAGGTTGTGTTAGTGCAGGTTGTGTTAGTGCAGGTTGTGTTAGTGCAGGTTGTGTTAGTGCAGGTTGTGTTAGTGCAGGTTGTGTTAGTGCAGGTTGTGTTAGTGCAGGTTGTGTTAGTGCAGGCTGTGTTAGTGCAGGTTGTGTTAGTGCAGGTTGTGTTAGTGCAGGTTGTGTTAGTGCAGGTTGTGTTAGTGCAGGTTGTGTTAGTGTAGGTTGTGTTAGTGCAGGTTGTTTTAGTGCAGGTTGTGTTAGTGCAGGTTGTGTTAGTGCAGGTTGTGTTAGTGCAGGTTGTGTTAGTGCAGGTTGTGGTAGTGCAGGTTGTGTTAGTGCAGGTTGTGTTAGTCCAGGTTGTGGTAGTGCAGGTTGTGTTAGTGCAGGTTGTGTTAGTGCAGGTTGTGTTAGTGCAGGTTGTGTTAGTGCAGATTGTGGTAGTGCAGGTTGTGTTAGTGCAGGTTGTGTTAGTGCAGGTTGTGTTAGTGCAGGTTGTGTTAGTGCAGGTTGTGTTAGTGCAGGTTGTGTTAGTGCAGGTTGTGTTAGTGCAGGTTGTGTTAGTGCAGGTTGTGTTAGTGCAGGTTGTGTTAGTGCAGGTTGTGTTAGTGCAGGTTGTGTTAGTGCAGATTGTGGTAGTGCAGGTTGTGTTAGTGCAGGTTGTGTTAGTGCAGGTTGTGTTAGTGCAGGTTGTGTTAGTGCAGGTTGTGTTAGTGCAGGTTGTGTTAGTGCAGGTTGTGGTAGTGCAGGTTGTGTTAGTGCAGGTTGTGTTAGTGCAGGATGTGTTAGTGCAGGTTGTGTTAGTGCAGGTTGTGTTAGTGCAGGTTGTGTTAGTGCAGGTTGTGTTAGTGCAGGTTGTGTTAGTGCAGGTTGTGTTAGTGCAGGTTGTGTTAGTGCAGGTTGTGTTAGTGCAGGTTGTGTTAGTGCAGGTTGTGTTAGTGCAGGTTGTGGTAGTGCAGGTTGTGTTAGTGCAGGTTGTGTTAGTGCAGGTTGTGTTAGTGCAGGTTGTGTTAGTGCAGGTTGTGTTAGTGCAGGTTGTGTTAGTGCAGGTTGTGTTAGTGCAGGTTGTGGTAGTGCAGGTTGTGTTAGTGCAGGTTGTGTTAGTGCAGGTTGTGTTAGTGCAGGTTGTGCTAGTGCAGGTTGTGTTAGTGCAGGTTGTGTTAGTGCATGTTGTGTTAGTGCAGGTTGTGTTAGTGCAGGTTGTGTTAGTGCAGGTTGTGTTAGTGCAGGTTGTGTTAGTGCAGGTTGTGTTAGTGCAGGTTGTGTTAGTGCAGGTTGTGGTAGTGCAGGTTGTGTTAGTGCAGGTTGTGTTAGTGCAGGTTGTGTTAGTGCAGGTTGTGTTAGTGCAGGTTGTGTTAGTGCAGGTTGTGTTAGTGCAGGTTGTGTTAGTGCAGGTTGTGTTAGTGCAGGTTGTGTTAGTGCAGGTTGTGTTAGTGCAGGTTATGTTAGTGCAGGTTGTGTTAGTGCAGGTTGTGTTAGTGCAGGTTGTGTTAGTGCAGGTTATGTTAGTGCAGGTTGTGTTAGTGCAGGTTGTGTTAGTGCAGGTTGTGTTAGTGCAGGTTGTGTTAGTGCAGGTTGTGTTAGTGCAGGTTGTGTTAGTGCAGGTTGTGTTAGTGCAGGTTGTGTTAGTGCAGGTTGTGTTAGTGCAGGTTGTGTTAGTGCAGGTTATGTTAGTGCAGGTTGTGTTAGTGCAGGTTGTGTTAGTGCAGGTTGTGTTAGTGCAGGTTGTGTTAGTGCAGGTTGTGTTAGTGCAGGTTATGTTAGTGCAGGTTGTGTTAGTGCAGGTTGTGTTAGTGCAGGTTGTGTTAGTGCAGGTTGTGTTAGTGCAGGTTGTGTTAGTGCAGGTTATGTTAGTGCAGGTTGTGTTAGTACAGGTTGTGTTAGTGCAGGTTGTGTTAGTGAAGGTTGTGTTAGTGCAGGTTGTGTTAGTGCAGGTTGTGTTAGTGCAGGTTGTGTTAGTGCAGGTTGTGTTAGTGAAGGTTGTGTTAGTGCAGGTTGTGTTAGTGCAGGTTGTGTTAGTGCAGGCTGTGTTAGTGCAGGTTGTGTTAGTGCAGGTTGTGTTAGTGCAGGTTGTGTTAGTGCAGGTTGTGTTAGTGCAGGTTGTGTTACGTATACATGTCATACTTTCTGCACTACAGTATAAAGTATAACAAATGTTGTAGTACAACAAATATACTTGTAATACATGTGTATTTCTGCTGTAAGAGACTGTGGAGTGAATATCCTGAAGGTTCCATCTTATGTTTTGACGTCCTGCGGCAGTAGAAATGTAAAAAGATTTCTTATGAAGGTTTTCGGATAGCATTAATTGAATAATTTTGACTAGTCTACAGAAGTATATGTATAGATGATAGATGGTTGTGTTTCTCTACTTCCAGTGATAGATAATGACGAGGATATCATGAACGTTGAGATCTTTGTGTACAATGACCGAAGTATCATCCTTGTACCAAAACCATTTTGTTGACCTGGGATGGTAGTTATTATACGGGTGGATACCAGGTCCTCCAGGTACAAGTTGGTCAGAACAGCACAATGGGGTGAACCTGTGGTTAACCTAAACAGTTGCTTAAGTTTGTTACCTTCGAAGTTAAAGCTGTAATAATGTTCACAAAACTGACTTAGCTTCATAAAGTCTCCACAAGACACCTGTCAGGTGTCCACAGTAATCACTCAACAAAGAAGGTTGTTGTCTTGGTCCTCTGACATGTTAGTAAATATGACAGTAATGTCGGAAATTGTTTGTTTCTTATTGCTAACGTCAAGTTCACTAACGTGGCTCAGGAGGTCGCCTCAGTACTGTAAATGTGCTGGATTAATTATCCTGGAAAGCTCTGACAAGTGTTTCCACTTGAGCGGAATAGTAGATTTGTGTATTTTGGTTAAATCGTAGTTTCAGGGAGGGTTGGAAAGGTGGAAATAAGTGTTTTCTGCCTTGATCATGCTTTCTGGGGATGTTTCAAGTCTTACAAAGAAAGTTTTGCTGTCACAGTCTGTGTGGGTCAACACAACCAGTCATCCTCTGTCCACTATAGTAACGTTAATATGGTTGTTGGCGGCAGCATTCTCGTCTCAGAGATGCTGCTGTAATGACTCCTTGGATGAAACCAAAACTTCTCAGTTTTGAGGTACAGAGGTACTTGAGGTACAGAGGTACTTGAGGTATAGAGGTACTTGAGGTATAGATGTACTTGAGGTATAGAGGAACAGATACGCCAATGGCGAATTTCTTCCAGAGGCCTCAAACTACCATCTCTTCCCTGACTGTTCCGGACAAGAGTAGCATTGAACAGTCAACACAAGCAATATTCAGGAAAAAACTCGTCTCAGCACAAAGTTGACCACACTCCTGCAGCACAACAAATGGAAGGAGAGCAGAAAAATCATCATTGTTAATAATCCTTAGTCCTGTGTGCCCTGTGACTCAGAGGTCGATGATCTTAGTCCTGTGTGTCCTGTGACTCAGAGGTCGATGATCTTAGTCCTGTGTGTCCTGTGACTCAGAGGTCGATGATCTTAGTCCTGTGTGTCCTGTGACTCAGAGGTCGATGATCTTAGTCCTGTGTGTCCTGTGACTCAGAGGTCGATGATCTTATTCCTGTGTGTTCTGTGACTCAGAGGTCGATGATCTTAGTCCTGTGCGTCCTGTGACTCAGAGGTCGATGATCTTAGTCCTGTGTGTCCTGTGACTCAGAGGTCGATGATCTTAGTCCTGTGTGTCCTGTGACTCAGAGGTCGATGATCTTATTCCTGTGTGTTCTGTGACTCAGAGGTCGATGATCTTAGTCCTGTGTGTCCTGTGACTCAGAGGTCGATGATCTTATTCCTGTGTGTTCTGTGACTCAGAGGTCGATGATCTTAGTCCTGTGCGTCCTGTGACTCAGAGGTCGATGATCTTAGTCCTGTGTGTCCTGTGACCTCAGAGGTCGATGATCTTAGTCCTGTGTGTCCTGTGACTCAGAGGTCGATGATCTTATTCCTGTGTGTTCTGTGACTCAGAGGTCGATGATCTTAGTCCTGTGTGTCCTGTGACTCAGAGGTCGATGATCTTATTCCTGTGTGTTCTGTGACTCAGAGGTCGATGATCTTAGTCCTGTGCGTCCTGTGACTCAGAGGTCGATGATCTTAGTCCTGTGTGTCCTGTGACTCAGAGGACGATGATCTTAGTCCTGTGTGTCCTGTGACTCAGAGGTCGATGATCTTATTCCTGTGTGTTCTGTGACTCAGAGGTCGATGATCTTAGTCCTGTGCGTCCTGTGACTCAGAGGTCGATGATCTTAGTCCTGTGTGTTCTGTGACTCAGAGGTCGATGATCTTAGCCCTGTGTGTCCTGTGACTCAGAGGTCGATGATCTTAGCCTGTGTCTTGTATTAACCACAAGAGCACAGAAGCCTAAGTACGAGTTAGACACAGTGATCAGAAGCCAACACTTTGGTGATTCCGATTTTTACAAAAGTCTCCTCCAAGAACTTGTTTCACTCTTTGTGGAACTTTATCAAGTCTTGTTTCACTCTGTGTGGAACTTTATCAAGTTTTGTTTCACTTTGTGCAGAACTTTATCAAGTCTTGTTTCACTCTGTGTAAAGCTTTATTAAGACACATTTCGCTCTGCCTGAAGGTTTATCAGGTCATTATTCACGTGTTTAAAGTTTTAAATAAAGCTGTATATTCCGAGGGACATTCTCACCAACGTTCTTCGTCTGTTATTCCTGCATTAAAACCTGCAGTATGAAGGGGAGAGACAGGAGAGGGAGGGAAGAGAGAGAAGGAAAAGAAAAAGTGTGAGGGGAGAAAGTTGAAAGAGAAAGGTGGGAGTGGAAGGGAGAGATAGATGGAAGAGGTAAGAGAACATGGAGATAAATGGACAGTGAGTAAATACAACACAGGAATGGTTTCTGAGATTTATTCCTGAAGTCTCTTGCAAGTGCTGGAGGTTTCTATCTATCCAAGCTGAGTTTTCAATAAATGAAACCACTTGTGCTCTATTTTCAAGCACGTTAGAGCACACATATGTACTTTACTGTACTTACATTCACATCAGATCACATATCATTATTGTACACACTCGTACGTTTATGTATTACTAATATATTTTGGTCAGAGATCAGTGGACGACGCACCCAAAATGTTCACAGGTTAACTTAAACACCAATGAACATACTTGAACGTCCATAAAAACGACGTACTGATGCACTTAAACATTTATGGACAAACATAGTCACAAACGGACACACATAAAAACAAATGGACTTGTTTAAACAAACACACCCATGGAGGTTGTTCAACAAGCACAGACGTATGTAAACATCAACATATGCACTTTAAAACAAAAGAACACTAACGTACTTAAATTACAAAGACGCAATGAAACAGACTCAAATAGGCAAGAACCATCTCAATAAAATATTTAAAAAGTTTTTTAAACATCAATTTTACAGACTGCACGAGCTTAATTCATAGCCCAGCTCTCCCTAAGGTATACTACCACACAACACAATATACCACTACATAACACAATATACCACTACACAACACAATATACCACTACACAACACAATATACCACTACATAACACAATATACCAATACACAACACAATATACCACTACATAACACAATATACCAATACACAACACAATATACCACTACACAACACAATATACCACTACACAACACAACATACCCCTACACAACACAATATACCACTACACAACACAATATACCACTACACAACACAACATACCCCTACACAACACAATATACCACTACACAACACAATATACAACTACACAACACAATATACAACTACACAACACAATATACCACTGCATAACACAATATACCACTACACAACACAATATACCACTACACAACACAATATACAACTACACAACACAATATACCACTACATAACACAATATACCACTACACAACACAATATGCCATTACAGAAAGCAATATACCACTACATAGCACAATATACCACTACACAACACAATATGCCATTACACAAAGCAATATACCACTACATAGCACAATACACCACTACATAACACAATATAGCAATACATAACACAATATACCACTACATAACACAATATACCACTACATAACACAATATACCACTACATAACACAATATACCACTACATAACACAATATACCACTGCACAACACAATATACCACTACATAACACAATATACCACTACATAACACAATATACCACTAAATAAAGCAATATACCTCTACATAACACAATATACCACTACACAACACAATATACCACTACTTAACACAATATATAACGACACAACGCAATATACCACTACACAACACAATATTCCACTACACAACACAATATACCACTACTTAACACAATATACCACGACACAACACAATATACCACTACACAACACAATATTCCACTACACAACACAATATACCACTACTTAACACAATATACCACGACACAACACAATATACCACTACATAACACAATAACACTTCACAGACACGCACATGCATATATATATATACATACATCTAGGTTTTTCTCCTTTTTCTAAATAGCTCTTGTTCTTTTTTATTTCTTCTATTGTCCATGGGGAAGTGGAAAAGAATCTTTCCTCCGTAAGCCATGCGTGTCGTATGAGGCGACTAAAATGCCGGGAGCAATGGGCTAGTAACCCCTTCTCCTGTATACAATTACTAAAAAAGAGAATAAGAAAAACTTTATAAAACTGGGTTGCTTAAATGTGCGTGGATGTAGTGCGGATGACAAGAAACAGATGATTGCTGATGTTATGAATGAAAAGAAGTTGGATGTCCTGGCCCTAAGCGAAACAAAGCTGAAGGGGGTAGGAGAGTTTCAGTGGGGGGAAATAAATGGGATTAAATCTGGAGTATCTGAGAGAGTTAGAGCAAAGGAAGGGGTAGCAGTAATGTTAAATGATCAGTTATGGAAGGAGAAAAGAGAATATGAATGTGTAAATTCAAGAATTATGTGGATTAAAGTAAAGGTTGGATGCGAGAAGTGGGTCATAATAAGCGTGTATGCACCTGGAGAAGAGAGGAATGCAGAGGAGAGAGAGAGATTTTGGGAGATGTTAAGTGAATGTATAGGAGCCTTTGAACCAAGTGAGAGAGTAATTGTGGTAGGGGACTTGAATGCTAAAGTAGGAGAAACTTTTAGAGAGGGTGTGGTAGGTAAGTTTGGGGTGCCAGGTGTAAATGATAATGGGAGCCCTTTGATTGAACTTTGTATAGAAAGGGGTTTAGTTATAGGTAATACATATTTTAAGAAAAAGAGGATAAATAAGTATACACGATATGATGTAGGGCGAAATGACAGTAGTTTGTTGGATTATGTATTGGTAGATAAAAGACTGTTGAGTAGACTTCAGGATGTACATGTTTATAGAGGGGCCACAGATATATCAGATCACTTTCTAGTTGTAGCTACACTGAGAGTAAAAGGTAGATGGGATACAAGGAGAATAGAAGCATCAGGGAAGAGAGAGGTGAAGGTTTATAAACTAAAAGAGGAGGCAGTTAGGGTAAGATATAAACAGCTATTGGAGGATAGATGGGCTAATGAGAGCATAGGCAATGGGGTCGAAGAGGTATGGGGTAGGTTTAAAAATGTAGTGTTAGAGTGTTCAGCAGAAGTTTGTGGTTACAGGAAAGTGGGTGCAGGAGGGAAGAGGAGCGATTGGTGGAATGATGATGTAAAGAGAGTAGTAAGGGAGAAAAAGTTAGCATATGAGAAGTTTTTACAAAGTAGAAGTGATGCAAGGAGGGAAGAGTATATGGAGAAAAAGAGAGAAGTTAAGAGAGTGGTGAAGCAATGTAAAAAGAGAGCAAATGAGAGAGTGGGTGAGATGTTATCAACAAATTTTGTTGAAAATAAGAAAAAGTTTTGGAGTGAGATTAACAAGTTAAGAAAGCCTAGAGAACAAATGGATTTGTCAGTTAAAAATAGGAGAGGAGAGTTATTAAATGGAGAGGTAGAGGTATTGGGAAGATGGAAGGAATATTTTGAGGAATTGTTAAATGTTGATGAAGATAGGGAAGCTGTGATTTCGTGTATAGGGCAAGGAGGAATAACATCTTGTAGGAGTGAGGAAGAGCCAGTTGTGAGTGTGGGGGAAGTTCGTGAGGCAGTAGGTAAAATGAAAGGGGGTAAGGCAGCCGGGATTGATGGGATAAAGATAGAAATGTTAAAAGCAGGTGGGGATATAGTTTTGGAGTGGTTGGTGCAATTATTTAATAAATGTATGGAAGAGGGTAAGGTACCTAGGGATTGGCAGAGAGCATGCATAGTTCCTTTGTATAAAGGCAAAGGGGATAAAAGAGAGTGCAAAAATTATAGGGGGATAAGTCTGTTGAGTGTACCTGGTAAAGTGTATGGTAGAGTTATAATTGAAAGAATTAAGAGTAAGACGGAGAATAGGATAGCAGATGAACAAGGAGGCTTTAGGAAAGGTAGGGGGTGTGTGGACCAGGTGTTTACAGTGAAACATATAAGTGAACAGTATTTAGATAAGGCTAAAGAGGTCTTTGTGGCATTTATGGATTTGGAAAAGGCGTATGACAGGGTGGATAGGGGGGCAATGTGGCAGATGTTGCAAGTGTATGGTGTAGGAGGTAGGTTACTGAAAGCAGTGAAGAGTTTTTACGAGGATAGTGAGGCTCAAGTTAGAGTATGTAGGAAAGAGGGAAATTTTTTCCCAGTAAAAGTAGGCCTTAGACAAGGATGTGTGATGTCACCGTGGTTGTTTAATATATTTATAGATGGGGTTGTAAGAGAAGTAAATGCGAGGGTCTTGGCAAGAGGCGTGGAGTTAAAAGATAAAGAATCACACACAAAGTGGGAGTTGTCACAGCTGCTCTTTGCCGATGACACTGTGCTCTTGGGAGATTCTGAAGAGAAGTTGCAGAGATTGGTGGATGAATTTGGTAGGGTGTGCAAAAGAAGAAAATTAAAGGTGAATACAGGAAAGAGTAAGGTTATGAGGATAACAAAAAGATTAGGTGATGAAAGATTGAATATCAGATTGGAGGGAGAGAGTATGGAGGAGGTGAACGTATTCAGATATTTGGGAGTGGACGTGTCAGCGGATGGGTCTATGAAAGATGAGGTGAATCATAGAATTGATGAGGGAAAAAGAGTGAGTGGTGCACTTAGGAGTCTGTGGAGACAAAGAACTTTGTCCTTGGAGGCAAAGAGGGGAATGTATGAGAGTATAGTTTTACCAACGCTCTTATATGGGTGTGAAGCGTGGGTGATGAATGTTGCAGCGAGGAGAAGGCTGGAGGCAGTGGAGATGTCATGTCTGAGGGCAATGTGTGGTGTGAATATAATGCAGAGAATTCGTAGTTTGGAAGTTAGGAGGAGGTGCGGGATTACCAAAACTGTTGTCCAGAGGGCTGAGGAAGGGTTGTTGAGGTGGTTCGGACATGTAGAGAGAATGGAGCGAAACAGAATGACTTCAAGAGTGTATCAGTCTGTAGTGGAAGGAAGGCGGGGTAGGGGTCGGCCTAGGAAGGGTTGGAGGGAGGGGGTAAAGGAGGTTTTGTGTGCGAGGGGCTTGGACTTCCAGCAGGCATGCGTGAGCGTGTTTGATAGGAGTGAATGGAGACAAATGGTTTTTAATACTTGACGTGCTGTTGGAGTGTGAGCAAAGTAACATTTATGAAGGGATTCAGGGAAACCGGCAGGCCGGACTTGAGTCCTGGAGATGGGAAGTACAGTGCCTGCACTCTGAAGGAGGGGTGTTAATGTTGCAGTTTAAAAACTGTAGTGTAAAGCACCCTTCTGGCAAGACAGTGATGGAGTGAATGATGGTGAAAGTTTTTCTTTTTCGGGCCACCCTGCCTTGGTGGGAATCGGCCGGTGTGATAATAAAAATAATAAAATAACACAATATACAACTACATAACACAATATACCACTGCACAACACAATATACCACTACATAACACAATATACAACTACATAACACAATATACCACTGCACAACACAATATACCACTACATAACACAATATACAACTACATAACACAATATACCACTACACAACACAATATACCACTACATAACACAATATACTACTACACAACACAACATGCAACTACACAACACAGTGTACCACTACACAACACAATATACCACTACATAACACAATATACCACTACACAACACAATATACCACTACACAACACAATATACCACTACATAACACAATATACTACTACATAACACAATATACCACTACACAACACAATATACCACTACATAACACAATATACCACTACACAACACAATATACCACTACACAACACAATATACCACTACACAACACAATATACCACTACACAACACAATATACCACTACATAACACAATATACCACTGCACAACACAATATACCACTACACAACACAATATACCACTACATAACACAATATACCACTGCACAACACAATATACCACTACATAACACAATATACCACTACATAACACAATATACCACTACACAACACATTATACCACTACACAACACAATATACCACCACATAACACAATATACCACTACATAACACAATATACCACATCACAACACATTATACCACTACACAACACAATATACCACCACACAACACAATATACCACTACACAACACATTATACCACTACACAACACAATATACCACCACATAACACAATATACCACTGCACAACACAATATACCACTACATAACACAATATACCACTACATAACACAATATAACACTATACAACACAATATGCCACGACATAACACAATATACCACTGCACAACACAATATACCACTACATAACACAATATACCACTGCACAACACAATATACCACTACATAACACAATATACCACTACATAACACAATATACCACTACATAACACAATATACCACTACACAACACAATATACCACTACATAACACAATATACCACTGCACAACACAATATACCACTACATAACACAATATACCACTACACAACACATTATACCACTACACAACACAACGTACAACTACATAACACAATATACCACTACATAACACAATATACCACTACATAACACAATATACCACTACATAACACAATATACCACTACATAACACAATATACCACTACATAACACAATATACCACTACATAACATAATATACAACTACACAACACAATATACCACTACACAACACAATATACCACTACACAAAGCAATATACCACAACACAACACAAAATTCCACTACACAACACAATATATCACTATATAACACAATATGCAACTACACAAAACAATATACCTCTACACAACACAGTATACCACTACACAACACAATGTACAACTACATAACACAATATGCCATTAAACAATTTTCTGATTATCAAGTAGTGAAAACCACAGTTTTGGGAGCATATACACGTATCCCAGCTAAGTACAAGAAATTCTTCAAATTAGGCAGGCGACAGCTTGGTCAATCCCTAGTTGATTTTGTGCGACAGCAGACCAAAGCTTTTACCAGCTGTTATAAAGCAAGTGGTGTCGTAACTTTTGAGGATCTGGTGCAGCTTATTCTGATTGACAACCTCCTGGAGTCTGTGGGACCAGAGGTTCTAGTCTTTCTGCAGGATCGTGACTTAACCACTGCACTGGAGGCAGCAAGGTTGGCTGATACCTTCGAAACTAACCGCTCCTTGCCCGAGCGGTCCCGTCTCTCTTTTCAACAGCCTGGCGTGAGCAGAGATCGTCAACCTTGGAGATTGAAGTGCCAGCCGGAAGGAGAACGTCTACGTCAGCCAACTAAGTCACCTCGTGAGCCACGCTTCTCAACTTATGGTCCACCTGGTGAGAGACAAACTACTCAACATGGTACAACTCGACAACAGTATCCAGAGAGACACCAGCCAGAGCGACACCAGTTGCAACGTCAGCAGGGAGTAAAGGGCAAGCCATGTCGTCTGCTTCCTCTACAACAAAGTAGGTCACATCCGTCCCAACTGCCCCCACAAACCCCAACCCATTAGGAAAGTCTTTAATATCCCTAGTAACATGTCCCCGAGAGAAGTAGAAAAAAGGATGGCCCCTTATTATTGCAAGAGTCTTATTTCCCTTCAGGAAAACTCCAAAACAACAGAAGTCAAAACCTTTAGAGATACTGGAGCATATTGCTCACTTATAAGAGAGGGAGTATTACCCCTTTCAAAGAACACTTCCTTGAATTCCTCTGTGTTATTGGAAGCATTTGGAGGAGCTATATATTCTGTCCCTTTGCATAAAATTTATGTAGATTGCAAATATTACACTGGATACTTGACTGTGGGTGTATCCGAAGGATTCCCCATGAAAGATGCCATGTTATTATAACATTACCACTGCTAGTGTGTGTCCTGAACCTATAATGATTAATTCTTCTCCGGTATTGGCCATAACTCGGGCAACATCCAAAGGGCTG
>NC_091386.1:11609530-11907030 GCF_038502225.1 Cherax quadricarinatus
ATATAGTGTTGTGATAGAAACACAGGCCTTATCTCTAGGCTTTATTGAACATAGAATCTTCATAGTACTTCTGCAACAACAAAATATAATGACTAGTACATCTAATAATGGCTTCTACAGGGATGGTGATGTCTTGCATATGTCAAGAGAAAAGTTATAACTACAGGCCACATATTTAAACTCACCATGTAATCTGCATGACTAATGTATATATATATAAATAGAGGAGGAGAGAATCACACCGTGTGTTGGCGCCCATCACACACCAAACTGTTGTTGTTGTTAAGGGCCCCAAGAGGTGGTGCAGTATTATCCTGCTGCTGCTCCCCACAGGACCAGTATCACTACAATCTCCCCCTTCTAAAATATCAGAGACAGTAATCTCCCAAACTGTTAGGTGGGCGACGTACACGTCCCGACCTTCGTAGCCCTTGAGCCTCTCCACCAGGTTCGATATTTTCCAGCGGGGTTTGATTAACTGCTGGAGCAGAATCCTCTATTTCCATAGGGGTAGTCTCAAGGGGCTTTCCAGGAGAAAACGAAGCATCTTTCACATCTATTGGTGTATCTTGAGATTCCACACTAATGGGGATTTCAACTGGGGCTAAATGTCTTGTAGATACTGTAGTCTCTTCACCATTTTGGTAGCGAATGTGGGCGTAATGTGGATTAGCTTGCAGGAGCTCTACCTCTTCCACTAAAGGATCTGTCTTGTTCATTCTACGGTGACTCTTCAGGAGAACGGGTCCAGGATGACATAACCAAGTGGGCACGGAGGCTCCCGTAGAGGAACGACGTGAATAGTTGAGGAGTCTTTCATGAGGGGTTGCATTAGTAGCTGTGCACAGCAATGATCTAATAGAGTGAAGAGCATCAGGTAGGACAGTTTGCCAGTGTTGAACAGGTAGATTGCGCGACTTCAATGTCATTGTAACTGCCTTCCATATAGTACCATTGAACCGCTCCACTTGACCATTGCCTTGAGGGTTGTAGCTTGTTGTTCTGCTGCAGGCAATACCTTTGCTAGCCAAAAACTCCTGGAGTTCGTTACTCATGAACGAGGATCCCCTGTCTGAATGGATATAAGCTGGCATACCAAAAATAGAGAACAACTGTGAAAGACAACTAATAACAGTTGAAGCAGCCATATTTGCACAGGGGAATACAAAGGGAAACCTTGAATATTCATCTACTATGTTAAGGAAATACCTATTCTGATTTGTGCTTGGTAGAGGTCCTTTGAAATCTATATTCAATCTTTCGAAAGGTTGGGTGGATTTTATGAGATGAGTCTTCTCTGGCTGATGAAAGTTTGGCTTGCACTCTGCACATACTCTGCATGCTCTGATCACTTGTCGCACATCTTCCACTGAGTAGGGCATGTTCTTTGATTTGACAAAATGGTACAGGCGTGTAACTCCTGGGTGACACAAAGCCTTGTGGAGCGCTGAGAGTGATTGCAAATCATGACATGCTGCTCCACAGTGGGACCTAGAGAATGCATCAGGTGAGATGTTCTCTTGGCCCGGTCGGTACAGAATATCAAAGTCATAACACGACAGTTCCATCCTCCAGCGTAATATCTTGTCATTCTTTATCCTACTTTTGTGCTTCTTGTCGAACATATACATCACGGACCGTTGGTCAGTCCTTATGGTGAAACGTCTACCAGTTAAATAATGCCTCCAGTGGCGAACTGCTTCTATGATGGCCTGGGCTTCCTTTTCTACAGCAGCGTAACATTTCTCTGATCCTTGAAAAGTTCTCGAAAAGAAGGCTACTGGTCGTCCTGCCTGAGATAAGACTGCAGCAATGGCAATGTCAGATGCATCCGTTTCCACTTCGAATGGTAGGGACTCATCAATGGCTTTAACTACTGAGTTTTCAATGTCCTGTTTGAGAGTATGGAAAGCGGCTTCTGCTTCCTTTGTCACAGGAAATGTGGTAGCACTCAATGGGCGGACTTTACTTGAATAGTTGTAGATCCATTGTGAGTAATAAGCAAAGAGACCAAGAGTTCTTCGGAGTGACTTTTTGTCTTGAGGCATTGGAAGTTCCCGTAGAGGTCGTAGTCGTTCAGGGTCTGGGAATATTGAACCTCCTTCCACTACATAACCAAGGATGCTAAGCCTTTTAGTTGAAAAAGTGCACTTTTCCTCATTGTAACTGATATTTTTCTTCTTGGCGGCTTCCAAAAACTTATCAAGGTTTGCATCATGTTCCTCCTGGGTCTTGCCACAAATGGTAACATTATCTAAATACGCGTAAGTTCCCATGAGTTGCTCTTCCTGAATGAGTGAATCCATAATTCGTTGGAAGCAGGCTACCCCATTGGTGACTCCAAAAGGGACTCTGGTAAACTGATACAGGCCATCACTAGCCTGAAACGCTGTGTATGGTTTATCTTCATTCCTTATAGGGACTTGATGATAGGCACTCTGTAGATCAATTGTGCTAAACACATAGTACTGAGCAATTTTGTTCACTGTATCATCAATTCGAGGTAGAGGGTACCCATCAAGAAGTGTAAATTTGTTGATTGTCTCAGAGTAATCGATAGCCAGTCTCCGTTTCCTATAACCATCTTTAACAACAACAACCTGTGCACGCCAAGGGGAATCACTCGGTTCTATAATACCCTCCTTCAGCAGCCTCTGAGTTTCTTTCTCAATGAACATCCGATCCTCATAAGAATAGCGGCGTGACTTAGCTGATATAGGATGGCAATCCGCGGTAAGATTTGCAAACAGCTTTGGTGGGTCTACCCTTAAAGTGCTAAGTCCACAGACAACAAGAGGAGGCAGTTCACCTCCATATGTTAAGGTGACACTACCATGCAGCTTCTGAAAGTCCTGACCAAGGATAACATCAGAGCACAGTTGTGGCAGAATAGCTAAATGTACATCTTGATAATCCTTTCCATTAACTCTGAGATTTACCTTACAAAACCCTAAGGTCTGAATAGAGAGAGATGTTGATGCCATGGAAACGGTACCTGATGAGTGATGTAGAGTCAAGGAGAGCCGTTTAACTAAGTCAAGGTTGATGAAACTCTCTGAGCTGCCACTATCAATAAGACCATCTACTTCTGTTCCTTTGATGAATACTTTCACAACTGCCTTTGACAGTGAATTTGGAGTAGCCGCAGAAGTCACTGTTGCTAGTGTCGCATGATCACTGGAATGTGTGGAGGCACTAGCTCTTGTTGATGCCTTAGCACGACATACTTTTGCAAAGTGACCTTTCTTGTGGCATTTATGGCACATTGCTTCACGAGCAGGACACTTTGGACGTGGATGTCTTGAAAAACCACAAAAGAAACACACCGTACCTGCTGCTGCTGTCACTGAGGCAGGTTCCACAGTAACTTCATTGCAAGAGTCTTGGTCAGGAATTGCAGCACTTACCACTCGAGAAGGCTGAGTGGTACTGTATACTTCAGAATTCTTCTGGGCTGAATCTAGAGCTCTTGCCTGGTCAAAGGCAGCGGCTAAGTCGAGAGTTTTATTCTCCAATAAACGCTGCCTTATTATTGGTGATTGCAGGCCACTGATAAAAGCATCCCTGATGGACTCTTCACAATACTGAGCAGCTGTCACTGCTTGGAAGTGACAGTCCTTACCTAAAATTTTCAGTGCTTGAAAGTATTCCTCTAAGGATTCATCAATCTGCTGGCGGCGAGTTGCAAGGCGATAGCGTGCAAAGATTTCATTTGTAGGTTTAATATACTGAGACTTGAGGGTTTTGATAGCATCTTCGTAGGTATTACACTCAGAAATAGCCTCATATATCTTAGGTGACACAAAATTGATGAGCAGACTTAGTTTATCTAGATCTTCTTTAGGAAGGGCTCCCAAGAAGTTTTCGAAAGTCTTAAACCAGTGCTTCCATTCCTGAGCAGCCGTTGATAAGCTGGGGTCACAGTCTAGCCTCTCAGGTTTCAGTAAACGCTCCATGTTGTGATGTAGTCTAGCGCAGGATCACCACCAGGTAGCCCAGGATTCTATGTTCAATAAATTGTTGTGATAGAAACACAGGCCTTATCTCTAGGCTTTATTGAACATAGAATCTTCATAGTACTTCTGCAACAACAAAATATAATGACTAGTACATCTAATAATGGCTTCTACAGGGATGGTGATGTCTTGCATATGTCAAGAGAAAAGTTATAACTACAGGCCACATATTTAAACTCACCATGTAATCTGCATGACTAATGTATATATATATAAATAGAGGAGGAGAGAATCACACCGTGTGTTGGCGCCCATCACACACCAAACTGTTGTTGTTGTTAAGGGCCCCAAGAGGTGGTGCAGTATTATCCTGCTGCTGCTCCCCACAGGACCAGTATCACTACATATAGCAAATAATATTGTTGCAGTAATAACACCAGGAGGCAGCTCTGATGAAAACTCACACTCACACGAGCTTTTAAATCTCTGCACAAAATTCAATTTAAACCAGCAAATAATACAGCCTACTAGACTGGAGAATACACTAGACCTCATCTTCACTAACAATGATGATCTGATAAGAAATGTCACCATATCAAAAACAATATACTCAGATCACAACATAATTGAGGTTCAGACATGTATGCGTGGAGCCCCAGACCGACAAAATGAGACTAGTCACGAGGGAGCATTCACCAAATTCAACTTCAATAACAAAAACATAAAGTGGGACCAAGTAAACCAAGTCCTAACCGATATAAGCTGGGAAGATATACTAAGCAACACAGACCCAAACTTATGCCTAGAACAGATTAACTCGGTGGCACTCGATGTATGCACAAGGCTTATTCCTCTAAGAAAAAGGAGGAGTAGATGTAAAATAGAAAGAGACAGGCGCTCCCTTTACAGGCGACGGAAAAGAATAACAGAGCGGCTAAAAGAGGTCAATATATCTGAAATGCGCAGGGAGACACTGGTCAGAGAAATAGCAAGCATCGAACTTAAGCTAAAAGAATCCTTTAGGAGTCAGGAATCGCGGGAAGAACTAAAAGCCATAAATGAAATCGAAAGAAACCCAAAGTATTTCTTCTCCTATGCCAAATCAAAATCGAGAACAACGTCCAGTATTGGGCCCCTACTTAAACAAGATGGGTCCTACACAGATGACAGCAAGAAAATGAGTGAGCTACTCAAGTCCCAATATGACTCAGTTTTTAGCAAGCCGCTACCCAGACTGAGAGTCGAAGATCAAAATGAATTTTTTATGAGAGAGCCACAAAATTTGATTAACACAAGCCTATCCGATGTTATCCTGACGCCAAATGACTTCGAACAGGCGATAAATGACATGCCCATGCACTCTGCCCCAGGGCCAGACTCATGGAACTCTGTGTTCATCAAGAACTGCAAGAAGCCCCTATCACGAGCCTTTTCCATCCTATGGAGAGGGAGCATGGACACGGGGGTCGTCCCTCAGTTACTAAAAACAACAGACATAGCCCCACTCCACAAAGGGGGCAGTAAAGCAACAGCAAAGAACTACAGACCAATAGCACTAACATCCCATATCATAAAAATCTTTGAAAGGGTCCTAAGAAGCAAGATCACCACCCATCTAGAAACCCATCAGTTACACAACCCAGGGCAACATGGGTTTAGAACAGGTCGCTCCTGTCTGTCTCAACTACTGGATCACTACGACAAGGTCCTAAATGCACTAGAAGACAAAAAGAATGCAGATGTAATATATACAGACTTTGCAAAAGCCTTCGACAAGTGTGACCATGGCGTAATAGCGCACAAAATGCGCGCTAAAGGAATAACAGGAAAAGTCGGTCGATGGATCTATAATTTCCTCACTAACAGAACACAGAGAGTAGTCGTCAACAGAGTAAAGTCCGAGGCAGCTACGGTGAAAAGCTCTGTTCCACAAGGCACAGTACTAGCTCCCATCTTGTTCCTCATCCTCATATCCGACATAGACAAGGATGTCAGCCACAGCACCGTGTCTTCCTTTGCAGATGACACCCGAATCTGCATGACAGTGTCTTCCATTGCAGACACTGCAAGGCTCCAGGTGGACATCAACCAAATCTTTCAGTGGGCTGCAGAAAACAATATGAAGTTCAACGATGAGAAATTTCAATTACTCAGATATGGTAAACATGAGGAAATTAAATCTTCATCAGAGTACAAAACAAATTCTGGCCACAAAATAGAGCGAAACACCAACGTCAAAGACCTGGGAGTGATTATGTCGGAGGATCTCACCTTCAAGGACCATAACATTGTATCAATCGCATCTGCTAGAAAAATGACAGGATGGATAATGAGAACCTTCAAAACTAGGGAGGCCAAGCCCATGATGACACTCTTCAGGTCACTTGTTCTATCTAGGCTGGAATATTGCTGCACTCTAACAGCACCTTTCAAGGCAGGTGAAATTGCCGACCTAGAAAATGTACAGAGAACTTTCACGGCGCGCATAACGGAGATAAATCACCTCAATTACTGGGAGCGCTTGAGGTTTCTAAACCTGTATTCCCTGGAACGCAGGAGGGAGAGATACATGATTATATACACCTGGAAAATCCTAGAGGGACTAGTACCGAACTTGCACACGAAAATCACTCACTACGAAAGCAAAAGACTTGGCAGACGATGCACCATCCTCCCAATGAAAAGCAGGGGTGTCACTAGCACGTTAAGAGACCATACAATAAGTGTCAGGGGCCCGAGACTGTTCAACTGCCTCCCAGCACACATAAGGGGGATTACCAACAGACCCCTGGCAGTCTTCAAGCTGGCACTGGACAAGCACCTAAAGTCAGTTCCTGATCAGCCGGGCAGTGGCTCGTACGTTGGTTTGCGTGCAGCCAGCAGCAACAGCCTGGTTGATCAGGCGCTGATCCACCAGGAGGCATGGTCACAGACCGGGCCGCGGGGGCGTTGACCTCCGAAACTCTCTCCAGGTAAACTCCAGGTATGCCTGAATGCCTTCCACATCCCCCCCAGGTGCTGTATAATCATACGGGTTTAGCGCTTCCCCTTGATTATAATAATGCTAGGTCCTCATTCTCCCTGCTCCATGTGTACTCACCTATTTGTACTTACCTATTTGTGGTTGCAGAGGTCGAGTCATAGCTCCTGGCCCCACCTCTTCACTGATTGCTACTAGGTCCTCTCTCTCCCTGCTCCATGAGCTTTATCATACCTCGCCTTAAAACTATGTATGGTTCCCGCCTCCACTACTTCACTTTCTAGGCTATTCCACGGCTTGACTACTCTATGACTGAAGAAATGCTTCCAAACATCCCTTTGATTCATCTGAGTCTTCAACTTCCAATTGTGACCTCTTGTGTCTGTGTCCCATCTCTGGAACATCCCGTCTTTGTCCACCTCGTCTATTCCGCGCAGTATTTTATATGTTGTTATCATGTCTCCCCTGACCCTCCTGGGCTCCAGTGTCATCAGGCCGATTTCCCTCAACCTTTCGTCGTAGGACAATCCCCGTAGCTCTGGGACTAGTCTTGTTGCAAACCTTTGCACTTTCTCTAATTTCTTGACGTGCTTGACTAGGTGTGGATTCCAAACTGGTGCTGCATACTCCAGTATGGGCCTGACGTAAATGGTATACAGAGTCTTGAACGAATCCTTATTGAGGTATCGGAACGCTATCCATAGGTTTGCCAGGCGCCCGTATGCTGCAGCAGTTATCTGATTGATGTGTGCCTCAGGAGATATGCTCGGTGTTATACTCACCCCCAGATCTTTTTCCTTGAGTGAGGTTTGCAGACTTTGGCCATCTAAACTACATTGTGTCTGCAGTCTTCTTTGCCCTTCCCCAATCTTCATGACTTTGCATTTGGCAGGGTTAAACTCAAGGAGCCAGTTGCTGGACCAGGCTTGTAGCCTGTCCAGGTCTCTTTGTAGTCCTGCCTGATCCTCATCCAATTTGATTCTTCTCATTAACTTCACATCGTCCGCAAACAAGGACACTTCTGAGTCTATCCCTTCCGTTATGTCATTCACATATACCGAGAACAGCACAGGTCCTAGGACTGACCCCTGTGGAACCCCGCTTGTCACAGGCGCCCACTCTGACACCTCGTCGCGTACCATGACTCGTTGTTGCCTCCCTGTCAGGTATTCTCTGATCCATTGCAGTGCCTTTCCTGTTATGTGTGCCTGATCCTCTAGCTTTTGCAGTAACCTCTTGTGAGTAACTGTGTCGAAGGCCTTCTTGCAGTCCAAAAATATGCAGTCGATCCACCCCTCTCTCTCTTGTCTTACTTCTGTCACCTTGTCATAAAACTCTAGTAGGTTTGTGACACAGGATTTTCCCTCCCTGAAACCATGCTGGTTGTCAATTATACACTTGTTTCTTTCCAGGTGCTCCACCAGTATACAACGAGTGTATATAACCAATACATGGCTTATATCGGTCTCACAGGCCATAAAAGTTACTTGAAAAAATAAAATGCTAAAAAATAAAAGAAAAACAGAAAAAAAAACTTTCTGTATGACCAACAGTTGGCGATGTTGCCATAAGCGTCTCACTTTCTGTCAACTTCAAGCCTCCATATCTCAGTAAGTATTGATCCCTCCCAAAATTTTTTTGGCCTATAATACTCACAAAAATATGGTCTATCATTTCAAAAAATTAATTTTTTTTTCGAAAATTTTTCAACCCTGAGAACAAGTTTGGGAGAGGGCCTGTCGACCCTGAAAGGGTTAAATGAATAAACTAGAGAGAGAATGAGAGTGTAGAAGGTTGGCGAGTTGTGTAAACAAACGTTGTTGTTGTTACCAGCCTGGACACGAATGGTTTCTGTTCACTCTGTCAAGCCAACAAGAAAAACATGTCATATTTGTTAATTTATATGTTTATATGTTATGTAGCATGTTTATTATATAATTTTGAAAAAAAAAATCATAGATGGATTAAGCAAAATGTCTATATTAACATTTTATACACATTTAATGTGCCTCAGTGATTATTATTGTATTATCATTATTAATATGGCATCTTCAAGACCAATTTATTTATTTATTTATTTAGTAATTTTAGCATACATACAGAGGTACAAAAAATACAGGTAAGAGCAGCATGCCAAAGCCACTTATATGCATAGCATTACGGGCTGGCTTAAAATTAACTTAAGATTAACTAAGCAATGATGAAATCAGTGATAAAACATTAATGTAAACAGATAACTATAAAGCACAAATGAGTATTACAAAGACAGGTCCTATGGTTGCATGCATTGTTGTACATTCAGTCGTATGGAGTATTCTGTTAGGTAGTGCACATATGTTAGGTCCTTAATTGATTATGCTGCTCCCATGTTGATATTAGCTAGAGAAAGTTCCCTCCGACCCTTGGAGTTAATGCAAAATGAAGCTCTCAGGATTATTCTTGGCTGTCCCAGATCTACAAAAGTTCTTAACATGAGGAAGGAGCTTGGTATTTCTAGTATCAGTGATAGGATTGTTGAAATTAACACTGTACTCGGTATTAGAATGTTGAGAAACGAACCAGACACTGTCACAGTGAATCTTACCAAGTGTCTAGAGGTAAATACACACAGATCTAAATGGATTGTGAAAACGTGCAATTGCATTAAGTTTTATAACCTGCATGAACTGTATCACTGTAGGCAACAAGAGCATTTCACCCCTCCATGGAAGATGTGTTCATTTAATATCACATACCTACAAGTCCCTCCCAAGAAGCTCATTGCTAGTAATCCCTTCCTTAAATCTCTTGTTAGAGCAACTGCTCAAGAAGAAATTTCTCACCTAGCTGGTAGTAACAAGTTATCACAAGTTATATACACTGATGGATCTAAACAGGAGTCTTCTGGCAGGGCTGCATCTGCTCTTGTTGCCACCTCCCTAGTTAAGAACGATAATAAATTTGTTGAGTTAGGCATAAGAATTAACAACTGGGCGTCTACACTGCAAACTGAATTGTTTGCAATCCTAATGGCGCTAAAGCTAACCTATGACACTGAGCTTGACTCTATCATCATTACTGATTCTATGTCATCATTGAAGGCTCTTGGCTCATATAATGACTCCAACAACATGCTCATTGGGGAAGCCAGGTATAGATACTCAAAAATTAGGGACAAGGGAATTAATGTACAATTGCTATGGATCCCATCACACATTGGATTACTCCTTCATGATAAAGTTGATATGTTAGCCAAGAAGAGTATCGAGAAGGAGAATGTAGAATATAACTTTGGTATAACTGTGTCTAGCATTAGGAATAATATTAGGAGAGAAGTAAATAATGAAAATGATTGTTATAGGAATGCAGTTAGAAGCCTGAGTAGATCTATAACCCACTATGATAACATGAACGTAGATAAGTATGTTTATGGAGGAACTTGCAATGTGAACAGACTGACTGATGTTGTAGTGGCCAGGCTTAGGCTTGGTTACAAGTACTTCTGGCAGTTTGGGAGACACACAGATGATGATCAAACTAAATGTAAATTATGTGATCAGGCATATGGTCACTCTCTTGAACACTATGTGCTTAATTGTCCACTTATTGAGGAATACAGAGACAGGCAGTATAATAACCTATGTGACATGTCAAGATATCTTATTAATGAAAATAAGATACCAGATATACTAAGCAAATTTCCTAAATTTGCTTATAACAGATAAGTGAACTATAGATATGTAGATATAAATCCATATGTATTCCTGTTAACCCTTTGGGGCCTAGTTCCTAGGCCTTTTGTGTATCCATATGCTCTCGCGCTACCGTCCACAGGATGGATATGGGGTGCACAATAAACTAGCCACTTCGGTGGCAAAATCTAATCTGTTAGGTAGTGTATTTAAAAAAATAATAAAGTTAGATTGGGTTTTAGGTTTAACATTTATGTGATATAATTGTGAGAAACATTTAAGATATACAATTTATAAGGTTCAGTTATTCAGTATTTATTTGGTTTTGGGTGAGTAAGTGATCTTTGAGAAGAGACTTGAATTTATAAACAGGTAGTGTTTCTTTTATATTTACAGGTAATGAATTCCAGATTTTAGGGCCTTTTATGTGCATTGAGTTTTTGCATAGCGTGAGATGGACACGAGGAACATCAAAGAGTGATCTGTGCCTTGTGTTATGATCATGTGTTCTGTTGAGGTTGGCAAGGAGATGTTTGAGGGGAGGGTTAATATCAGAGTTAAGTGTTCTATGTATGTAATAGGTGCAGTAATAAGTATGGATGTTTTGTATGGTGAGTAGGTTGAGTGTTTTGAATATTGGTGGAGTGTGCTGTCTGTAGTGAGAATTTGTTATCATTCTAACTGCAGCCTTTTGTTGGGTAATTAGTGGTCTGAGATGGTTAATTGTTGTTGAGCCCCATGCACAAATTCCATAGGTGAGATAGGGGTAAATAATTGAGTGATATAGGGCCAGGAGGGCTGACTGTGGAACATAGTACCGTATCTTCGATAGTATGCCTACAGTCTTGGAAATTTTCTTAGAAATTTGTTGTATATGTGTACGAAATTTGAGTCTATTATCAAGGTGGATTCCTAAGAATTTTCCCTCTGTTAGCTTTGTGATAGGTGATCCGTTTATTGTTATGTTAAGAGGGACATCTGTAGCTCTGTTACCAAACTGAATGAAGTAGGTTTTGTCAATGTTTAGTTTAAGTTTGTTAGTCCTCATCCAGGTAGATATTTTTTGTAATTCGGTGTTTACAGTATTGGCTAGCGTGACTGGGCTCGGGTGAGAGAAGACTTATGTAGTGTCATCTGCAAAAAGTGTGGGTTTGAGTAATTGCGAAGCATTTGGTAGGTCATTTATGTATAGGAGAAAGAGAAGAGGGCCAAGGACACTTCCCTGTGGGACACCAACTGTAATTGGTTGAGCTGTAGAGCTTGCCCCATTTGCATACACATATTGGCTTCTGTTGCTGAGGTATGACTTGAGGTAGTTGAGGGAGTGCCCTCTAGTACCATAGTGTGACAATTTTACGTGGAGCAAGTCATGGTCAACTGGATCAAAAGCTTTACGTAAGTCAATGAAGATCCCCAGTGGGACTTCTTTTTTCTCTACTGCAGTGTATATATGTTCTAGCATGTGTATAATAGCATCATTAGTATTTTTATTAGGCCTGAATCCAAATTGGCAGGGGTTGAGAATGTTTTGGGAGATGAGGTAGGAGTAGATTCGTTTATGAATTAATTTTTCGAAGATTTTTGAGAGAGGGTGTAAATTGGATATTGGCCTATAGTTATTCAACTCTGTTTGGTCTCCTCCTTTATGGATCGGGGTGACCCTTGCTATTTTGAGAGCTGTAGGGAAGGTGGAGGATTCAATGGATTTGTTAAAGAGTGTTGCAATGATTGGTGATAGCACTTGACACTTTTTTGTATATAAAGGGTGGTAAGGTATTTAAATCTCCTGCCTTGTTTTTTAGTGTGTTGATAATAAGGGAGACTTCGTATGGGTTATTCGGAGCTAGGAACAGTGTGTTCGGGTAGTTGCCAGTGAGGTAGTCATTTGGTGGGGTATCTGAGCTTGGGATTTTATTGGCAAGGTTTTGTCCTATAGTGAAGAAGAAATCATTGAGTCTGTTTGCTGTTTCTGTTGGTGGGAGTTGGGGTTCATCTGATTTTGCTAATTTTATTTCGCTATTTCGTGATATCTTTTTTGTTCCCAGAATTTCTGATAGGGTCTTCCAGGTCTTTTTTACATCACCTCGTAAGTTGGATAATCTGTTCTCATAATACAGTTTTTTTGCCCTTCTTATCAGGCTGGTTAGGATTGACGAGTAACGTTTTGTTTGGTCTCTGGTTATGTGACCCATTCTGTACTGTTTTTCATATCGGTGTTTTGTATTTATGGATTTGAGAATGCTGGGTGTTAGCCAGGGACTGTTCAGTCTCTTAGCTGTCATCTGTTTAGTTTTTTAGGGCAGTGCTTTTTATAGAGGTATTGGGTCTTTTTTAGAAAATTATTAAAACATTCGTCAATATCTGTATAGATTTCTAGCTCAGTGTGCCAGTCAATGTTTGTTACTGCTGTTGTGAAGTTATTAATGGCTGCCTCATTGTGAAGTCTGAAGGTGACTTTAGTAGTGTCTTGGGGTATTTTACCAAGAGTTGTTATGAGGAAAGTAGGGTAGTGGTCTGTGGTATTATCTGTAATTATGCCTGATTTTAAAGGGGATATGGTGTTGGTCCAGATGTGGTCAAGTAGGGAAACACTAGTCTCTGTAACTCTTGTAGGTTTTGTTACTGTTGGTAGCAACATGCAGTTACTCATTGTGTTTGTGAATTCAGTAACGTGTGGGTCCTGGTCTTGCAGGAGATTTATATTGAAGTCACCTGAGAGTAGTAAGTGATCTTTGTTCATGCGTGCATCAGTTATCATACTTCCTAGGTTTTGACTAAATTGGCTAAAGTTTGATTGTGGAATTCTGTAGATGTTTATCACTGTGAGAGGTTTTTGTAGGTATTTGGATTTGAATTTAGCTATTATATATTCCCCATGTTCATCCCTTGTGCAAGTATTAGTGATACATTCTAGTTGGTCTGAGTAGTATATAGCAGTGCCACCCCCTTGTTGGTCTGGCCTACAGTTGTGTATGGCTGTGTAACCAGGAATGGCTCAGCTATCAAAACTTTGGAGTCCAGTCCCTGGACCAATTATGTACCTCTGTAATCTTTTGACTACCGCCCACAGGATGGGTATGGGGTGCATAATAAACATATTAAACTAACACCGTGAAGAACAAATCTTCCTGGTACCACCGTGAATATTACAACCCAGGATTCCAAATGGCCTGTTACCCCGGGTGTAATGGGAGTTTACCTGGAGTTTACCTGGAGAGAGTTCCGGGGGTCAACGCCCCCGCGGCCCGGTCTGAGACCAGGCCTCCTGTAATGGGAGCAAATAAACACAGTAGAAAAAGTTTAGACTTATATTATCCTTCACCAATTTATAACAGCAATATGTACACTATGTACAGTGATAAGTATAGTGCACTCCACGGTAAGCAAAGCAGAAATAGAAGCCAGAAGATAGCAGACCGTGCTTCAACCAGCTCTAGAATGGGAATGACAAGGGCAGACAGGAGAGCGGTACCCACATAACCTCTGCGATTGCCAAAACCATCTTCTTATTGGCTAGAACCTGGTCACTAGTTGAACGACGGGGCCCCATCATCAACTCTTAGCAACCTGGTTCGCTGGTTGGGGGAGATAGCCTGTAAATGAGGGTGTGTACATGCGCCGAATAAAGGTTACGTACTCTTTGCATGCCACAGTGAACAACAAATCTTCCTGGTACCACCGTGAACAACAAATCTTCCTGGTACCACCGTGAACAACAAATCTTCCTGGTACCACCGTGAACAATAAATCTTCCTGGTACCACCGTGAACAATAAATCTTCCTGGTACCACCGTGAACAATAAATCTTCCTTGTACCACCGTGAACAATAAATCTTCCTGGTACCACCGTGAACAACAAATCTTCCTGGTACCACCGTGAACAACAAATCTTTCTGGTACCACCGTGAACAATAAATCTTCCTGGTACCACCGTGAACAATAAATCTTCCTGGTACCACCGTGAACAACAAATCTTCCTGGTACCACCGTGAACAACAAATCTTCCTGGTACCACCGTGAACAATAAATCTTCCTGGTACCACCATGAACAACAAATCTTCCTGGTACCACCGTGAACAACAAATCTTCCTGGTACCACCATGAACAACAAATCTTCCTGGTACCACCATGAACAACAAATCTTCCTGGTACCACCATGAACAACAAATCTTCCTGGTACCACCATGAACAACAAATCTTCCTGGTACCACCGTGAACAACAAATCTTCCTGGTACCACCATGAATGGTGGCCCGGTAGCCTGGTGGCTAAAGCTCCCGCTTCACACACGGAGGGCCCGGGTTCGATTCCCGGCGGGTGGAAACATTCGACACGTTTCCTTACACCTGTTGTCCTGTTCACCTAGCAGCAAATAGGTACCTGGGTGTTAGTCGACTGGTGTGGGTCGCATCCTGGGGGACAAGATTAAGGACCACAATGGAAATAAGTTAGACAGTCCTCGATGACGCACTGACTTTCTTGGGTTATCCTGGGTGGCTAACCCTCCGGGGTTAAAAATCCGAACGAAATCTTATCTCTCTTAACAACAAATCTTCCTGGTACCACCGTGGAACCGGAGTCGATAAAGCGTATGTTGTCAGTGGCCCTGATGAACCCAACAACAACAACAACAACAACAACACTTGTTGTTTCTCCTCTAACATGTGAGTAACACCTGTCTTTATTATTATAATACAATATTCATGTGTTAGATGATATATAGAGAGTTTGACACATGAAATATAGTGTAATAAGGCGCCAGACATTGTCGTGACTCCTTGTGTCAGGTGTTGTGTGTCAGGTGTTGTGTGTGTCAGGTGTTGTGTGTGTCAGGTGTTGTGTGTGTCAGGTGTTGTGTGTGTCAGGTGTTGTGTGTGTCAGGTGTTGTGTGTGTCAGGTGTTGTGTTTGTCAGGTGTTGTGTGTCAGATGTTGTGTGTCAGGTGTTGTGTGTGTCAGGTGTGTGTCAGGTGTTGTGTGTGTCAGATGTTGAGTGTGTCAGATGTTGAGTGTGTCAGATGTGTGTGTCAGGTGTTGTGTGTCAGGTGTTGTGTGTCAGGTGTTGTGTGTGTCAGGTGTTGTGTGTGTCAGATGTTGAGTGTGTCAGATGTTGTGTGTCAGGTGTTGTGTGTCAGGTGTTGTGTGTGTCAGGTGTTGTGTGTGTCAGATGTTGTGTGTCAGGTGTTGTGTGTGTCAGATGTTGAGTGTGTCAGATGTGTGTGTCAGGTGTTGTGTGTCAGGTGTTGTGTGTCAGGTGTTGTGTGTGTCAGGTGTTGTGTGTGTCAGATGTTGAGTGTGTCAGATGTGTGTGTCAGGTGTTGTGTGTCAGGTGTTGTGTGTCAGGTGTTGTGTGTGTCAGGTGTTGTGTGTGTCAGATGTTGTGTGTCAGGTGTTGTGTGTCAGGTGTTGTGTGTCAGGTGTTGTGTGTGTCAGGTGTTGTGTGTCAGGTGTTGTGTGTCAGATGTTGTGTGTGTCAGGTGTTGTGTGTGTCAGGTGTTGTGTGTGTCAGGTGTTGTGTGTGTCAGATGTTGAGTGTGTCAGATGTTGAGTGTGTCAGATGTGTGTGTCAGGTGTTGTGTGTCAGGTGTTGTGTGTCAGGTGTTGTGTGTCAGGTGTTGTGTGTGTCAGGTGTTGTGTGTGTCAGATGTTGAGTGTGTCAGATGTGTGTGTCAGGTGTTGTGTGTGTCAGGTGTTGTGTGTGTCAGGTGTTGTGTGTCAGATGTTGAGTGTGTCGGGTGTTGTGTGTCAGGTGTTGAGTGTGTCAGGTGTTGTGTGTGTCAGGTGTTGTGTGTCAGGTGTTGTACTCACCTAGTTGTACTCACCTAGTTGAGGTTGCGGGGGTCGAGTCCGAGCTCCTGGCCCCGCCTCTTCACTGATCGCTACTAGGTCACTCTCCCTGAGCCGTGAGCTTTATCATACCTCTGCTTAAAGCTATGTATGGATCCTGCCTCCACTACATCGCTTCCCAAACTATTCCACTTACTGACTACTCTGTGGCTGAAGAAATACTTCCTAACATCCCTGTGATTCATCTGTGTCTTCAGCTTCCAACTGTGTCAGGTGTTGTGTGTCAGGTGTTGTGTGTCAGGTGTTGTGTGTCAGGTGTTGTGTGTGTCAGGTGTTGTACTCATGTATTTGTACTCACCTATTTGTGGTTGCAGGGGTCGAGTCATAGCTCCTGGCCCCACCTCTTCGCTGATTGCTACTAGGTCCTCTCTCTCCCTGCTCCATGAGCTTTATCATACCTCGCCTTAAAACTATGTATGGTTCCCGCCTCCACTACTTCACTTTCTAGGCTATTCCACGGCTTGACTACTCTATGACTGAAGAAATACTTCCAAATTCACTATATTAGACCATAGTGCAATTACTAGTGAGAGACTAGTGCTATTTTTAATTTGTATTTTTATATTATTAGATTAAATCTAGTTGTACTATAGGTCATTCTAGCTCAAAACATAGACTCCACAAAAGTCATTATTAGACCTTAGTGCAATTACAAGTGAGAGTCTTGTTCTATTTTTAATTTGTATTTTTATATTACTAGTTTATACCTAGTTGTACTTTAGTTCATTCCAGCACAACACACAGACAACATCAACTTCATTATGTGTAGTAGTGACTATACTCTATATGACCAAAATACTCTAGCTATATACTTGTCCAAACTTCCTACCACTACAGATATCAGTAGTAGAACTCAACACACAACTCAGGATATAAATAACCATAATTTAAACCTAGAAGATGATTGATCACGTTGACCCTGATCTAAACCTCCATAATCTGACACCCAATCAAAACCTATTGGAAAGTAACTGCCTTTATTACACAGCATCACAAGCCACCACTATCCTAAACAATGCTAAAAGTCTATCAGTACTTAACTACAACATCAGGTCCTTAAGCAAACACTATGATAACTTCCTAGCACTCCTTGAATCACTAAAAACACCCTTCTCCTGCATTATTCTTACTGAGACCTGGCTTAAGCAGGACACAATAGATATCTACCCTCTACCAGGATACACAGCAATTCACAACTGCAGACCAAACCAAGTTGGGGGTGGTATTGCAATCTATTACTCTAACCAATTATCTTGTCTTAGCACCACTTGCTTTAGTGATGAATATGGGGAATACATTTTTGCTAATTTTACTGTAAAAAACCTTAAGACGCCTATAACAATCTGTGCCATTTACCGGATACCTCACACAAACATCCCAAATTTCAGTGAGAAATTAAAGTCACTAATAACAAACAGACAAGTGAATAAGCACCACCTTCTCTTAGCTGGAGACTTCAACGTCAACCTTGGCTTACTAGATGATCAGCCTGTAACTGATTTCATCAACATTATGAACAACACACTTCTCATACCAACAATAACTAAACCAACCAGGCTCACTGAGACAAGTGCAACCATAATAGACCACATATGGACCAATATACTAGCCCCCCTTAAATCAGGGATAATCACAGATAGCACTACAGGCCACTACCCTACCTTCCTCCTGACAAACATTAGTAAACCACCACTTGAATACAACAAAGTCTCATTTAGACTCCATGACGAGGCCTCAGTAAGTAAGTTCACAGCTGACCTAGAGACTGTTGACTGGCCTACAGAATTCTCCAAGGCCAATGGTATTGATGACTGGACAGACATTTTTCTTAACAAATTACTTAGACTATACAACAAACATTGTCCTGTAAAAACAAAACAGATCACAAACAAACGGCTTGGTTGCCCATGGCTAACCAGCACCATTCTGAAATCCATTGACAAGAAACACCAATATGAAAAGCAATATAGACAGGGCTTAATACACAAAGGTATTCTTAAACACTATTCATCAGCTCTCACCAAAGTAATAAAGAAAGCCAAACAACTATACTACTCCAGTAGATTCACAGACACTAGAGGAGATGTAAAAAAGACCTGGAAAACACTCTCTCAGATTCTAGGGACCCACAAACTGAGAAAAACCAAGGATATTGTCCTAACTAAACCTAATGAAACACCACTACATCCCACTGACACAGCTAACAAGATAAACGACTTCTTCTCAACCATAGGATCTAATCTCGCCAGTAAAATCCCACATACCAATGCCCATGCCGGGGACTACCTAGATGGGAATTTCCCTAATTCCTTCTATCTTGCCCCAACTGAGCCCACGGAAGTCACCGAGATTATAAAGTCACTTAAAAATAACTCGGGGAATCTGTCTCATGTCCCACCATTACTGTACAAGCGAGCGGCCCATGCCCTTTCGCATGCTATTTCATTACTTTTTAACAAGTCACTAGAGACTAGCACCTTCTCGAAACTACTCAAGATGGCAAGGGTTACACCAATACATAAAGGTGGTGACCCTACAGACTTAAACAACTATAGGCCAATATCTAACTTACCATTGCTATCCAAAATCTTTGAGAAACTCGTGCACAGGAGACTGTATTCATTTATAACGGCTCAAAACATACTCAACCCCTGCCAATTTGGATTCAGGAAAAATAAAAGCACTAATGATGCAATCATAAAAATGCTAGATCTGCTTTACACAGCATTGGAAAATAAGGAATATCCACTAGGAATTTTTATTGACCTAAGAAAAGCTTTTGACACAGTAGACCACGACATCCTACTCCACAAACTTGATCATTACGGTATAAGAGGCCATGCGCTTGCTTGTTTCAAATCTTACATTACTAATAGGTATCAGTATGTCACCATTAAAGACACAGCATCAGCAACACGGCCACTTGATACTGGAGTTCCGCAGGGAAGTGTCCTTGGTCCCCTGCTTTTCCTCATATACATCAATGACCTTCCAAACGTATCCCAACACCTGAAACCCATTCTCTTTGCTGACGACATGACTTATGTCATCTCTCACCCTAATCTTGCCACCCTCAACACCATTGTGAATGAGGAGCTGATCAAAATATCGACTTGGATGACAGCCAATAAACTTACGCTTAACACTGACAAAACCTACTATATTATGTTTGGTAGCAGAGCAGGAGATGCACAAATTAACATTAAGATTGACAACACTCTAATTACCAGAAATAATGGGGGCAAATTCCTAGGCTTATACCTTGACAACAACCTGAATTTCAGCACCCATATCCAGCATATAACCAAAAAAGTATCCAAAACGGTTGGGATCCTCTCCAAGATACGATACTACGTGCCGCAAAATGCCCTTCTCACACTATACTACTCACTTATTTATCCATACCTCACCTATGCTATTTGTGCTTGGGGATCAACTGCAGCAACACACCTAAAGCCAATAGTAACCCAACAAAAAGCTGCAGTAAGAATAATCACTAAATCCCATCCCTGGCAACACACCCCCCCACTCTTCATAGACCTAAACTTACTCCCAGTTCAGTACATCCACACTTACTACTGTGCAATCTACATCTACAGGGCCTTAAACTCTAATATCAACCTTGACCTAAAACGCTTTCTTGATAGTTGTGACAGAACCCACAGGCATAACTCCAGACACAAACATCTCTACGACATTCCCCGTGTCCGACTAAACCTTTACAAAAATTCAATGTATGTCAAAGGCCCTAAAATCTGGAATACCCTACCTGAGAACTCTAGAACTGCAGACACATTCATCACCTTCAAAACTACCATTAGAAAACATCTTATCTCCCTGATACACCCCGTCAACTAACTACACGAATACCACCTGGTGGTTCACACTTACACTCACTCACTCATTTGACCATAAACAGAAATATTAATCTCAATCTTAAAATAATGAATCCTGTGATACTCCAATACTGAAACTATGTACTGTTCCAAAACAAAAGCATTCACATTGCTAAACTCACAAACTAGTATTTAGCCACTTAGTCATAATACCAACTTACCTCATAATTTGTAATATTTTACAATTAACCCTTTGAGGGTCGACAGGCCCTCTCCGAAACTCGTTCTCAGGGTCGGCCAAATTTAAAAAAAAAAAAAATTATTTTCTCTTATGAAAAGATAGAGAATCTTTTCCCGATCATAAAGACACCAAAAGTTTGAAATTTGATAGAAAACTTACGGAATTATGCTCTCGCAAAGTTAGCGGTCTCGGCGATGTTTACGCATCGGCGATTTTGCCCACTTTGAGCCCCATTTTCGGCCAATTTCACTGTACTAGTCGACAAAAAACATGAATATTTCGCTAGAACTCCATTTTTTCTATCGAATGGGTGCAAGAAACCACTCATTTATGAAATTCTACTATCCAGTACAGTGGTCAGAATTTAGCAATTTTGCCAATTTCACACAAATTTCAAAAGATGCCAATTTCCGAATAGGGTCCAGAATAAACAAGAAAGACATTCCTGGCACTAAAATGACATTTCCTCTAGTCATTAGTCACGTCTCAAGGCCCCTCTTATATTCTTTTGCTTTCCACTTTGAATTTTTATTTTCATAAAAAATATAAGATTTACTGTTATGCAGACTACTGCATTAGTGTAAAAAATGGTATAAATATTATTGGTGCACTTGTGAAAGAATATTAGACTCACCAGTTGACGTGTATTGCACGCTTGGAACGATTTGTTTACTTTTGAAGTTTGGTAAAAATCGAACATTTCTGCTACTTTGAGCTCAATTTCAAGGCACCTTTCTTTGTAAAACCAGTCGAAATCATCTCAATTTCTGTAATATGTCTTCCATTCTATAAAATGAGACCAAGAAAACTAGAATACAACAATAAATACCATACGAAAATACACTGCAAAGTCGCTGATTTATTAAAAAAAAATGGTCAAAGTTTTTTTTTCTCATTATGCACTGTGTGCTGCAGGATTTTTTTTAGACTGTGCACACTGACCACATAGACCCATTCTTTCATATGAAGGCCTACCAGCTTTCTCCCACTAGATTTGAGGCCGCTAGAATTTATGAGTACTAGTACGTCAAAAAACCCTACGCGTAAGACGTACTAGTACGACGAAAACCCTCAAAGGGTTAAGAATAAAACTAAGTATGCCCGAAATGCCTAGCCATGCTAAGCGTTCTAGTGGTACACTCTGTAATCACTATTTTACTACATGTAAACCACACAATAACCAAATTTCTGTAAACTCAGCATTGTAATCCTTATAGAGAATAAACTTTGAATTTGAATTGAATTTGAATTAACATCCCTTTGATTCATCTGAGTCTTCAACTTCCAGTTGTGACCTCTTTTGTCTGTGTCCCATCTCTTATAACATCCCGTCTTTGTCCACCTCGTCTATTCCGCGCAGTATTTTATATATCGTTATCATGTCTCCCCTGATCCTCCTGGCCTACAGTGTCGTCAGGCCGATTTCCCTCAACCTTTCGTCGTAGGACAATCCCCATAGCTCTGGGACTAGTCTTGTTGCAAACCTTTGCACTTTCTCTAATTTCTTGACGCGCTTGACTAGGTGTGGATTCCAAACTGGTGCTGCATACTCCAGTATGGGCCTGACATAAATGGTATACAGAGTCTTAAACGAATCCTTACTGAGGTATCGGAACACTATCTGTAGTGTTGTGTGTCAGGTGTTGTGTGTGTCAGGTGTTGTGTGTGTCAGGTGTTGTGTGTGTCAGGTGTTGTGTGTGTTAGGTGTTGTGTGTCAGGTGTTGTGTGTGTCAGGTGTTGTGTGTCAGGTGTGTGTGTGTCAGGTGTTGTGTGTGTCAGGTGTTGTGTGTCAGGTGTTGTGTGTCAGGTGTTGTGTGTGTCAGGTGTTGTGTGTGTCAGGTGTTGTGTGTCAGGTGTTGTGTGTGTCAGGTGTTGTGTGTGTTAGGTGTTGTGTGTCAGGTGTTGTGTGTGTCAGGTGTTGTGTGTCAGGTGTTGTGTGTGTCAGGTGTTGTGTGTCAGGTGTTGTGTGTGTCAGGTGTTGTGTGTCAGGTGTTGTGTGTGTTAGGTGTTGTGTGTCAGGTGTTGTGTGTGTCAGGTGTTGTGTGTCAGGTGTTGTGTGTGTCATGTGTTGTGTGTCAGGTGTGTGTGTCAGATGTTGTGTGTGTCAGGTGTTGTGTGTCAGGTGTTGTGTGTGTCAGGTGTTGTGTGTCAGGTGTTGTGTGTATCAGGTGTTGTGTGTCAGGTGTTGTGTGTCAGGTGTGTGTGTCAGATGTTGTGTGTGTCAGGTGTTGTGTGTCAGGTGTTGTGTCAGGTGTTGTGTGTCAGGTGTTGTGTGTGTTAGGTGTTGTGTGTCAGGTGTTGTGTGTCAGGTGTTGTGTGTGTCAGGTGTTGCGTGTGTCAGGTGTTGTGTGTCAGGTGTTGTGTCAGGTGTTGTGTGTCAGGTGTTGTGTGTGTCAGGTGTTGTGTGTCAGGTGTTGTGTGTGTCAGGTGTTGTGTGTCAAGTGTTGTGTGTGTCAGGTGTTGTGTGTCAGGTGTTGTGTGTGTCAGGTGTTGAGTGTGTCAGGTGTTGTGTGTGTCAGATGTTGTGTGTGTCAGGTGTTGTGTGTGTCAGATGTTGTGTGTGTCAGGCATTGTGTGTGTCAGGTGTTGTGTGTGTCAGGTGTTGAGGGTGTCTGGTGTTGTGTGTGTCAGGTATTGTTTGTGTCAGGTGTTGTGTGTCAGGTGTGTGTGTCAGGTGCTGTGTGTGTCAGGTGTTGTGTGTCAGGTGTTGTGTGTGTCAGGTGTTGTGTGTGTAAGATGTGTGTCAGGTGTTGTGTGTGTCAGGTGTTGTGTGTGTAAGATGTGTGTCAGGTGTTGTGTGTGTCAGGTGTTGTGTGTCAGGTGTTGTGTGTGTCATGTGTTGAGTGTGTCAGGTGTTGTGTATGTCAGGTGTTTTGTGTGAGGTGTTGTGTGTGTCAGATGTATGTGTCAGGTGTTGAATGTGTCAGGTGTTTTGTGTCAGGTGTTGTGTGTCAGGTGTTGTGTGTGTCAGGTGTTGTGTCAGATGTGTGTGTCATGTGTTGCGTGTGTCAGGTGTTGTGTGTCAGATGTTGTGTGTGTCAGATGTGTGTGTCAGGTGTTGTGTGTGTCAGGTGTTGTGTGTGTCAGGTGTTGCATGTGTCAGGTGTTGTGTGTTTAAGGTTTTGTGTGTGTCAGGTGTTGTGTGTCAGGGGTTGTGTGTGTTAGGTGTTGTGTGTCAGGTGTTGTGTGTGTCAGGTGTTGTGTGTCAGGTGTTGTGTGTGTCAGGTGTGTGTCAGGTGTGTGTGTGTCAGATGTTGTGTGTGTCAGGTGTTGTGTGTCAGGTGTTGTGTGTCAGGTGTTGTGTGTGTCAGGTGTTGTGTGTCAGGTGTTGTGTGTGTCAGGTGTTGTGTGTCAGGTGGTGTGTGTCAGGTGTTGTGTGTCAGGTGTTGTGTGTGTCAGGTGTTGTGTGTCAGGCGTTGTGTGTCAGATGTTGTGTGTGTCAGGTGTTGTGTGTGTCAGGTGTTGTGTGTGTCAGATGTTGTGTGTGTCAGGTGTTAGGTATACTTGGAGTATATCTGAAGAGGGTTTCTGGGGTCAACGACCCCACGGCCCATTCTGTGGCCAGGCCTCATGGTGAATGAGAGCCTGATCAACCAGGCTGGTACTGTTGGCCGCATGTAAACCGACATACAAACCACATCTCGGCTGGTCAGGTACTGACCTAGGTGCCTGTTTAGTGCCTGCTTGAAGACAGTCAAGGGTCTATTGGTAATCCCACTAATGTATGCTGGGAGGCATTTGAATAGTCTCGGACCCCTGACACTTATTGTATTGTCGCTTTATGTGCTAGTGACACCCCTGCTTTTCATTGGGGGATGTTTTATCGTCTGCCGAGTCTTTTGCTTATGTTTTGAGTGATTTTCGTGTGCAAGTTCGGTACTAGTCCCTCTAGGATTTTCCAGGTGTATATAATCATGTATCTCTCCCTCCTGCGTTCCAGGGAATACAGGTTTAGAAACCTCAAGCGCTCCCAGTAATTGAGGTGTTTTATCTCCGTTATGCGCGCCGTGAAAGTTCTCTGTACATTTTCTAGGTCAGCAATTTTATTATTAATTTGAACATGATACAGAGAAGTACAGTGGAATACAGTTATTAAAGTGCAACATGCCAAAGTTCCTTGTATGCAGAGCATTATGGTCAGCTTAAAATTAACTTAAGATTAACTAAGCAATGATATATTCAGTGGTAAAAACATTTTTGTAAACAGATAACAATTTAGCACAAATGAGTATTACAAAGACAGTTCATATGGTCATTTACTGTGTTGCTGTGTAATCAGTAGAATGGAGTATTCTGTTAGGTAATGTAATTAAAAGTTTGATGTGATACAATAATGAGGAAACATTTATGAGATGCAATTTATGAGATACAATTATTCAGTGTTTATTTAGTTGTGGGTGAGTAAGTGATTTTTGAGGAGAGACTAGAATTTATAAACAGACAGTGTTTCTTTTATATTCGCAGGTAATGAATTCCAGATTTTACAACCTTTTATGTGCATTAAGTTTTTGCATAGGGTGAGATGGACACGAGGAACATCAAAGAGTGATCTGTGCCTTGTGTTATGGTCATGTGTTCTGTTGAGGTTGGTAAGGAGATGTTTGAGGGGAGGGTTAATATCAGAGTTAAGTGTTCTATGTATGTAATAGGTGCAGTAATAAGTATGGATGTTTTGTATGGTGAGTAGGTTTAGTGTATTGAATATTGGTGGAGTGTGCTGCCTGTAGTGGGAATTTGTTATTCTGACTGCAGCCTTTTGCTGGGTAATTAATGGTCTGAGATGGTTCATTGTTGTTGAGCCCCATGCACAAATTCCATAGGTGACATAAGGGTAAATGAGTGAGTGATATAGGGCCAGGAGGGCTGACTGTGGAACATAGTACCGTATCTTCGATAGTATGCCTACGGTCTTGGAAATTTTCTTAGAAATTTGTTGTATATGTGTATGAAATTTGAGTCTATTATTAAGGTGGATTCCTAAGAATTTTCCCTCTGTGAGTTTTGTGATAGGTGATCCGTTTATCATTATGTTAAGAGGGACATCTGTAGCTCTGTTACCAAACTGAATGAAGTAGGTTTTGTCAATGTTTAGAGTAAGTTGGTTAGTCATCATCCAGGTAGATATTTTCTGTAATTCGGTATTTACGGTATTGGCTAGCTTGACTGGGCTCGGGTGAGAGAAGACGTATGTAGTGTCATCTGCAAATAGTGTGGGTTTGAGTAATTGCAAAGCATTTGGTAGGTCATTTATGTATATGAGAAAGAGAACAGCCCCAAGTACACTTTCCTGTGGGACTCTAACTGTAATTGGCTGTACGGAAGAGTTTGCCCCATTTGTGTACACATATTGGCTTCTGTTGCTGAGGTATGACTTGAGGTAGTTGAGGGAGTGCCCTCTTATACCATAGTGCGACAATTTTATGTGGAGCAAGTCATGGTCAACTGTATCAAAAGCTTTACGTAAGTCAATGAAGATCCCCAGTGGGACTTTTTTTTCTCTATTGCAGTGTATATGTGTTCTAGCATGTATAATAGCATAATTAGTATTTTTATTAGGCCTGAACCCAAATTTACATGGGTTGAGTATGTTGTGGGAGATGAGGTAGCAATAGATTTGATTATGAATTAATTTTTCGAAGATTTTAGAGAGAGGGTGTAAGTTGGATATTGGCCTATAGTTATTCATGTCTGTTTGGTCTCCTCCTTTATGGATCGGGGTGACCCTTGCTATTTTGAGAACTGTAGGGAAGGTAGAGGATTCTATGGATTTGTTAAAGAGTGTTGCAGTGATTGGTGATAGCACTTTTGATGCTTTTTTGTATATAAAGGGTGGTAAGGTATTTAAATCTCCTGTCTTGTTTTTTAGTGTGTTGATAATAAAGGAGACTTCAGTAGGGTTAGTCGGAGCTAGGAGCATTGTGTTCGGGTAGGTGCCAGTGAGGCAGTCATTGGGTGGGGTATCTGAGCTTGGGATTTTATTGGCAAGGTTTTTTTCCTATAGTGGAGAAGAAATTATTGAGTCTGTTTGCTGTTTCAGTTGGCGAGAGCTGGGGTTCATTTGGTTTTGTTAATTCAATTTTGCTATTTTGTGTTATCTTTTTTGTTCCTAGTATTTCTGATGGGGTTTTCCAGGTCATTTTTATATCACCTCGTAAGCTGGATAATCTGTTCTCATAATACAATTTTTTAGCCCTTCTTATCAGGCTGGTTAGGATTGACGAGTAACGTCTTGTTTGGTCTCTGGTTATGTGACCCATTCTGTACTGTTTTTCGTATAGGTGCTTTGTATTTATGGATTTGAGGATGAAGGGTGTTAGCCAGGGACTGTTCAGAATCTCAGCTGTCATCTGTTTAGTTTTTTTGGGGCAGTGCTTGTTATAGAGGTATTGCATCTTTTTTAGAAAATTATTAATACATTCATCAATATCTGTATAGATTTCTAGCTCAGTGTGCCAGTCAATGTTTGTTACTGCTGCTGAGAAGTTATTAATAGCTGCCTCATTGTGAGGTCTGAAAGTGACTTTAGTAGTGTCTTGGGGTAATTTCCCAAGATTTGTTATGAGGAAGGTAGGGTAGTGATCTGTGGTATTATCTGTATTTATGCCTGATTTTAAAGGGGATGTGGTGTTGGTCCAGATGTGGTCTAGTACGGAAACACTAGTCTCTGTAACTCTTGTAGTTTTTGTTACTGTTGGTAGAAAGTTGCAGTTACTCATTGTGTTTGTGAATTCAGTAACATGTGTGTCTTGGTCTTGTAGGAGATTTATATTGAAGTCACCTGAGAGTAGTAAGTGATCTTTGTTCATGCGTGCATCAGTTATCATACTTCCTAGGTTTTCACTGAAACGGCTAATGTTTGACTGTGGTACTCTGTAGATGTTTATCACTGTGAGAGGTTTTTGTAGGTACAGTGGTCCCCCGAGTTTCATGATTAATCCATTCCAGAGAGCCTGCCGAAAGTCGAAAATCATGAAACTTGAAACCATTTTCCCCATAAGAAATAATGGAAATAAAATTAATCCATTCCAGACACCCAAAAATATTATTTTTAAAATTAAATAAAGATTTACATAGTGAAATCAATGACAATTCAAGTACATACATATAAAAAATGATAATAACATTACATACATACATACATACATACATACATATAAAAAATGATAATAACATTACATTGTGAGTATGGGGGAAGTTCGTGAGGCAGTATGTAAAATGAAAGTGGGTAAGGCAGCCGGGATTGATGGGATAAAGATAGAAATGTTAAAAGCAGGTGGGGATATAGTTTTGGAGTGGTTGGCGCAATTATTTAATAAATGTATGGAAGAGGGTAAGGTATCTAGGGATTGGCAGAGAGCATGCATAGTTCCTTTGTATAAAGGCAATGGGGACAAAAGAGAGTGCAAAAATTATAGGGGGATAAGTCTGTTGAGTATACCTGGTAAAGTGTATGGTAGAGTTATTATTGAAAGAATTAAGAGTAAGACAGAGAATAGGATAGCAGATGAACAAGGAGGCTTTAGGAAAGGTAGGGGGTGTGTGGACCAGGTATTTACAGTGAAACATATAAGTGAACAGTATTTAGATAAGGCTAAAGAGGTCTTTGTGGCATTTATGGATTTGGAAAAGGCGTATGACAGGGTGGATAGGGGGGCAATGTGGCAGATGTTGCAAGTGTATGGTGTAAAAGGTAGGTTACTGAAAGCAGTGAAGAGTTTTTACGAGGATAGTGAGGCTCAAGTTAGAGTATGTAGGAAAGAGGGAGATTATTTCCCAGTAAAAGTTGGCCTTAGACAAGGATGTGTGATGTAACCGTGGTTGTTTATCCCTTTGACTGTCGCAGGCCCCTTTCTGAAACTGTCATTCTATGTCGACAAATTTTTGGAAAAAAATTATTTTTTCTTATGAAATGATGGAGAATCTTTTCCCAATGGTAATGACACCAAAAGTTCGAAATTTGGTCGAAAACTTACGGAATTACGCTCCCGCAAAGTTAGCGGTCTTGGCGACATATGCGAATCGGCGATTTCGCCGAATTTGAGCCCTCTTTTCAGCCAATTCCATTGTTCCAGTTGACCAAACTCATAGCTATTTCTTTAGAACTCCATTTTATCTATCAGCTGAGTACAAGAAACCGCCATTTACCAATTTGAACTACCCAATATAGTGGTCAGAATTTGGCAATTTGGCCACTTTCACGCAAAATAAAAAAGATGCCAATTTCAAAATAGGGTCCAGAATAAACAAGGTAGACATTCTTGGCACTAAAATAACATATCCTCTGTTCATTAGTCACATCTCTAGGCCCCTCTTATATTATTATTGCTTTCTATTTTGATTTTTTATTCATACAAAAAAATACAAAATTTACTGTTATACAGACTACTGCATTATTGTAAAAATGGTATAAATAATATCAGTGCACTAGTGAAAGAATATTAGCCTCCCCAGTTGACGTGTATTGGACGTGTGGTGTGATTTGTTTACTCCTGAACATTGCTAAAAATCGAACATTTCCGTTAGTTTGAGCTCAGTTTCAAGGTCGTTTTCATCGTCAAAGTAATGAAAATCATCTCTATTTCTGTAATATGTTTTCCATTTTATCACCCAAGACCATGAAAACGCGAATACAACGATAAATACTATACGAAAATACACCTCAAAGTCGGCGCTTTAATCCAAAAAAAATGATCAGTTTTTTTTCTCATTGCGCACTGTGTGCTGCAGGATTTTTTTTATGTGGTGCACAATGACCACACAGACCCATTCTCTCACATGTGGGCCTACCAGCTTTCTCCTGCTTGATTTGAAGCTGCTAGAATTATTGAGTATATATACATGAGAAACAGTGGTGCGTATGACGTATTTATACGGCGTAAACAGTCAAAGGGTTAATATATTTATAGATGGGGTTGTAAGAGAAGTAAATGCGAGGGTCTTGGTAAGAGGCATGGAGTTAAAAGATAAAGAATCACACATGAAGTGGGAGTTGTCACAGTTGCTCTTTGCTGATGACACTGTGCTATTGGGAGACTCTGAAGAGAAGTTGCAGAGGTTGGTGGATGAATTTGGTAGGGTATGCAAAAGAAGAAAATTAAAAGTGAATATAGGAAAGAGTAAGGTTATGAGGATAACAAAAAGATTAGGTGATGAAAAGTTGGATATCAGATTGGAGGGAGAGAGTATGAAGGAGGTGAATGTATTCAGATATTTGGGAGTGGATGTGTCAGCAGATGGGTCTGTGAAAGATGAGGTGAATCATAGAATTGATGAGGGGAAAAGGGTGAGTGGTGCACTTAGGAGTCTGTGGAGACAAAGAACTTTGTCCTTGGAGGCAAAGAGGGGAATGTATGAGAGTATGGTTTTACCAATGCTCTTATATGGGTGTGAACCATGGGTGATGAATGTTGCAGCGAGGAGAAGGCTGGAGGCAGTGGAGATGTCATGTCTGAGGGCAATGTGTGGTGTGAATATAATGCAGAGAATTTGTAGTTTGGAAGTTAGGAGGAGGTGCGGGATTACCAAAACTGTTGTCCAGAGGGCTGAGAAAGGGTTGTTGAGGTGGTTTGGACATGTAGAGAGAATGGAGCAAAACAGAATGACTTCAAGAGTGTATCAGGCTGTAGTGGAAGGAAGGTGGGGTAGGGGTTGGCCTAGGAAAGGTTGGAGGAGGGGGTAAAGGAGGTTTTGTGTGCGAGTGGCTTGGACTTCCAGCAGGCATGCGTGAGCGTGTTTGATAGGAGTGAATGGAGACAAATGGTTTTTAATACTTGATATGCTGTTGGAGTGTGAGCAAAGTAACATTTATGAAGGGATTCAGGGAAACCAGCTGGCCGTACTTGAGTCCTGGAGATGGGAAGTACAGTGCCTGCACTCTGAAGGAGGGGTGTTAATATTGCAGTTTAAAAACTGTAGTGTAAAGCACCCTTCTGGCAAGACAGTGATGGAGTAAATGATGGTGAAAGTTTTTCTTTTTCGGGCCACCCTGCCTTGGTGGGAATCGGCCAGTGTGTTAATAAAAAAATAATAATAACTTACCTTTACTGAAGACTTTTGGGTTGATTGAAGACGGGAGGGGGGGATATGAGGAAGGTGTACGCTGTTGTTTGTAAGGAGAATCTCCTTCCATTAGGACTTTAGGCAGCAAGTCCTTATCTGGGGTTACTTATCTTCTTCTTTTAATGCCACTGGGAACAACTTGAGAGTCACTGGACCCCTGTCGCACAGAATATCTGTCCAGAGAGGTCTTTTTCTGGCTTTTCTTTAAGATTTCCCTGAAGTGGGACACAACACTGTCATTGAACATGTTGCAGATACGGCTTGTTTCACCTTGGTCAGGGTGATACTTTTCAACAAAACTTTGCAACTCATTCCACATTCCACACATGTCCTTAATCACTGAAGAAGGCACCTCATCCACTCCCTCTTCCTCCTCCTCTGAAGCAAGTTCCTTGGCTGTGGTCTGATGCTGTTCCAGTTGAACCTCTTGCAGTTCATCAGTGGTTAGCTCTTCCCGGTTGTCCTCCACCAACTCTTCCACATCCCCATCACTCACTTTATTTACCAAAGGGCTTGCACTAGCTTTCCTTGGGTCCATGATGACTTATTTAGCAGTTGCAAGCACAAAAAACGATGGATTATTATCAAATGTATTGTATGAACCCGCGGGGTGATGGTCACGTGTTGGTAAACAATGGCACACTGAGCATGAATGGCGTGTAAGACTCGCTTTGTGTGTGTGGTGACGGGCGGATGGGTACCGGACAGTCACCGAAACACGAGTTTTTTCACGAAACTCGAGGCCAGTTTTAAAAAAAAAAAACTCGCCTAAGGTCAAATTTCATGAAAGTCGAGGCTGCCAAAACCCGAGGGTCCACTGTATTTGAATTTGAATTTAGCTATTATACCAACTTGTCGGTATTTATTACCAAGGTTTATACCAGCTATTATATATTCCCCATGTTCATCCCTTGTGCAAGTACAGTGGACCCCCGCATAACGATTACCTCCGAATGTGACCAATTATGTAAGTGTATTTATGTAAGTGCGTTTGTACGTGTATGTTTAGGGGTCTGAAATGGACTAATCTACTTCACAATATTTCTTATGGGAACAAATTCGGTTGGTACTGGCACCTGAACATACTTCTGGAGTGAAAAAATATCGTTAACCGGGGGTCCACTGTATTAGTGATACATTCTAGCTGGTCTGAGTATTATATAGCTGTACCACCCCCTTGTTGATCTGGCCTACAGTTATGTATGGCTGTATAACCAGGAATGGCATAGACATCTGTAGTGTCAGGCTTTAGCCAGGTTTTGGTGAGAGTAATGATGGATATACTGGCATGTAGGGAATTTAGTAATGCTATGAGGTCATTGTAATGTTTGCTTAAAGATCTGATATTGTAGTTGAAGAGAGTTATGTTGTTGTTGGCACTGAGAAGTGCCTTTGATTGTTCTGCAGTGTAGTAATTACAGTTGCTGTTTGATTCATTTAAGTCATTCAATAACAGGTTGGTATCAGGATCAATGCTTGTAATCATAAGATTTGAAGTGAATCTATAGTTAGAATTAAGTATCAGACAAAGTAAATATTCTAAAGCTATAAAATAGCACCTGAATTATTTCAACAAATGTAAAAAATTTGAGCTAAAATAAAGGAGACAATATAAAAGGGACTTAAAAAAGCTTTGTGGTGAACAATAAAGTGGTAATCAAATAAATGAGTTTTGGAATATAATGGCAAAATTGTGAACTTATTACACTTTAGCACCTGAGAATAGCACCTTGATTATTTTAACAATTGTGAATATATGAACTAAGGTAGTTATGTAAAGCTAAAATAAAGCTAAATTAAAGGAGAAAATATGTATGGGACTAAATTAAATAATGGTAAACAAAGTTAAATTGGCAGATAGTCACTATGATATGATATTGATTATGGAGTAAGATCTGATTTGTAATATATAAAAAAGAACAAGAGCTATTTAGAAAAAGGAGAAAAACCTAGATGTATGTATATATATATATGCATGTGCGTGTCTGTGAAGTGTGACCAAAGCGTAAGTAGGAGTAGCAAGATATCCCTGTTATCTTAGCGTGTTTATGAGACAGAAAGAGAAACCAGCAATCCTACCATCATGCAAAACAGTTACAGGTTTTTGTTTTCACAGTCATCTGGCAGGACGGTAGTACAACCACCCAGGGAAGTACTACCCTCCTGCCAGATGACTGTGAAACAAAAACCTGTAACTGTTTTGCATGATGGTAGGATTGCTGGTTTCTCTTTCTGTCTCATAAACACGCTAAGATAACAGGGATATCTTGCTACTCCTACTTACGCTTTGGTCACACTTCACAGACACGCACATGCATATATATATATACATACATCTAGGTTTTTCTCCTTTTTCTAAATAGCTCTTGTTCTTTTTTATTTCTTCTATTGTCCATGGGGAAGTGGAAAAGAATCTTTCCTCCGTAAGCCATGCGTGTCGTATGAGGCGACTAAAATGCCGGGAGCAATGGGCTAGTAACCCCTTCTCCTGTATACAATTACTAAAAAAGAGAAGAAGAAAAACTTTATAAAACTGGGTTGCTTAAATGTGCGTGGATGTAGTGCGGATGACAAGAAACAGATGATTGCTGATGTTATGAATGAAAAGAAGTTGGATGTCCTGGCCCTAAGCGAAACAAAGCTGAAGGGGGTAGGAGAGTTTCAGTGGGGGGAAATAAATGGGATTAAATCTGGAGTATCTGAGAGAGTTAGAGCAAAGGAAGGGGTAGCAGTAATGTTAAATGATCAGTTATGGAAGGAGAAAAGAGAATATGAATGTGTAAATTCAAGAATTATGTGGATTAAAGTAAAGGTTGGATGCGAGAAGTGGGTCATAATAAGCGTGTATGCACCTGGAGAAGAGAGGAATGCAGAGGAGAGAGAGAGATTTTGGGAGATGTTAAGTGAATGTATAGGAGCCTTTGAACCAAGTGAGAGAGTAATTGTGGTAGGGGACTTGAATGCTAAAGTAGGAGAAACTTTTAGAGAGGGTGTGGTAGGTAAGTTTGGGGTGCCAGGTGTAAATGATAATGGGAGCCCTTTGATTGAACTTTGTATAGAAAGGGGTTTAGTTATAGGTAATACATATTTTAAGAAAAAGAGGATAAATAAGTATACACGATATGATGTAGGGCGAAATGACAGTAGTTTGTTGGATTATGTATTGGTAGATAAAAGACTGTTGAGTAGACTTCAGGATGTACATGTTTATAGAGGGGCCACAGATATATCAGATCACTTTCTAGTTCTAGCTACACTGAGAGTAAAAGGTAGATGGGATACAAGGAGAATAGAAGCATCAGGGAAGAGAGAGGTGAAGGTTTATAAACTAAAAGAGGAGGCAGTTAGGATAAGATATAAACAGCTATTGGAGGATAGATGGGCTAATGAGAGCATAGGCAATGGGGTCGAAGAGGTATGGGGTAGGTTTAAAAATGTAGTGTTAGAGTGTTCAGCAGAAGTTTGTGGTTACAGGAAAGTGGGTGCAGGAGGGAAGAGGAGCGATTGGTGGAATGATGATGTAAAGAGAGTAGTAAGGGAGAAAAAGTTAGCATATGAGAAGTTTTTACAAAGTAGAAGTGATGCAAGGAGGGAAGAGTATATGGAGAAAAAGAGAGAAGTTAAGAGAGTGGTGAAGCAATGTAAAAAGAGAGCAAATGAGAGAGTGGGTGAGATGTTATCAACAAATTTTGTTGAAAATAAGAAAAAGTTTTGGAGTGAGATTAACAAGTTAAGAAAGCCTAGAGAACAAATGGATTTGTCAGTTAAAAATAGGAGAGGAGAGTTATTAAATGGAGAGTTAGAGGTATTGGGAAGATGGAAGGAATATTTTGAGGAATTGTTAAATGTTGATGAAGATAGGGAAGCTGTGATTTCGTGTATAGGGCAAGGAGGAATAACATCTTGTAGGAGTGAGGAAGAGCCAGTTGTGAGTGTGGGGGAAGTTCGTGAGGCAGTAGGTAAAATGAAAGGGGGTAAGGCAGCCGGGATTGATGGGATAAAGATAGAAATGTTAAAAGCAGGTGGGGATATAGTTTTGGAGTGGTTGGTGCAATTATTTAATAAATGTATGGAAGAGGGTAAGGTACCTAGGGATTGGCAGAGAGCATGCATAGTTCCTTTGTATAAAGGCAAAGGGGATAAAAGAGAGTGCAAAAATTATAGGGGGATAAGTCTGTTGAGTGTACCTGGTAAAGTGTATGGTAGAGTTATAATTGAAAGAATTAAGAGTAAGACGGAGAATAGGATAGCAGATGAACAAGGAGGCTTTAGGAAAGGTAGGGGGTGTGTGGACCAGGTGTTTACAGTGAAACATATAAGTGAACAGTATTTAGATAAGGCTAAAGAGGTCTTTGTGGCATTTATGGATTTGGAAAAGGCGTATGACAGGGTGGATAGGGGGGCAATGTGGCAGATGTTGAAAGTGTATGGTGTAGGAGGTAGGTTACTGAAAGCAGTGAAGAGTTTTTACGAGGATAGTGAGGCTCAAGTTAGAGTATGTAGGAAAGAGGGAAATTTTTTCCCAGTAAAAGTAGGCCTTAGACAAGGATGTGTGATGTCACCGTGGTTGTTTAATATATTTATAGATGGGGTTGTAAGAGAAGTAAATGCGAGGGTCTTGGCAAGAGGCGTGGAGTTAAAAGATAAAGAATCACACACAAAGTGGGAGTTGTCACAGCTGCTCTTTGCTGATGACACTGTGCTCTTGGGAGATTCTGAAGAGAAGTTGCAGAGATTGGTGGATGAATTTGGTAGGGTGTGCAAAAGAAGAAAATTAAAGGTGAATACAGGAAAGAGTAAGGTTATGAGGATAACAAAAAGATTAGGTGATGAAAGATTGAATATCAGATTGGAGGGAGAGAGTATGGAGGAGGTGAACGTATTCAGATATTTGGGAGTGGACGTGTCAGCGGATGGGTCTATGAAAGATGAGGTGAATCATAGAATTGATGAGGGAAAAAGAGTGAGTGGTGCACTTAGGAGTCTGTGGAGACAAAGAACTTTGTCCTTGGAGGCAAAGAGGGGAATGTATGAGAGTATAGTTTTACCAACGCTCTTATATGGGTGTGAAGCGTGGGTGATGAATGTTGCAGCGAGGAGAAGGCTGGAGGCAGTGGAGATGTCATGTCTGAGGGCAATGTGTGGTGTGAATATAATGCAGCGAATTCGTAGTTTGGAAGTTAGGAGGAGGTGCGGGATTACCAAAACTGTTGTCCAGAGGGCTGAGGAAGGGTTGTTGAGGTGGTTCGGACATGTAGAGAGAATGGAGCGAAACAGAATGACTTCAAGAGTGTATCAGTCTGTAGTGGAAGGAAGGCGGGGTAGGGGTCGGCCTAGGAAGGGTTGGAGGGAGGGGGTAAAGGAGGTTTTGTGTGCGAGGGGCTTGGACTTCCAGCAGGCATGCGTGAGCGTGTTTGATAGGAGTGAATGGAGACAAATGGTTTTTAATACTTGACGTGCTGTTGGAGTGTGAGCAAAGTAACATTTATGAAGGGATTCAGGGAAACCGGCAGGCCGGACTTGAGTCCTGGAGATGGGAAGTACAGTGCCTGCACTCTGAAGGAGGGGTGTTAATGTTGCAGTTTAAAAACTGTAGTGTAAAGCACCCTTCTGGCAAGACAGTGATGGAGTGAATGATGGTGAAAGTTTTTCTTTTTCGGGCCACCCTGCCTTGGTGGGAATCGGCCGGTGTGATAATAAAATAAATATAATAAATAAGTTTAGCAATTTATTGTACTATAAAAAGTAAAAATAATGTGAGGTAGTTGGTAGTAGCAGCAAAAGATAGTTTTGGGCCTTGAACAATAATGTAATTGAAATATATACTAATTGCACACACAATATAGTCACTAAGATATGAAAATAATCTGAGAGTAGGAATTGCCTTATAGCATAAAGTTTGAGCAATTAATATCACTATAGGAATATTATTTGAGGTAGTTGAAACTAGCTAGTGAGGGAAGGTTCAAGGTGTTGCACAGTAGTGTAGTAGGAACATACACTAGTTTGTTATTTGTAGTTTGGGAGAAAAGGGAAAATTAGGTATGATTTTAAGAAAAAGGTATTACAGATATTATTAAAGAGTAAGTATCCTATTAACAAATAATAAATTGTGAATTGGGAATCTGGGAAGATAACTCAAATTTGGTCACACAAAGAACTGTGTGGGACACCTGGGATAATGAGGTAGTAAATACTATCTAGGAGGTGATAGTACGGGGATTAGTTCAATAATGACATAATAACGTACACTAACGTAATACAATGATTTGGTCACTAATATCAGACTGTAATGTTTGCATCATGAAGGAAGTTTGCTAGTTCATTTTCATTTGTAATGTAGTACACATGGCCTACATTTGTTTTTCTTACTAGAATTTGTCCATCATGTACAAAGCACTGGTGAATTTTATCATTATTCTCATGTTTCAGTTTTCTCACTCTGTACAGGAGGTTTTGTTGTTTTCTTGTGAGACACTTATTTATGTATATATCCTTTTTTTTTTTGCTTTAATGGATGAACTTATTAAATCTTTTTTTCTGTCTTGTGTGTGAAATCTAAGCATAACACTTTTTCTCCCTCGGTTCCCTGGTAACTGTGATTCTTTTATTTCCGACACTGCCACATTAACGTATAGGTGGTCTTGTATGATCTGGAGAGTTGTAACTTTGCAGTTGGTATGGTTTAATTCACTAGGAAAGAGTGGACTGTTTATCACTACTGCATTGGCTAGCTTATCTTGCTCTGCCTTATCATCTTGGTATCTTTGAAGAAGAATACCTTTGAAGAATTTCGAGAGTATATCTACTCTCTGAGCCTGTCCATGGGCCAGGCTCATAAGCAAAATTATTGTTCATTTGGGTATCCATGTTTATTTTCCAGTCCTTGACGGCATCATCAATCTTCGTGTTTAGGGAAGTTATTTGATCTGTGTGGCTGGCTATGACTGATTGGAGGGTCTTGCCAAAATCAGTCGTGCCAGTTGATGTTAGCTGTTGTTGTTATTCTCATGGTGAAGTAACTTAGATTTATGGTTTGTTATTGTTGCATGAAGAGACATATTTTCAGCACGAAGATTCAAGTTATCCGCCGTTAGGGTGGTGATGTAATTCTTTAGAGTGTCAGGATCATTAGTCATACCTGGGAGCATATCAGATGGGTTAAATCCTATGAAGGTAGTAGATATAGAGAGGGAGTCAGTCACGATTGGTGTTGTTGTTGTAGAGTCACGTTGGTTGGTGGGTGAGGGGGAATCGGCCATGTTTGTTGTTGGTGATGCATCTCTCTGGGTGGTGAGGGAGGCGGATGGGGTGCCGGTGTCCTGCTGGGTCGTCTTATGGAATAGTCTATTTCTAGGTGCTGCCTTGCTTTTCTTAGTGCTGTTACTTCTATGAGTTGGTCTCATAGTAGTACAGGAGTTGCTGTGGTTAGTTGAAGAAACTAAGAGCTTGCAGTTGGTAGTTGTCTGGCAGCTGGGCTGTGCTTAGAGTTTGTGGGGCAGTCTTTGCTTCAGTCGGTAATTTTTCGGTGTGTATTTATCACTGTTGTTTATCTTGGGTCATGCTGGGTTCTACGTACGTTAGTGCAGTAATGATTGCAATTCCATCATAGAAGTGTTGGTGGGTGCTGTAGGTGAGAAAAATGACAGAGCTTGCTGCCGCTGTGTCCCCTTCTCTTCCCAAGTGATGATTCTAACACAGATGGAATGGAAAGGAGTTAGAAGTGTAATAGGTGAAACCAGACTGTGAAGTGAGTGGTGAAGGGGAGTGTGAAACATGGGGTTAACTGAAAGGTGTTTGTGAAGTTAAGGGATAAGTGAGGAGTGAATGAGGATTTTGAAGTAGAAAATTTACTAGAAATTCAGTGGTGATTACTAGAGCAGATACTACGGTTTGCTAGGTGACTGGAAAAGAGAAATAAATATTGTTGTATATGAGTAAAAGAGTGAAGAGTGAAAATGGCAGGCATTAGGGGGTACAGGCTCCCATAATTATATTTATCTCTCTCCTACAATTCCATGAAGAAAGAAATCAGTCATGGGGGCTGGAAAAGGCGAATGGAGTAATAGCACCCTGGACAGTAAAAGCCCAACAGTTGCCATCCTACCAGAAACGTAAATGTCACTATCACCGCAAGATATGGCAACACCATATACTCAAACAAAAACAGTGCCACACAGCTCTTATTGTAGCACTGTTAAGTGGTGATATCCAAATTAATCCAGGACCTCAAACTATTGTGCAGAGGCAAAACAGACAGATAAGTGATGGTGTTAATGACGGTCTAGTAGCTAGGAATGATAACCTTAACCCCATATGTAATGCATATATAGGTCGATGTGAGACAATACAGCCATTCTTATTATCTCAGACACCACCAAACAGGTGCATACACTGCACTAAAGTACACAAGAAAAACAGAAAAGTCACCTTATGTAAAATATGTAAAGGGTGGGTGCATGATAGATGTATGTACAATTATAGTAATGGTGCCAGAATTCATTTTGTGTGTAACAAATGCACTTTGGCACAGTTACCCTATAGCAATGATGACATTGATTTATCTAATTTTAATACAAATGACCCATTGCCATACATTGATGATTATAATTGTTTTATGAAAACAGGCCTTCACTTTATTCACGTCAACGCAAGATCACTTTTTCCAAAATTGGCAGAGATTAGGATTCTAGCTAACAGAACTAGGGCAGCAGTTATATCCATCTCTGAATCCTGGTTGGATGATTCAGTGACTGACGACGAGGTCAAAATAGAAGGTTACAATATAAAATGCTTAGATAGGAACAGAAAGGGTGGTGGGGTATGTGCCTACATTAGAAATGACTTAGCTTACATCCCAAGACCTGATTTAAATAACAATAAACTGGAGATTCTATGATTTGAAGTGATGCTTCCCAAGACTAAACCCATCTTAGTAGAAACTAGTTACCACCCTCTCACCCAGGACCAGTTCTCAGAAGACTTTTCCAGAGTCCTGTCCGGACTTGAAAACAATTGCGAGACAATAATACTGGGCGACTTCAATATCTGTTTTCAGCAGCAAAATAACGGGCTATGCAAAAGGTATAAGCAAATTCTAGGTTTAAATAGTTACTCAACTAATTAATACACCAACCTGGATCACACAGTTCTCAGCCACCCTAATTGACCACATACTTGGTAACCGCTCTGAGAATGTTAGTCAGTCAGGCATCATTACCACAGGCCTTAGTGATCATTTCATCATTTACTGCACCAGGAAAATCACTAGGGATAGGTTAGGCCTACACAGTACAATAAAAATGAGATCAACTAGAAACTACAGTAAAGAAACACTGGTAAATAGGCTACACAATTGTGACTTGACAGAGATAACAAGTTGCACGGACGTAAACGATGCCTGGGAAAAATTCAAAACAATGTTCAATACCATCCTTGATGATATTGCACCAGTGAAAGAGGTTAGGATTAAACGAAGAACTGAACCCTGGACAACTACTGAGATATTAGATAATATGAAATATAGAGACCAGCTGGTAAAAAGATTTAAAGCAAACAGACAGATATTGCAGCACTAAATGAATTTCAAAGGGTGAGGAACAGATTACAGATACCTATAAAAGGAGTAAAGGCAAAGCACTATTGCTCAAAAATTGAAGAGTATAAGCATAACCCCATAAAGCTCTGGCAACAACTAAAACAGTTGGGGTATAGCCATAAACCAGTAGATAGGTCTAACATAGTACTCACTATCGATAACGAGGTATGCCACGAAACATCTAAGGTGGCAAATTGTTTTAATTCCTACTACACATCTGTTGCATCAACACTAGTAAGTAAACTACCAGCTGCATCAAATACCTTTAACACAGACTCTGATAAGTTTCAAATATACTATACCAATAAAGGGGTAACCCCAAACAGTTGTCAACTAGTAAGTGTATCTCATGACTTTATTCAAAAAGGACTAAGCAGGTTAAACCCAACTAAGAGCACCGGCCTGGATAACATCCCGTCTAAGTTCCTAAGAGATGCTGCTTCTGAACTGTCAATCTCTATTGCTCACATAATAAATTTGTCCGTCACCACTAATACTGCACCAGAGGGGTTCACAGAGGCCAGAGTTACTCCTATCTTCAAGAAAAATAGTAGGTCTGATGTAAGCAACTATAGGCCTGTTAGCATACTCAGTATAATATCCAAAATTCTAGAGAGGGCAGTGTACTGTCAAGTAGTTAAGTACCTTAATGACAGCAACATTCTCCATAGCTATCAGTCAGGCTTTAGAAAATCTTTCTCAACAGACACCTCCCTAATTAATCTGATGGATTACTTGGGAACTGAAATGTCAATGGGGAACCTCATAGGTATGGTAACCTTAGACCTGCAAAAAGCCTTCAATACTGCCAACCACAATATATTATGTAAGAAACTTCAAGCTATCGGTATAGGTTCTGTAGACTGGTTTAACCCTTTCAGGGTCCATCCTGTAGATCTACGGCTTTATATTCAGGGTCCAAACCATAGATCTATGCCATGAGCTCAGCTCACTCTGATAAACTGTGAGTGGTAAATTTGGGCCTAGATATGAGAGAATACATCTGTGTGGTATGTATAATGAGGAAAAAAACTGAGACCATGATTTTCGATTAAAACAGCGACTTTGCAGCGTTTTTTCGTATGTTTTTTATAGTTGTATTTACGATTTCTTGGTCTCATATGATAGAATGGAAGATATATTACAGAAATAGAGATGATTTTGATTGGTTTTAGCACTGGAAATGGCTTGAAACTGAGCTCAAAGTAGCGGAAATGTTAAATTTTTGCTGATATTCAAGAGTAAACAAACGACCCCACACATTTAATACACGCCAGCTGGTGGGTCTAATATACATTCACAAATGTGGTGATAATATTTATACAATTACTACAATATTGCATAACAGTAAATCTTCTATTTTTTGGTGTGAGCAAAAGTTCATTATGGGAACCATACCCCCGGCCGGGATTGAACCCGTGGTCATAGAGTCTCAAAACTCCAGCCCGTCGCGTTAGCCACTAGACCAGCTAGCCACAATAAGATTCATCCAACTAGGTATATTTCTACACCATAGGAAGGTTAGCACAGGCACCACTGTGACCACAAATGCAAGTTTTTACAGACGAATCTCCAGCTAGCGTGGCCGTGATGAACTCTAGCTCAAGTCCCTTCATGGGTACGGTTTGTTTGCAATCATGTCATTACGATTTCTTGATTCATTATGTGAATAAAAAATCAAAATGGAATTTATTTGTAAAGCCTCAAAACATAACTAATGAACAGAGGAAATGTTAGTTTAGTGCCAGGAATACCTACATTTTTTATTCTGAATCCTATTTTGAAATTGGAATATTTTGTGTTAAATTGGCCAAATTACCAAATTTCGATCACTTTATTTTGTAGTTGAAACAGTTGACTTGGCGATTTCTTGTGCTCAATCGATAGAATAGAAGTAATACTAGTGAAAAAGCTAAGAATTTGGTCAACTGGAATAATATAATTGGCCTAAAATGGAAGTCAAAGTCGGCAAAATCGCCGTTTCGTAAATATCGCCGACACATCAAAATTCGCGAGAGCATAATTTTGTCAATTTTCCATCAAATTTTGTACTTTTTGTTTTATTACCTTCACAAAAAGATTCTCTACCATTTCATAAGAAAAAATAACAATTATTTTTTTTTTTTAAATTCTTGGACATTGGGGCACCACTTCAGATTTTGGCCTTGGACCCTGAAAGGGTTAAGTCCTACCTTAGCAACAGGAGACAAATTGTCAAAATCAACAAAACAGAATCAGAACCCCTGCCGGTATCATGTGGAGTTCCCCAAAGTAGTACAGTGGATCCCCACCTTACGAACGCATCGCGTTATGTTAAATCCGCCATAAGAAGCATTTGAACGCAAAAATTTTGCCCAGCCTCATGATAAAAAACTCGCCTTACATGATTCGTCCGGGACGCGTCCCACGTGTGGCCTCAGCTACCCTGTGGGTACCAGTGTTTATAAGCTAGCCAGTGCGGTCACATCCACGCATACATTCGGTACATTTCACCTTATCCCAAGAAAGCTTCTAGTGCTAACTCTGTGGTGAAAAGGGTGAGAATTAGTATAGAAATTAACAAAGATTTTGAAGGGTTTGGGGCTAACCCTGAGAAGCCTATGCCAGTTGTGGAATCCATTGTGCCTACTTCAAAGATTAAGGAAATGTTTGCAAAGTGGGTTGAAGTGCAAACCTCGATGGATGAAAATCACCCTAACACAGCTATTGCAAGCAGTGCTGGTGACTATTACAATGACAATGTTGTGGCCCATTTTAGGCAAATCTTTAAGGAATGGGAGGTACAGACCTCTATGGACAGATTTGTTGTGCGACAGAGGTCCAGTGACTCTCAAGTTGGTCCTAGTGGCATTAAAAGAAGAAGGGAAGTAACTCCAGAAAAAGATTTGCTACCTCAAGTCCTAATGGAAGGGGATTCCCCTTCCCTAACTTCCACAATCTCTCCTCCTCCCATCCCATCAATCATCATCAGATCTTCAATAAAGGTAAGTGTCATGTAACTGCGCATGTCTTCTTCAGTTTGTGTGTATTAAAATTAATATTTCACGTGGTAAAATTTGTTTTTTTTTTCATACTTTTGGGTGTCTTGCATGGATTAATTTTATTTCCATTATTTCTTATGGGGAAAATTAATTTGCCTTACGATAATTTCGGCTTATGATGGGCTCTCAGGAATGGATTAATATCATGAGGTGGGGGTCCACTGTATTCTGGGTCCCTTATTATTTTTATGCTATGTTAATGATATGCCTATCAGTGTCAAGTGCAAACTCCTACTGTATGCAGATGACAGTGCTCTGTTAGTGTCAGGTAAAGACCCACAAGATATAGCTAATGTATTAACACTGGAACTGGAGTCCTGCAGCAAATAATTAGTAGACAACAAACTATCATTACACCTCGGGGAAACTGAAGCCATTCTCTTTGGCATGAAACATAAACTGAGAAGGATAAATAGTTTTAATGTCCAGTGTAATGGGGAGCTCATCACTTCAATTTCATCAGTAAAATATCTGGAATTCCCCTTTGACTCATACATGTCAGGAGAATTGATAGGGAACAGTGTAGTAAAGAAAGCGAATGTCAGACTGAAGTTCCTGTATAGACAAGCACAGTGTCTACCTACTGAGGCTCACGTGACTCTATGTCTAGCCCTTATACAGTGTCATATGGATTATGCTTGCTCTTCATGGTACTCTGCCCTGACAAAGAAACTGAAAGATAGACTGCAAATCACCCAGAACAAAATAGTAAGATTCATCTTGGGCCTGGGTCCAAGAGAGCACATAGTCCAGAATGAATTACAGCAGCTGGATATACTGAATGTTGAAGACAGAGTAAAACAACTGAAGCTAAATCATGTTTATAAAATCGCTCACAGTGTCCAGAATATCTTGCTGCCAATTTTGTCAAGGTTGGGAACCAAAGCAATCATAGTACTAGGGGGAGAGAGCACAACTTTGTAGTACCCACAGTCATTGGCCAGGCTTCAAACACTTTTTATTGTACAGCAATAAAGGAATGGAACAGACTGCCCACACATGTCAAAGCCAGTCATAGCATGAACCAGTTCAAGAAGAGTACCAAAAGGTGTCTGATGAATGTAGCTACATGAAAGGAGGGGAATGATTTTTTATTTTTTAGCTAACACGTGTGTAATTTTACCTTATTTCTAGTAATGACCCTCATAAGAATATAAGAACATGTAAAGTAAAAGGACACAAGTGCAACTAATGTGACATTTTATTGTGGCAACGTTTTGCTCTCCAGGAGCTTTATCAAGCCATTACAAACAATACATGGACACAGAGGGTATATATAGGCTCAGAGTGAGGTGCAATACTAGTGGTAGTAGTAATAGTAATACAATATTTATTTATTTATTTATTTATTTATTTATTAATAATTTGAGCACACATACAGAGGTACAAAAAAATACAGATAAGAGCAGCATGCCAAAGCCACTTATACTATGCATAGCATTACGGGCTGGCTTAAAATTAACTTAAGATTAACTAAGCAATGATGAAATCAGTGATAAAACATTAATGTAAACAGATTACTATAAAGCACAAGTGAGTATTACAAAGACAGGTCATATGGTTGCATGCATTGTTGTACATTCAGTCGTATGGAGTATTCTGTTAGGTAGTGTATTTAAAAAATAATAAAGTTAGATTGGGTTTTAGGTTTAACATTTATGTGATATAATTGTGAGAAACATTTAAGATATACAATTTATAAGGTTCAGTTATTCAGTATTTATTTGGTTTTGGGTGAGTAAGTGATCTTTGAGAAGAGACTTGAATTTATAAACAGGTAGTGTTTCTTTTATATTTACAGGTAATGAATTCCAGATTTTAGGGCCTTTTATGTGCATTGAGTTTTTGCATAATGTGAGATGGACACGAGGAACATCAAAGAGTGATCTGTGCCTTGTGTTATGGTCATGTGTTGTGTTGAGGTTGGCAAGGAGATGTTTGAGGGGAGGGTTAATATCAGAGTTAAGTGTTCTATGTATGTAATAGGTGCAGTAATAAGTATGGATGTTTTGTATGGTGAGTAGGTTTAGTGTATTGAATATTGGTGGAGTGTGCTGCCTGTAGTGAGAATTTGTTATCATTCTAACTGCAGCCTTTTGTTGGGTAATTAGTGGTCTGAGATGGTTAATTGTTGTTGAGCCCCATGCACAAATTCCATAGGTGAGATAGGGGTAAATAAGAGAGTGATATAGGGCCAGGAGGGCTGACTGTGGAGCATAGTACCGTATCTTCGATAGTATGCCTACAGTCTTGGAAATTTTCTTAGAAATTTGTTGTATATGTGTATGAAATTTGAGTCTATTATCAAGGTGGATTCCTAAGAATTTTCCCTCTGTTAGCTTTGTGATAGGTGATCCATTTATCATTATGTTAAGAGGGACATCTGTAGCTCTGTTACCAAACTGAATGAAGTAGGTTTTGTCAATGTTTAGTGTAAGTTTGTTAGTCCTCATCCAGGTAGATATTTTCTGTAATTCGGTATTTACAGTATTGGCTAGCGTGACTGGGCTCGGGTGGGAGAAGACGTATGTAGTGTCATCTGCAAATAGTGTGGGTTTGAGTAATTGCGAAGCATTTGGTAGGTCATTTATGTATAGGAGAAAGAGAAGAGGGCCAAGGACACTTCCCTGTGGGACACCAACTGTAATTGGTTGTGCAGAAGAGTTTGCCCCATTTGCGTACACATATTGGCTTCTGTTGCTGAGGTATGACTTGAGGTAGTTGAGGGAGTGCCCTCTTATACCATAGTGTGACAATTTTACGTGGAGCAAGTCATGGTCAACTGTATCAAAAGCTTTACGTAAGTCAATGAAGATCCCCAGTGGGACTTCTTTTTTCTTTATTGCAGTGTATATATGTTCTAGCATGTGTATAATAGCATCATTAGTATTTTTATTAGGCCTGAATCCAAATTGGCAGGGGTTGAGTATGTTTTGGGAGATAAGGTAGGAGTAGATTCGTTTATGAATTAATTTTTCGAAGATTTTTGAGAGAGGGTGTAAGTTGGATATTGGCCTATAGTTATTCAACTCTGTTTGGTCTCCTCCTTTGTGGATCGGGGTGACCCTTGCTATTTTGAGTACTGTAGGGAAGGTGGAGGATTCAATGGATTTGTTAAAGAGTGTTGCAATGGTTGGTGATAGCACTTGTGACACTTTTTTGTATATAAAGGGTGGTATGGTATTTAAATCTCCTGCCTTGTTTTTTAGTGCGTTGATAATAAGGGAGACTTCGTATGGGTTAGTCGGAGCTAGGAACAGTGTGTTCGGGTAGTTGCCGGTGAGGTAGTCATTTGGTGGGGTATCTGAGCTTGGGATTTTATTGGCAAGGTTTTGTCCTATAGTGGAGAAGAAATCATTGAGTCTGTTTGCTGTTTCTGTTGGTGGGAGTTGGGGTTCATCTGATTTTGCTAATTTTATTTCGCTATTTCGTGATATTTTTTTTGTTCCCAGAATTTCTGATAGGGTTTTCCAGGTCTTTTTTATATCTCCTCGTAAGTTGGATAATCTGTTTTCATAATACAATTTTTTTGCCCTTCTTATCAGGCTGGTTAGGATTGACAAGTAACGTTTTGTTTGGTCTCTGGTTATGTGACCCATTCTGTACTGTTTTTCATATTGGTGTTTTGTATTTATGGATTTGAGAATGCTGGGTGTTAGCCAGGGACTGTTTCAGTCTCTTAGCTGTCATCTGTTTAGTTTTTTTTAGGGCAGTGCTTGTTATAGAGGTATTGGGTCTTTTTTAGAAAATTATTAATACATTCGTCAAGATCTGTATAGATTTCTAGCTCAGTGTGCCAGTCAATGTTTGCTACTGCTGTTGTGAAGTTATTAATGGCTGCCTCATTGTGAAGTCTGAAGGTGACTTTAGTAGTGTCTTGGGGTAATTTACCAAGAGTTGTTATGAGGAAAGTAATGTAGTGGTCTGTGGTATTATCTGTAATTATGCCTGATTTTAAAGGGGATATGGTGTTGGTCCAGATGTGGTCAAGTAGGGAAACACTAGTCTCTGTAACTCTTGTAGGTTTTGTTACTGTTGGTAGCAACATACAGTTACTCATTGTGTTTGTGAATTCAGTAACGTGTGGGTCCTGGTCTTGCAGGAGATTTATATTGAAGTCATCTGAGAGTAGTAAGTGATCTTTGTTCATGCGTGCATCAGTTATCATACTTCCTAGGTTTTGACTAAATTGGCTAATGTTTGACTGTGGAACTCTGTAGATATTTATCAATGTGAGAGGTTTTTGTAGGTATTTGGATTTGAATTTGGGCTATTATATATTCCCCATGTTCATCCCTTCTGTAAGTATTAGTGATACATTCTAGTTGGTCTGAGTAGTATATGGCTGTGCCACCCCCTTGTTGGTCTGGCCTACAGTTGTGTATGGCTGTGTAACCAGGAATGGCATAGACATCTGTACTATCAGGCTTTAGCCAGGTTTCAGTTAGTGTAATGATGGACATATTGGCATATAAGGAATTTAGTAATGCTATGAGGTCATCGTAATGCTTGCTTAAAGATCTGATATTGTAGTTAAAGATAGTTATGTTGTTGTTGGCACTGAGAAGTGCCTTTGATTGTTGTGCAGTGTAGTAATTACAGTAACTGTTTGATTCATTTAAGTCATTAACCCTTTGAGGGTCGACAGGCCCTCTCCGAAACTCGTTTTCAGGGTCGGCCAAATTTAAAAAAAAAAAAAATTATTTTCTCCTATGAAAAGATAGAGAATCTTTTCCCGATCATAAAGACACCAAAAGTTTGAAATTTGATAGAAAACTTACGGAATTATGCTCTCGCAAAGTTAGCAGTCTCGGCGATGTTTACGCATCGGCGATTTTGCCCACTTTGAGCCCCATTTTCGGCCAATTTCACTGTACTAGTCGACAAAAAACATAAATATTTCGTTAGAACTCCATTTTGTCTATCGAATGGGTGCAAGAAACCACCCATTTATGAAATTCAACTATCCAGTACAGTGGTCAGAATTTAGCAATTTTGCCAATTTCACACAAATTTCAAAAGATGCTAATTTCCGAATAGGGTCCAGAATAATCAAGAAAGACATTCCTGGCACTAAAATGACATTTCCTCTAGTCATTAGTCACGTCTCAAGGCCCCTCTTATATTCTTTTGCTTTCCACTTTGAATTTTTATTCTCACAAAAAATATAAGATTTACTGTTATGCAGACTACTGCATTAGTGTAAAAAATGGTATAAATATTATTGGTGCACTTGTGAAAGAATATTAGACTCACCAGTTGAAGTGTATTGCACGCTTGGCACGATTTGCTTACTTTTGAAGTTTGGTAAAAATCGAACATTTCTGCTACTTTGAGCTCAATTTCAAGGCACCTTTCATTGTAAAACCAGTCAAAATCATCTCAATTTCTGTAATATGTCTTCCATTCTATAAAATGAGACCAAGAAAACTAGAATACAACAATAAATACCATACGAAAATACACTGCAAAGTCGCTGATTTATTCCAAAAAAATGGTCAAAGTTTTTTTTTTCTCATTATGCACTGTGTGCTGCAGGATTTTTTTAAGACTGTGCACACTGACCACATAGACCCATTCTTTCATATGAAGGCCTACCAGCTTTCTCCCACTAGATTTGAGGCCGCTAGAATTTATGCGTACTAGTACGTCAAAAACCCCTACGCGTAAGACGTACTAGTACGACCAAAACCCTCAAAGGGTTAAATAAGAGGTTGGTATCAGGATCAATGCTTGTAATCATAAGATTTGTAGTGAATCTATAGTTAGAATTAAGTATAAAACAAAGTAAATAGTCTTAAGCTAAAAAATAGCACCTGAATTATTTAACAAATGTAAAATAATGAGCTAAGGTAGTTTTTTTTTTTTTTTTTTTTTTTGGTAGAGCAATTAATTCGTACATGAGTAAAAGGATATAAAAGCAATTACTTGGGTAACATAAAAATAGGTTGGATAAATATAGACTGGAAAGAGGCAGCTTGTTTCATTGTTCACTCTCTGTAATGTGCTTTGTGTAGTATAACAGGAGAGACTATGTGATGGCAGGGTTTACTGTTTTCAGGAGGATTCTTGCTAAGACTTCAGAGATGCTGAAGCTGCCGTTGTTTTGTTTAATTGTGTTCGAAACAGCGATCAGTGCTGATTCGAGGCACTTGCGTCTGCGGAAATTAGTTTCTTTGATCACTAATTGGGCGTCTCTGCCTCTATCCAGTCTATATTTGTCCAACCTATTTTTATGTTACCCAAGTAGTAGCTTTTATATCCTTTTACTCATGTACGAATTAATTGCTCTACCATATTGTATTACTACTACTACTACTACTACAACTTTTGTCACTACTACTACTACCACTAGTATTACACCTCACTCTGAGCCTATATACCCTCTGTGTCCATGTATTGTTTGTAATGGCTTGATAAAGCTCCTGGAGAGTGAAACGTTGCCACAATAAAATGTCATATTAGTTGCACTTGTGTACTTTTACTTTACATATTGTCGGTAATTCTACCAACTTTATTGGTTTAGAAAGACACGTAAGCAAACACTATAACATATTAGAAAACGTTTCGGTCCTGGGACCTTGATCAAGGTGTGATCAAGGTCCCAGGACCGAAACGTTTTCTAATAAATATGTTATAGTGTTTGCTTACGTGTCTTTCTAAACCAACTTGTCGGTATTTATTACCAAGGTTTATACCACCAACTTTATTACAATATAAGAACATAAGAAAGGAGGAACAGTGCAGCAGGCCTGTTGGCCCATACTAGACAAGTCCTTTACAATCCATCCCACTAACAAAACATTTGCCCAACCAACTTTCATTGCCACCCAAGAAATAAGCTCTGTTAACCCTATCCACTCATATGCAAGTCCCACTCAAATCCAACCCCTCTCACTCATGCATTTATTCAACCTAAATTTGAAACTACCCAAGGTTTTAGCCTCAATAACCCAACTAGGTAGACTGTTCCACTCATCAGCTACCCTATTTCCAAACCAATACTTTCCTATATCCTTTCTAAATCTAAACTTGTCTAATTTGAATCATATTGTAGATAGTCTTAACCCTTTCAGGGTCTGTCCCGTAGATCTACGACTTTACGTTCAGGGTCCAAGCCGTAAATCTATGCCAAAATTCTAGCGGCATCAACTTTAGCACGAGAAGGCTGGTAGGCCTACATCTGAGAGAATGGGTCTGGGTGGTCAGTGTGCACACCATAGAAAAAATCTGGACGCCCCCATGGCATTGTGGGAACACCGGCAAAGTAGCTTTGTTCATAGTGCCTGGCGGCAAGGAAGCTCTCACTCCCCACTCACTCTCGGGGCGAATTCTGACTCTCCTCTTCACAACTTACAGTTCTAAGACTGATGGAAGTGGAGCTGAAGATGAATTCTATGGTTTTGAACCATATGGTACCATTGTGCCATATGGTACAATGGTGCCATGTCAAACAATGGTATCATATGGTACAATGGTATCATATGGTACAATGGTACCATATGGTAAAATGTACCAAATAGTACATTGTACCATATGGTAAAATGTACCAAATAGTACATTGTACCATATGGTACATTATACCATATGGTACAGGGTACAGGGACCCTAATGGAAATAAGTCTGTCTGACTTTTTTGGGTTATCCTAGGTTCTCCAAACATATGCTGCTAAGTATGATATTCTATGTAACTTTATTTGTGTATACCTAAATAAACTTACTTATGATGCCACATGCACTTGAGTAAGTTTATTCAGGTGTACAGAAATACAATTACATAGATTATCATACATAGCAGCATATGTATAAAATCTTAGGGTAACCCCAAAAAAGTCAGGATGACTTATTTCCATAGTTATCCCTGTATCTGTACCATATGGTGTCCTGTACTGTATGGTACCCTGTGCCATATGGTACCCTGTGCCATATGGTACCCTGTAACATATGATACCATGTACAGTGGTCCCTCAATAATCGTCCATAATCCGTTCCTGGAAGTGGGACTATTATCGAAATGGAAAATTTTTTAATCAATTTTCCCCATAAGAAATAATGTAAATCCAATTAAGAAGTATCAACAGAAATTTTTTTTTTACCTAAAAGATAGATTTACATGCACAAAAGAATGAACATTCAACATGACAGTTACCTTTATTGAAGGCTGTTGTTGATGAATGGAAGACAGGGAGGAGGAGAGAGGGAAGAGAGGTTACTTGGAAGGGGAATCCCCCTCCATAAGGACTCTAGGGGACTAATAAAATGTATAAATGAACATTGGTAATAGGGGTAGTTGATGAGTGGAACGGTCTGCCTAGTAGGGCGATCGAAGCTAAAACATTGGGTAGTTTCAAATTTAGGTTGGATAAATACACGAGTGAGAGGGGTTGGATTTGAGTCGAACTTGCACCTGAGCTTATTGCTTGGGTAGCATTTGTTCTGTTAGTGGGTTGGATTTGTGAAGGACCGGCCTAGTATGGGCCAGCAGGCCTGTTCCAGTGTTCCTACTTTCTTAAGTTCTTATTTAACATCACACTTACCAGTAGGGTGATCGAGGCTAGGACCTTGGGTAGCTTTAACCCTTTGACTGTCGCGGCCGTATATATACGTTTTACGAGGTACCGTGTTTGACGTATATATACTCATAAATTCTAGCGGCTTCAAATCAAGCAGGAGAAAGCTGGTAGGCCCACATGTGAGAGAATGGGTCTGTGTGGTCAGTGTGCACCATATAAAAAAAATCCTGGAGCACGCAGTGCATAATGAGAAAAAAAAACTCCGACCGTTTTTTTAATTAAAATGCCTACTTTGTGGTCTATTTTCGTATAGTATTTATGGTTGTATTCTCGTTTTCTTGGTCTCATTTGATAGAATGGAAGACATATTATAGAAATAGAGATGATTTTGATTGATTTTACTATAAAAAGAACCTAGAAATGGAGCTCAAAGTAGGGGAAATGTTTGATTTTTGCAAATGTTCAAAAGTAAGCAAATGGTGCCATTTTCCAGTAAATGTCCAACTAGCCATTCTAATATGCAGTCATGAATGGGTTGATGTTATTTATACAATTATTACAGTATTGCAGTAGTCTGCATAATAGTAAGTCTTCAATTTTTTGTTTGAATAAAAATTCAAAATAGAAAGCAAGAGTAATATCAGAGGGGCCTGGAAACACGACTGATGAGCAAAGAAAAGGTTATTTTAGAGCCAGGAATGTCTGCATTGTTCATTCTGGACCTTATTTTGAAATTGTCATATTTTTTAGTTTTCGTGAAATTGGCCAAATTGCAAATTTCTGACCACATTATTAGGTAGTTGAAATCGGTAAATGGGCAGTTTCTTGTACTCAATCGATAGAAAAAATGGAGTTCTAACGAAATAGCTATGAGTTTGGGCGACTGGAACAATGGAATTAGCCAAAAATAGGGCTCAAAGCGGGCAAAATCGCCGATTTGTAAACGGCGCCGAGGTTGCTAACTTCGCGAGAGCATAATTCCGTCAGTTTTCCAGCAAATTTCGTTTTTTTTGGTGTCATTACAATCGGGAAAAGATTCTCTATCATTTCATAAGAAAAAATATTTTTTTTTTTTTTTTTAAATTTTGCAACACCAGGACATAAGACGTATATATACGGCCGCGACAGTCAAAGGGTTAAGAAGAGATTGGACAAATATATGAGTTGGAGGAGCTGAGTTTGATTTGTATCATTGGTTACGGGAGTAAATTCTTGGGTAGCTTTGGGTGGAGGTCATTTTGATAAGGACCTGCCTTGTATGGGCCAGTAGACCTTAAGTGTTCTTCCATTGTTATGTTCTTATTGGCTAATTGTTTGTGTGAAGGATGGATGGCAAGTTTATTGTTGGAGAATATGACAGTAATATCAACTCTGTGGCTTATTTATCTATCACAATTCAACTAATTTGACATAATAAACAATATTAATAACATAGAAACATGGAATATACTCTAGAATGAATAAAATAAGTCATTATGTATGTCACGAGAGGTGTTGTGTTGTGTCGTTGTTGGGTATATAAGAACATAAGAACATAAGAAAGGTGGAACACTGCAGCAGGCCTGTTGGCCCATACTAGGCAGGTCCTTTACAATTCATCCCGCTAACGAAACATTTTCCCAACCCAGTCCTCAATGCTACCCAAGAAATAAGCTCTGATAACTCTATCCACTCATTTGGGACTTGCAAATGAGTTGATAGAGTTATCAGAGCTTATTTCTTGGGTAGCATTGAGGACTGGGTTGGGAAAATGTTTCATTAGTGGGATGAATTGCAAAGGACCTGCCGAGCATGGGCCAACAGGCCTACTGCAGTGATCCTCCTTTCTTATGTTCATTAACCACTATCACAACTGCTTCCACTCTACCACCACCATCTTTGTATTTTTCTACAAACTTTTTCATAAATTATGTGTTTCTCACATTCTTTACCAAAGGGCTGGCACTAGAAGCTTTATTTGGAGCCATGGTAGCTTATTTAGCACTTGCAAGCACTAAAATCAATGGAATATTATGAAATATTTCGTAGGAGCATATGAGGGAACCATCACTCACTGGTAAACAATGGCACACTGGCTGGGAAGGAAAGGCCGAGGCAGCTCAGAGCATGAGTACGCGTCTGGGACGAAGGACTATTAGGACTATTAACGAGTTACCAGACCATTTGCGAGCCAATATTTTGACGAAATGGACAACTTTCAGGCCGGATGATTATTGAGGGACCACTGTACCATATGGTCAATAGGTGTTGGTGGCATGAGACACCAGCAAAGACTGAGTGAGTGGCGACACAAGCTAGCTACTGACTCCGCAGTTTCCGAGACAAAGTGCTTTGTCATCCACCTCAAGGAGCGCATCAAGTTCCTGTACACTTGTAAATATATAATAGAACATTACTAATATACAACATTTTTGCATATTTTTAAGCTCTGTGAAGACCTGTTTGTGTGCTCTTGAGTGGTGACCTGTACTTTGAGTGCTGACCTGTACTTAACTCTGTGAAGAAGTGTCTTGTTTGCTCCTGTGGACTGAACCAAGATGCCCTCCATCGAGCAACTTTACCAGCAACTTAAGGAAGAATTGAGGGCAGCGAAGATGGAGATACGGCGATTGACCGAGGAAAACAAGAGGATTCGTAGTAGTCCTCCTGTTTCGAGTCCTCAGGTCAAGAAGGGATTGTGGTCAGTGGCTGGACAGCAGGGGACGACGAAGTTGACGATCAAGAAGACGAATGGAAAGCCAGAAACGATGAAGAAGAAAGAGACTGCTGTGGAAACTCCCGTGGAAACCTCCAACGCATTCTCGGTGCTATCCGACGAATCTGAGTCTACTACTGGGATCGTCACGACGAACAACAACAAGGAAGGTAAGAATATTGTTGTTGTTGGGGATAGCCAGGTTAGATACATGGATAGGGCATTCTGCTTGAAGGACAGGAGTAGGAGACAAAGGGTATGCTTTCCTGGGGCTGGGATGGAGGACATTGTTAGCCGGCTTGACAACATCATGAACGGTAATGGGATCAGTCCTATTATTTGCCTCAGTGCTGGAGGCAATGATGTAGGCAAGCGTAGAAGTGAGGATTTAGTTAGAAAGTTCAGGACAGCTATAGACATGATTAGGAAGAAGGGGGGGCGCCCTGTTATATGTGGAATTTTGCCAAGAAGAGGTGTTGGTAATGAATGGTTGTCCAGAGCAATTGGTATTAATTGTTGGCTGGATAAACACTGTAAGGATAATGCAGTACCATTCATTGACAACTGGGACAACTTCTATGGCCGAAATGACATGTATGCCAGGGATGGGGTTCACTTATCCAGGGCAGGTGTGGGTTTTCTTGCTAACTCAGTTGAGGGGGTTGTTAGGACTTTAAACTAGGATTAGTTAGGGGTATGGGTTTAGAAATGATTAATAATGAGTATGGATATATTGACTTATGCTCTGATATTAAGAATCTTAATAGTAACTGTCATGGAGTAACTCTGGGTAATGATAATTTCAGAAATTGTGTAAAAACAAAGATGAATAGGAAAAATGTGCAGAAGAAAAAACATATGATGGTATTTTATGCTAACAGTCGAAGTGCAAGAAATAAAATTAATGAACTACGTTTGGTAGCATGTGCTGGGAACTTTGATATCATTGCATTAACTGAAACGTGGTATGATTTAAAGAGTCGGGATATGACTGTTGAGTGTAATATTCAGGGATTTAAGTTATTCAATGTGGATAGATGTAATGGGAAGGGGGGAGGAGTTGCATTGTATGTTCGAGAAAATATTAATTGTTGCATAAAAACAGGTATAAAAATAGATGGAGCAGTAACAGAGTCTGTTTGGGTAGAGTTCGTGGAGGGTCAAGAAAAACTAATTCTAGGTGTAATATACCGACCTCCAGGCTTGGATCACGATAGAGGGAGACTTCTTTGGGACGAAATTGTTAGGGCTTCTGTACACAGTAACGTAGTCATAGTAGGGGACTTTAACTTTAGGCAAATTGACTGGAATTCTTTGACAGGTAATCTAGAGTCCAGTGACTTCATGGAAACAGTTCAGGACTGTTTTCTGAAACAGAGTGTAACTGAACCTACCAGGGGTAATAATTTGCTAGACCTAGTCTTGTCAAATAAGGAAACACTCGTGAATAATCTGGAGATCACTGAAGAGCTTGGCGCAAGTGATCACAAATCCATCACCTTTAGCATTAATTGGGAATGCAAGAATAATGATAATACAGTAAAAATCCCCGATTTTCGTTCTGCCGATTATAATGGACTTAGGGAACATCTGTCTAATCTTGATTGGGGTTATCTAGCTAATGATTTTATTGACGATAATCATACTTATGAATATGAAGGGATCTGCTTTTATGATTGTTTTCTTAATAATGTACACAGTGCCCAGAGTATATACATTCCCCAGAGAGAAATTAGGTCTAATAATAACGATCCCAAATGGGTTAACAGGAGGCTAAAGCATCTATTAGGGGAGAAAAGGGGAATTTATAGGCACATCAGAAGAGGAGAGGTTAACCTTACTGACCAATATGTTCAGCTTAAAAGAGAAGTAAAAAAAGCGATTAGAAAGGCTAAACGTGACTATGAAATTAGAGTTGCTAATGAATCAAAGACTAATCCAAAGGGGTTCTTTCAAGTGTATAGGACGAAGGTGAAGGAAAAAGTAGGACCTCTGAAATCTGGGAATGGACAGCTGACGGATAATGAACTGGAAATGTGTTCCTTATTTAATGACTATTTTTTGTCAGTTTTTACACAGGAAGATGTAAATGAGATTCCAGTAATTAACAATTATTTAGTTCCTGATGAATTCAAGTTAACTAATATTACTGTCACGAGGGACATGGTTATTAAACAGATAGACAAACTGAAACAAAATAAGTCCCCGGGACCCGATGAGTTGTTTTCAAGGGTACTTAACCCTTTGACTGTTTCAGGCCCCTCTCTGAAACTGTCATTCTATGTCGCCAAATATTCGAAAAAAAAAAATTATTTTTTCTTATGAAAATGTTAGGAATATTTTTACTAGTGTTTTAAGCCTAAAAAAAATTTTTTGCCATCAGTACTTACCGAGATATAGAGCCGCAAAGTTTGCAGAAATTGACGTGCGTACGGCAACAGCGGCGACTGCCGCCCACCCGGTATTCTTTTATTTACTCTAATTCAAAGGTTTCTTGCATTTTTCAATATTTTTCTTTTCCAGGTAACTTATGTGGCCTGTGAGACCAATGTAAGGTGCATTGTTCAAATATACACTCAAATGACACTCTTCAGGTCACTTGTTCTATCTAGGCTGGAATATTGCTGCACTCTAACAGCACCTTTCAAGGCAGGTGAAATTGCCGACCTAGAAAATGTACAGAGAACTTTCACGGCGCGCATAACGGAGATAAAACACCTCAATTACTGGGAGCACTTGAGGTTTCTAAACCTGTATTCCCTGGAACGCAGGAGGGAGAGATACATGATTATATACACCTGGAAAATCCTAGAGGGACTAGTACCGAACTTGCACACGAAAATCACTCACTACGAAAGCAAAAGACTTGGCAGACGATGCACCATCCCCCCAATGAAAAGCAGGGGTGTCACTAGCACGTTAAGAGACCATACAATAAGTGTCAGGGGACCGAGACTGTTCAACTGCCTCCCAGCACACATAAGGGGGATTACCAACAGACCCCTGGCAGTCTTCAAGCTGGCACTGGACAAGCACCTAAAGGCAGTTCCTGATCAGCCGGGCTGTGGCTTGTACGTTGGTTTGCGTGCAGCCAGCAGCAACAGCCTGGTTGATCAGGCGCTGATCCACCAGGAGGCCTGGTCACAGACCGGGCCGCGGGGGCGTTGACCCCCGAAACTCTCTCCAGGTAAACTCCAGGTAATTATTTACAACACAATAACAGAACAAACTTTATCACTATTAGTTTGTGTATACACTTTGTTTACACAAACAAACAATACAAAACAATGTTTATTACTATTGTTCCATAATATATATACATATGTACAGTCACTAACCACGTTCCTAGAACTGCTGCAGCTTGTGGAACTCTTTGAAACATGGGTATATGCAGAGGGGCACTTCACACTCCTCACACATAAAACGAGTGTCTCTGCGTGTTTGTGGGCGTTTTATGGTATGCATACATACATAACACCTCTTCTGAGCATTTTTCTTGGCAGTAGTAGGAGGCAGTTGTATGGGGTAGTGATCACCAGGCCTCATACGAGATGACGTCTGTGGGCGCTGGTCTATTGCAGGAGTTGCTCCTTGGTACTTTGCAATTATTTGTCTGATTACTGACAGGCAAAATTCACCATAGTTTGGTGTTTTGTTGGTCTTCAACTTGTATATGTTATAAGCATTTAGCATAGAGATATCAACAAGATGGAAAAAAAGTTTGATATACCACTTATAACTCTTGCGTACACAGTCTGCAAACCCAATCTGCATGTCACATTTGTCCACTAAGCGCATATTGAGGTTGTAGTCCATGACAGCTGCAGGCTTTAGAATGGGTTCATTGGTCTCTCTGTTGTCCCTGCCACTGGGTACCATTTCGTTTGTGTGAACTGATGTCAACAATGTGACATCACGTTTGTCATGCCACCGAAATGCCATGATGTCATTGGCAGCAAAGGCTTGCACCTCACCTCTGCGAGTGCCAGCGTCGAACCTTGGCATATGTTTGCGATTACCACGCACTGTGCCACACACGTCTGTCAAGTTCACTCGCAAGAAATCACTGAGTAAGGGGCTTGTGTACCAGTTATCAGTAAATAACATATGCCCCTTACCAAGATATGGTTCCATCATTGTTCGAACCACATCACCAGAGATACCCAATAACTTCATGGTATCTCTCAAAGTATTACTGCCAGTGTACACAATAATATCTAAAACAAGACCACTTCTGCAATCACACAGTACAAATAGCTTTATACCAAAGCGTTTCCTCTTGCTTGGTATATATTGCTTGAATGAGAGTCTTCCTTTGAATAAAATCAAGGACTCATCAATAACAAGCTTCCTGAAGGGATAAAAATACATGCAGCACTTTTGTTTCAGGTACATAAACACATTTCTTATCTTATATAACCTGTCGCTTCTGTCAGGCCTGGTTTTGTCTGAAAAGTGTAACATACCAGGAGGCCTGGTCTCAGACCGGGCCGCGGGGGCGTTGACCCCCGGAACTCTCTCCAGGTAAACTCCAGGTAATACGTAACAGTATCAGGAAACGATTGACACCTATAATGTCACTAAAACCTGGAGTTGAAATCAGGCGATCTGTTGTCCAGTATGTGGTGACAGTGTGCTTATACACATGTGGCATAAGCATTATTGTGGCAAAAAACAGGTACATCTCTGCCACAGTTGTCTCCTTCCACTTGTGTAGCCGTGATTTTGGTGAGAGAATTGTATTTGCCATGGTGTAATCACAGTATGTATTTGTTTCCCTGACAATGATGTCCATCAGGGGTTCATCGAAAAATAACTCAAAGCAGTCCAGTTCACTGGCATTGTTCCCAAGTGGACAAGATGGCTTTATTCCACTTTGTGTTTCATCAAAGTCATGGGGACTGGGAACAAACTCGTCACCGTCCTGCCAATCCCAGATGCGGTCTGCTGGTGGGGTCTGGATATTGTACCGTGGTTGTGGCTGTGCAGGTTGTGGTGGTGCAGGTTGTGGCAGTGAGGCTGGTTGTTCTGCTGAGTCAGCCGCGTGGCTAGTAGCGTGGCCCGGTGATGGTGCCACATGGGCCGTGCCACCCTCACTATCACCACCACTGCCTCCTCCCTCACTGTCACCATTCATACCCATCGTTACAATATCGTCATCTTCACTATCAGGTCGTGGTGTTGGGCCACGGGATGTGCTCCCAGAGTTTCTCCTTCCCCTTGGAACAACATATGAAACACTACCAGACCTCATACTACGTCGTACATACTGGCGCTTCACTGGGGAATATTCACTCTCACTGTCACTAGAACTGCTTTCAATGACCTTGAAATCACTATCACTATCACTATCACTATCACTATCGCTGCTATCATCAGGGTGTTGTACGCGACCAAATAGTTTCCTCTTTCGTCCTGGTACAGGCGAACGTGAACGTGAACAAGCCGGCACAGCACCAGAGGTTGAAGGTTGTGGGTCATCTGGGTTTTCGTCACTATTTACGTTATCCTGGGCACTTTTTTCGGTAACACTCACTTGAAAACCCTTGAATTCACTGTCACTGACATTTTCATCGCTGTTAGAGCTATCACTTGGGAACAAAAGACCTCCAATTCGCCGAGGAGTGAGGAACTTCTTACCGAGAGGCATGGTGAAAATGGACTGACAACATGGTGTTCCCACAATGCACCGCTGGGTCCCAGATTTTTTTCACAGGGTGCACACCGACCACTGAGGCCCATTCTCTCCCGTGTAGGCCTACCAGGCCTTTGGCGCTCGATTTGAAGCCGCTAGAATTTGTGCGTATAAATACGTCAGAAACATTGGCTCGTAAGACGTATTTATACGTCGGAAACAGTCAAAGGGTTAATGCCGCTAGGACCAGCTTGATAGTCACTGGTTCTCTGTCGCACAACAAATCTGTCCATAGAGGTCTGTACCTCCCGTTCCTTTAAGATTTTCCTAAAATGGGCTATAACATTGTCATTGTAATAGTCACCAGCACGGCTTGCAGTAGCTGTGTCAGGGTGATTTTCATCGGCTAAGGTTTGCAGTTCAACCCACTTTGCACACATTTCCTTAATCTTTGAAGTAGGCAACTTCCTCAATTTCTCTCTCCCCTCCTCTGAAGCAGTTTCCTCAGGTCTGGGCTCTTGCTGTTGAAGATGATCTTGCAGCTTTTCAGTGGTTAGTTCTTCATTGTCCTCCTCCACCAACTCTTCCACATCCTCCTTACTAACCTCCAACCCCTAGGACTTCCCCAATGCCACAATGGATTCCGCAACTGGCATATGCTTCTCGTGGTTAGCCTCAAATCCTTCAAAATCCCTTTCTTCTACACATTCTGGCCACAGTTTCTTCCAAGCAGAGTTCAAGGTCCTCTTTGTCACTCCCTCCCAAACCTTACCTATAAGGTTTACACAACTGAGGATGCTAGAGTGGTCTTTCCAAAACTCTTAGTCAATCGAGTGTCTGATCTCACTTCAAAGCACTTTTGAAACATAGCTTTTGTGTAGAGTTTTTTGAAGTTTGAGATGACCTGCTGGTCCATGGGCTGCAGGAGAGGAGTGGTATCAGGAGACAAAAACTTTACCTTAATGAAGCTCATGTCCCTAGAAAGTCGCTCTGCCAAGTCTTAAGGATGACCAGGAGCATTGTCTAATACCAGGAGGCACTTGAGGTCCAATTTCCATTAGGTAATTTTTCACAGTGGGGGCAAGTGCATGGTGTAACTAGTCATAGAAAAAGTCCCAAGTGACCCATGCCTTACTGTTTGCTCTCCACATCACACTCAAATTATAATGCCTTGATGACAATGTTTTGCCTAAACACTCGGAGTTTCAGAGTGATACACCAATAAAGGCTTAACTTTACAATCACCACTAGCATTAGCACACATTAGAAGAGTAAGCCAGTCTTTCATAGGCTTATGTCCTGGGAGTGCCTTTTCCTCCTGAGTAATGTAGGTCCTGCTTGGCATTTTCTTCCAAAACAGGCCTGTTTCATCACAATTAAACACTTGTTCAGGTTTCAATTCTTCACTGTTTATGTACTCCTTGAATTCCTTCACATATTTTTCAGCCTCTTTTTCATCCGAACTGGCAGCCTCACCATGCCTTATCACACTATGTATGCCACTATAATTCTTAAATCTCTCAAACCAACCTTTGCTGGTCTTAAATTTACTCGTATCACCACTAGTTGCAGGCATTTTTCTAATTAAATCGTCATGCAACTTCCTAGCCTTTTCACATGTGATCGCTTGAGAGATGCTATCTCTTCTTATCTTTTTTTTGTTTATCCACACCAATAACAGTCTCTCAACATCTTGGAGTACTTGTGATCTCTGTTTCAAAAACAAACTTGCACCTTTTGCAAGAACAGCTTCCTTGAATGCTATTTTGTTGGCCAAGATAGTAGCGATGGTTGATTGGGGTTTGGTATACAACCTGGAGTTTACCTGGAGAGAGTTTCGGGGGTCAACGCCCCCGCGGCCCGGTCTGTGACCAGGCCTCCTGGTGGATCAGCGCCTGATCAACCAGGCTGTTGCTGCTGGCTGCACGCAAACCAACGTACGAGCCACAGCCCGGCTGATCAGGAACTGACTTTAGGTGCTTGTCCAGTGCCAGCTTGAAGACTGCCAGGGGTCTGTTGGTAATCCCCCTTATGTGTGCTGGGAGGCAGTTGAACAGTCTCGGGCCCCTGACACTTATTGTATGGTCTCTTAACGTGCTAGTGACACCCCTGCTTTTCATTGGGGGGATGGTGCATCGTCTGCCAAGTCTTTTGCTTTCGTAGTGAGTGATTTTCGTGTGCAAGTTCGGTACTAGTCCCTCTAGGATTTTCCAGGTGTATATAATCATGTATCTCTCCCTCCTGCGTTCCAGGGAATACAGGTTTAGAAACCTCAAGCGCTCCCAGTAATTGAGGTGTTTTATCTCCGTTATGCGCGCCATGAAAGTTCTCTGTACATTTTCTAGGTCGGCAATTTCACCTGCCTTGAAAGGTGCTGTTAGAGTGCAGCAATATTCCAGCCTAGATAGAACAAGTGACCTGAAGAGTGTCATCATGGGCTTGGCCTCCCTAGTTTTGAAGGTTCTCATTATCCATCCTGTCATTTTTCTAGCAGATGCGATTGATACAATGTTATGGTCCTTGAAGGTGAGATCCTCCGACATAATCACTCCCAGGTCTTTGACGTTGGTGTTTCGCTCTATTTCGTGGCCAGAATTTGTTTTGTACTCTGATGAAGATTTAATTTCCTCATGTTTACCATATCTGAGTAATTGAAATTTCTCATCGTTGAACTTCATATTGTTTTCTGCAGCCCACTGAAAGATTTGGTTGATGTCCGCCTGGAGCCTTGCAGTGTCCGCAATGGAAGACACTGTCATGCAGATTCGGGTGTCATCTGCAAAGGAAGACACGGTGCTGTGGCTGACATCCTTGTCTATGTCGGATATGAGGATGAGGAACAAGATGGGAGCTAGTACTGTGCCTTGTGGAACAGAGCTTTTCACCGTAGCTGCCTCGGACTTTACTCTGTTGACGACTACTCTCTGTGTTCTGTTAGTGAGGAAATTATAGATCCATCGACCGACTTTTCCTGTTATTCCTTTAGGGCGCATTTTGTGCGCTATTACGCCATTGTCACACTTGTCGAAGGCTTTTGCAAAGTCTGTATATATTACATCTGCATTCTTTTTGTCTTCTAGTGCATTTAGGACCTTGTCGTAGTGATCCAGTAGTTGAGACAGACAGGAGCGACCTGTTCTAAACCCATGTTGCCCTGGGTTGTGTAACTGATGGGTTTCTAGATGGGTGGTGATCTTGCTTCTTAGGACCCTTTCAAAGATTTTCATGATATGGGATGTTAGTGCTATTGGTCTGTAGTTCTTTGCTGTTGCTTTACTGCCCCCTTTGTGGAGTGGGGCTATGTCTGTTGTTTTTAGTAACTGAGGGACGACCCCCGTGTCCATGCTCCCTCTCCATAGGATGGAAAAGGCTCGTGATAGGGGCTTCTTGCAGTTCTTGATGAACACAGAGTTCCATGAGTCTGGCCCTGGGGCAGAGTGCGTGGGCATGTCATTTATCGCCTGTTCGAAGTCATTTGGCATCAGGATAACATCGGATAGGCTTGTGTTAATCAAATTTTGTGGCTCTCTCATAAAAAATTCATTTTGATCTTCGACTCTCAGTCTGGTTAGCGGCTTGCTAAAAACTGAGTCATATTGGGACTTGAGTAGCTCACTCATTTCCTTGCTGTCATCTGTGTAGGACCCATCTTGTTTAAGTAGGGGCCCAATACTGGGCGTTGTTCTCGATTTTGATTTGGCATAGAAGAAATACTTTGGGTTTCTTTCGATTTCATTTATAGCTCTTAGTTCTTCCCGCGATTCCTGACTCCTAAAGGATTCTTTTAGCTTAAGTTCGATGCTTGCTATTTCTCTGACCAGTGTCTCCCTGCGCATTTCAGATATATTGACCTCTTTTAGCCGCTCTGTTATTCTTTTCCGTCGCCTGTAAAGGGAGCGCCTGTCTCTTTCTATTTTACATCTACTCCTCCTTTTTCTTAGAGGAATAAGCCTTGTGCATACATCGAGTGCCACCGAGTTAATCTGTTCTAGGCATAAGTTTGGGTCTGTGTTGCTTAGTATATCTTCCCAGCTTATATCGGTTAGGACTTGGTTTACTTGGTCCCACTTTATGTTTTTGTTATTGAAGTTGAATTTGGTGAATGCTCCCTCGTGACTAGTCTCATTTTGTCGGTCTGGGGCTCCTCGCATACATGTCTGAACCTCAATTATGTTGTGATCTGAGTATATTGTTTTTGATATGGTGACATTTCTTATCAGATCATCATTGTTAGTGAATATGAGGTCTAGTGTATTCTCCAGTCTAGTAGGCTCTATTATTTGCTGGTTTAAATTGAATTTTGTGCAGAGATTTAAAAGCTCGTGTGAGTGTGAGTTTTCATCAGAGCTGCCTCCTGGTGTTATTACTGCAACAATATTATTTGCTATATTCCTCCATTTTAGGTGCCTTAAGTTGAAATCCCCCAGGAGCAAGATGTTGGGTGCAGGAGCTGGAAGATTTTCCAGACAGTGGTCAATTTTTAACAGCTGTTCCTGGAATTGCTGGGATGTTGCATCCGGAGGCTTGTAGACTACCACAATGACTAGGTTTTGGTTCTCGACCTTTACTGCTAAAACTTCCACTACGTCATTTGAGGCATTAAGCAGTTCTGTGCAAACAAGTGACTCTGCAATGTACAGGCCAACCCCCCCCTTTTGCCTGTTCACTCTGTCACATCTGTATAGGTTGTAACCTGGGATCCATATTTCATTGTCCAAGTGATCCTTTATGTGGGTCTCAGTGAAAGCCGCGAACATTGCCTTTGCCTCTGCAAGCAGTCCACGGATGAAAGGTATTTTGTTGTTTGTTGCTGGCTTTAGACCCTGTATATTTGCAAAGAAGAATGTTATCGGACTGGTGGTATTGTTGGTACTGGGGGGGGATTTTTTTTCCGGCATTAGTATCTGTATCTGTTGGTTTGGAGTGGAGGCCATCGACTGTGGTTCCACTCCAGGAATGACTGGATTTGGTGTACGATTTCTGCCATTTCCTGCCAGTTTTTTTTCCTTCCTGGCACTAAAAAACCTCTCCCTCTTGAGTGGCTGTGGCTACCCAGGTTTTCCCATGGCCTGGATGTTTTGTATCTTTTTGACCTGGCCAGGTCCGAGAAACGCACTCCTCTTTTGTACTTAGTAATTATCTCTTTCTTCATTTCCATAGTAATTTTCACCCTTTCTACCACAGGGTTGGCACTAGAAGCTTTCTTGGGGCCCATGGTGGCTTACTTTGCAGTTACAAGCACTAAAATCACTGTGATAATATGAAATGTACTGAATGTATGCTTAGATGTGACCGCACTGGCTGGCTTGTAAACACTGGCACACACGGGGCAGCTGAGGCCACACAGGATGCGTCCCAGACAAATTATGTGAGGTGAGTTTTTTTTCGTGAGGAGAAGCAAAATTTTTGCGTTCAGATGCTTCGTATGGCAGGTTTAACGTAACGCGATATGTTCATAAGGCTAGGGTCCACTGTATTTTTAAGTGTTTATGCAGTAGTGTACAGCCTCTCCTCACTTAACGATGGAGTTCCTTTCCTAAGACCACATCGGTGAACGAATTCATTGGTAAGTGACAAGCATACTATAATTCAAATTCAAATTCAAATTCAAAGTTTATTCTCTATAAGGATTACAATGCTGAGTTTACAGAATTTGGTTATTGTGTGGTTTACATGTAGTAAAATAATAATTACAGAGTGTACCACTGGAACACCTCGCATGGCTAGGCATTTCGGGCAGACTTAAATTTAATCTTAAGTTTAAAATATTACAAAATTATGATTTAAGTTGGTATTATGGCTAAGTGACTAAATACTAGTTTGTGAGTTTAGCAATATGAATGATTTTGTTTTGGCACTATACATAGTTTCAGTATTGGAGTATCACAGGCCAACTTATGACTAGTTAAGATTCATTATTTTGAGATTGAGATTAATATTTCTGTTTATGGTCAAATGGGTGAGTGAAAGTGTTAACCACCAGGTGGTGTTCGTGTAATTAGTTGACAGGGTGTATCAGGGAGATAAGATGTTTCCTGATGGTAGTTTTGAAGGTGATGAATGTGTCTGCCGTTTTAGAATTTTCAGGTAGGGTGTTCCAGATTTTAGGGCCTTTGACATACATAGAATTTTTGTAAAGGTTTAGTCGGACACGCGGAATGTCATAGAGATGTTTGTGTCTGGTGTTGTGCCTGTGGGTTCTGTCACAACTATCAAGAAAGCATTTTAGGTCAAGGTTAATATTGGAATTTAAGGTCCTGTAGATGTAGATTGCACAGTAGTAAGTGTGGATGTACTGAACAGGGAGTAAGTTTAGATCTATGAAGAGTGGGGGGGTGTGTTGCCAGGGATGGAATTTAGTGATTATTCTTACTGCGGCTTTTTGTTGGGTTATTATTGGCTTTAGGTGTGTTGCTGCAGTTGAACCCCAAACACAGATAGCATAGGTGAGGAATGGATATGTAAGTGAATGGTATAGTGTGAGAAGGGCAGTTTGCGGCACGTAGTATCATATCTTGGAGAGGATCCCAACCGTTTTGGATACTTTTTTGGTTATGTGTTGGATATGGGTGCTGAAGTTCAGGTTGTTGTCGAGGTATAGGCCTAGGAATTTGCCCTCATTATGCCTGGCAATTAGAGTGTTGTCGACCTTAATGTTAATTTGCGCATCTCCTGCTCTGCTACCAAACATAATGTAGTAGGTTTTGTCAGTGTTAAGCGTAAGTTTATTGGCTGTCATCCAAGTCGATATTTTGATCAGCTCCTCATTAACAGTGGTGTTGAGGGTGGCAAGATTAGGGTGAGAGATGACATAAGTCGTGTCGTCAGCAAAGAGAATGGGGTTCAGGTGTTGAGATACGTTTGGAAGATCATTGATGTATATGAGGAAGAGCAGGGGACCAAGGACACTTCCCTGCAGAACTCCAGTATCAAGTGGCTGTGTTGTTGATGCTGTGTCTTTAATAGTGACATACTGATACCTATTAGTAAGGTAAGATTTGAAATATGCAAGCTCATGGCCTCTTATACCATAATGGTCAAGTTTGTGGAGTAGGATGCCGTGGTCTACTGTGTCAAAAGCTTTTCTTAGGTCAATAAAAATTCCTATTGGATATTCCTTATTTTCCAATGCTGTGTAAAGCAGATCTAGCATTTTTATGATTGCATCGTTAGTGCTTTTATTTTTCCTGAATCCAAATTGGCAGGGGTTGAGTATGTTTTGTGCCATTATAAATGAATATAGTCTCCTGTGCATGAGTTTCTCAAAGATTTTGGATAGCAATGGTAAGTTTGATATTGGCCTATAGTTGTTTAAATCTGTAGGGTCACCACCTTTATGTATTGGTGTAACCCTTGCCGTCTTGAGTAGTTTCGGGAAGGTGCTAGTTTCTAGTGACTTGTTAAAAAGTAATGAGATAGCATGCGAGAGGACATGGGCCGCTCTCTTGTACAATAATGGTGGGATATGAGACAGATTCCCTGAGTTATTTTTAAGTGACTTTATAATCTCGGTGACTTCCGTGGGCTCAGTTGGAGCAAGATAGAAGGAATTTGGGAAATTCCCATCTAGGTAGTCCCCGGCATGGGCATTGGTACGTGGGATTTTATTGGCGAGATTAGAAAGTATGGTTGAGAAGAAGTCATTTATCTTGTTAGCTGTGTCAGTGGGATGCAGTTGTGTTTCATTAGGTTTAGTTAGAACAATATTCTTGTTTTTTTTCAGTTTGTGGGTCCCTAGAATCTGAGAGAGTGTTTTCCAGGTCTTTTTTATATCTCCTCTTGTGTCAGTGAATCTACTGGAGTAGTACAGTTGTTTGGCTTTCTTTATTACTTTGGTGAGGACTGATGAATAGTGTTTAAGAATATCTTTGTGTATTAGGCCCTGTCTATATTTCTTTTCATATTGGTGTTTCTTATCAATGGATTTCAGAATGGTGCTGGTTAGCCATGGGCAACCAAGCCGTTTGTTTGTGATCTGTTTCATTTTTATAGGACAATGTTTTTGTATAGTGTAAGTAATTTGTTACGAAAAATGTCTGTCCAGTCATCAATACCATTGGCCTTGGAGAATTCTGTAGGCCAGTCAACAGTCTCTAGGTCAGCTGTTAACTTCCTTATTGAGGCGTCATCATGGAGTCTAAATGAGACTTTGTTGTATTCAAGTGGTGGTTTACTAATGTTTGTCAGGAGGAAGGTAGGGTAGTGGTCTGTAGTGCTATCTGTGATTATCCCTGATTTAAGGGGGGCTAGTATATTGGTCCATATGTGGTCTGTTATGGTTGCACTTGTTTCAGTGAGCCTGGTTGGTTTAGTTATTGTTGGTATGAGAAGTGTGTTGTTCATATTGTTGATGAAATCAGTTACAGGCTGATCATCTAGTAGGCCAAGGTTGATGTTGAAGTCTCCAGCTAAGAGAAGGTGGTGCTTATTCATTTGTCTGTTTGTTATTAGTGACTTTAATTTCTCACTGAAATTTGGGATGTTTGTGTGGGGTATCTGGTAAATTGCACTGATTGTTATAGGCGTCTTAAGGTTTTTTACAGTAAAATTAGCAAAAATGTATTCTCCATATTCATCACTAAAGCAAGTGGTGCTAATACAAGATAATTTGTTAGAGTAATAGATTGCAATACCACCCCCAACTTGGTATGGTCTGCAGTTGTGGATTGCTGTGTATCCTGGTAGAGGGTAGATATCTATTGTGTCCTGCTTAAGCCAGGTCTCAGTAAGAATAGTGCAGGAGAAGGGTGTCTTTAGTGATTCAAGGAGTGCCAGGAGGTCATCATAGTGTTTGCTTAAGGACCTGATGTAGTTAAGTACTGATAGACTTTTAGCATTGTTTAGGATAGTGGTGGCTTGTGATGCTGTGTAATAAAGGCAGTTACTTTCCAATAGGTTTTGATTGGGTGTCAGATTATGGAGGTTTAGATCAGGGTCAACGTGATCAATCATCTTCTAGGTTTAAATTTTTTTTTTTTTTTTTTTTATCACACTGGCCGATTCCCACCAAGGCAGGGTGGCCCGAAAAAGAAAAACTTTCACCATCATTCACTCCATCACTGTCTTGCCAGAAGGGTGCTTTACACTACAGTTTTTAAACTGCAACATTAACACCCCTCCTTCAGAGTGCAGGCACTGTACTTCCCATCTCCAGGACTCAAGTCCGGCCTGCCGGTTTCCCTGAATCCCTTCATAAATGTTACTTTGCTCACACTCCAACAGCACGTCAAGTATTAAAAACCATTTGTCTCCATTCACTCCTATCAAACACGCTCACGCATGCCTGCTGGAAGTCCAAGCCCCTCGCACACAAAACCTCCTTTACCCCCTCCCTCCAACCCTTCCTAGGCCGACCCCTACCCCGCCTTCCTTCCACTACAGACTGATACACTCTTGAAGTCATTCTGTTTCGCTCCATTCTCTCTACATGTCCGAACCACCTCAACAACCCTTCCTCAGCCCTCTGGACAACAGTTTTGGTAATCCCGCACCTCCTCCTAACTTCCAAACTACGAATTCTCTGCATTATATTCACACCACACATTGCCCTCAGACACGACATCTCCACTGCCTCCAGCCTTCTCCTCGCTGCAACATTCATCACCCACGCTTCACACCCATATAAGAGCGTTGGTAAAACTATACTCTCATACATTCCCCTCTTTGCCTCCAAGGACAAAGTTCTTTGTCTCCACAGACTCCTAAGTGCACCACTCACTCTTTTTCCCTCATCAATTCTATGATTCACCTCATCTTTCATAGACCCATCCGCTGACACGTCCACTCCCAAATATCTGAATACGTTCACCTCCTCCATACTCTCTCCCTCCAATCTGATATTCAATCTTTCATCACCTAATCTTTTTGTTATCCTCATAACCTTACTCTTTCCTGTATTCACCTTTAATTTTCTTCTTTTGCACACCCTACCAAATTCATCCACCAATCTCTGCAACTTCTCTTCAGAATCTCCCAAGAGCACAGTGTCATCAGCAAAGAGCAGCTGTGACAACTCCCACTTTGTGTGTGATTCTTTATCTTTTAACTCCACGCCTCTTGCCAAGACCCTCGCATTTACTTCTCTTACAACCCCATCTATAAATATATTAAACAACCACGGTGACATCACACATCCTTGTCTAAGGCCTACTTTTACTGGGAAAAAATTTCCCTCTTTCCTACATACTCTAACTTGAGCCTCACTATCCTCGTAAAAACTCTTCACTGCTTTCAGTAACCTACCTCCTACACCATACACTTGCAACATCTGCCACATTGCCCCCCTATCCACCCTGTCATACGCCTTTTCCAAATCCATAAATGCCACAAAGACCTCTTTAGCCTTATCTAAATACTGTTCACTTATATGTTTCACTGTAAACACCCGGTCCACACACCCCCTACCTTTCCTAAAGCCTCCTTGTTCATCTGCTATCCTATTCTCCGTCTTACTCTTAATTCTTTCAATTATAACTCTACCATACACTTTACCAGGTACACTCAACAGACTTATCCCCCTATAATTTTTGCACTCTCTTTTGTCCCCTTTGCCTTTATACAAAGGAACTATGCATGCTCTCTGCCAATCCCTAGGTACCTTACCCTCTTCCATACATTTATTAAATAATTGCACCAACCACTCCAAAACTATATCCCCACCTGCTTTTAACATTTCTATCTTTATCCCATCAATCCCGGCTGCCTTACCCCCTTTCATTTTACCTACTGCCTCACGAACTTCCCCCACACTCACAACTGGCTCTTCCTCACTCCTACAAGATGTTATTCCTCCTTGCCCTATACACGAAATCACAGCTTCCCTATCTTCATCAACATTTAACAATTCCTCAAAATATTCCCTCCATCTTCCCAATACCTCTAACTCTCCATTTAATAACTCTCCTCTCCTATTTTTAACTGACAAATCCATTTGTTCTCTAGGCTTTCTTAACTTGTTAATCTCACTCCAAAACTTTTTCTTATTTTCAACAAAATTTGTTGATAACATCTCACCCACTCTCTCATTTGCTCTCTTTTTACATTGCTTCACCACTCTCTTAACTTCTCTCTTTTTCTCCATATACTCTTCCCTCCTTGCATCACTTCTACTTTGTAAAAACTTCTCATATGCTAACTTTTTCTCCCTTACTACTCTCTTTACATCATCATTCCACCAATCGCTCCTCTTCCCTCCTGCACCCACTTTCCTGTAACCACAAACTTCTGCTGAACACTCAAACACTACATTTTTAAACCTACCCCATACCTCTTCGACCCCATTGCCTATGCTCTCATTAGCCCATCTATCCTCCAATAGCTGTTTATATCTTACCCTAACTGCCTCCTCTTTTAGTTTATAAACCTTCACCTCTCTCTTCCCTGATGCTTCTATTCTCCTTGTATCCCATCTACCTTTTACTCTCAGTGTAGCTACAACTAGAAAGTGATCTGATATATCTGTGGCCCCTCTATAAACATGTACATCCTGAAGTCTACTCAACAGTCTTTTATCTACCAATACATAATCCAACAAACTACTGTCATTTCGCCCTACATCATATCTTGTATACTTATTTATCCTCTTTTTCTTAAAATATGTATTACCTATAACTAAACCCCTTTCTATACAAAGTTCAATCAAAGGGCTCCCATTATCATTTACACCTGGCACCCCAAACTTACCTACCACACCCTCTCTAAAAGTTTCTCCTACTTTAGCATTCAAGTCCCCTACCACAATTACTCTCTCACTTGGTTCAAAGGCTCCTATACATTCACTTAACATCTCCCAAAATCTCTCTCTCTCCTCTGCATTCCTCTCTTCTCCAGGTGCATACACGCTTATTATGACCCACTTCTCGCATCCAACCTTTACTTTAATCCACATAATTCTTGAATTTACACATTCATATTCTCTTTTCTCCTTCCATAACTGATCATTTAACATTACTGCTACCCCTTCCTTTGCTCTAACTCTCTCAGATACTCCAGATTTAATCCCATTTATTTCCCCCCACTGAAACTCTCCTACCCCCTTCAGCTTTGTTTCGCTTAGGGCCAGGACATCCAACTTCTTTTCATTCATAACATCAGCAATCATCTGTTTCTTGTCATCCGCACTACATCCACGCACATTTAAGCAACCCAGTTTTATAAAATTTTTCTTCTTCTCTTTTTTAGTAATTGTATACAGGAGAAGGGGTTACTAGCCCATTGCTCCCGGCATTTTAGTCGCCTCATACGACACGCATGGCTTACGGAGGAAAGATTCTTTTCCACTTCCCCATGGACAATAGAAGAAATAAAAAAGAACAAGAGCTATTTAGAAAAAGGAGAAAAACCTAGATGTATGTATATATATATATGCATGTGCGTGTCTGTGAAGTGTGACCAAAGTGTAAGTAGGAGTAGCAAGATATCCCTGTTATCTTAGCGTGTTTATGAGACAGAAAAAGAAAACCAGCAATCCTACCATCATGCAAAACAGTTACAGGTTTTTGTTTCACAGTCATCTGGCAGGACGGTAGTACTTCCCTGGGTGGTTGCTGTCTACCAACCTACTACCTATCCAACCTGGTTATTTATATCCTGAGTTGTGTGTTGAGTTCTAGTACTGATATCTGTAGTGGTGGGAAGTTTGGACAAGTATATAGCTAGAGTATTTTGGTCATGTAGAGTATAGTCACTGCTACACATAATGAAGTTGGTGTTGTCTATTTGTTGTGCTGGAATGAACTAAAGTACAACTAGGTATAAACTAATAATATAAAAAAAAAATTAAAAATAGCACAAGACTCTCACTAGTAATTGCACTATGGTCTAATATAGTGAATTTGGTATTGACTATGTATTGAGCTAGAATGAGCTATAGTACAACTGAGTTTAATCTAATGATATAAAAAAGGCACAAGACTCTCAATTGTAATTGCACTAAGGTCTTATATAAGTTGTTTACAAGAATTTGAGTATAACTAGATTTAAATTGACAAGATAAAATATACAAGTTAAGGTAGCAAAAGAATAAGAAAAAAAAAATATATGAGGTAGTTGGTACTAGTTAGCAAAAGATAGTTAAGGGCCTTGAACAATAATATAATTGAAATATACACTAATTGCACACACAATATAGTCACTAAGATATGAAAACAATCTTAGAGTAGGACTTATAATATAAAAATACAAATTGAAATGGTACTTGCAATTGCACTAGGGTCTGGTATAGGTTGTTGACAAGATCAAGAGTATAACTAGATTTAAATTGACAAAATAAAATTCACAAATTAGAGTACCAAAAGAATAATAAGAAAAAAATAACAATGGCAATGTCTTGGTTATAATATGATAGTAAGATGGTGGACAGGTACACAGGTACACAGGTACACTGGTACACAGGTACACAGGTACACAGGTACACAGGTACACAGGTACACAGGTACAAAGGATAATATAAAGGTTGGAGTTGAATATACAAACTTGAAAATTTGGCAACAAAATGTTATGGGAAGTATAAAATAATGTTTAATGTACAAAAGTAAAATTGACTGGTAGTAAATATGGTGTTTAATAAAATTTTAGTAAGTAATAATGATTACAAAACAAGTTAAGGTAAGGTTAAGGTAATTAGACAAGTAATGGTTATTAAATGATGTCAAAAATGTTAAGAGTAAATTGTATTGATAGTAAAAATGGTAATTATTAATTTTAGTAAGTAATATCAATTGATAGTATTTATAAAAATATGAGGTAGTAATATGGACAGAGAAAGTATCAATTCAGCTAATAATAGTAAATAAGAAAATTACATAAGGTGACTTATGCTTACTAGTAAAATCACAAAATGAGGTAGTTGATTATTTAATTACTAAGAGACTGTACTACGAAATTTGAACAATAATGGAGCAAAACATACACTACATTATGTAGGCTTTTAGGTTGGACATTTAGTTATTCTCTGTAAGATCAGTATCCCTGAGAAATCATGATAGATCATTCTCGTTCGTGATTGTGTACAGTTGACCTACATTTGTTTTCCTAACTAGAATTTTCCCATCCCATGTGAAGCATTGGTGTATTGTGTCATTATTCTCCCGCTTAAGTTTTCTGACTCTATACAGGAGGTTCTGACGTTTTTTGATAAGACACTCGTTTATGTATACCTCTTTCTTTACTTTAATAGATGCAATAATTAAGTCTTTTTTCCTGTCATGTGAGTGGAATCTGGCATTCAGTGATCAGGGTAACAGTGCCGCGTGCCTCGTTGTGCTCCGGGTTTTCTCGTGTTTACACGGTCACTCTTACGTGCTAGAACTTTAATTTGTGCCATCAATCCTATACTATACATCCCTCTAGCACCTGGAACCAATCTTGGGCGGAAAACATTATATACTGAGTCAAAAAAGGAGAATTAGTGTGCACTACCTAGCAGAGTTTACTGCCAGAGGGGAATCATAGGCCTGTGTTCCGTGTGCAAAATAATAGTAATAGAACCTTTCTTTGTCAGAGGAAAGAAAGTCTCCCTGATAACATTGTGTATACATAGTGTATAGTGTATACTACAGTGGCTCCCTAGTATATAGATGATAAAGGCTAAAGTGTCATTTGAAAACAGGTGAATCTGTAAATGTAGTGATAAGCCTATAGAGGCAGGTGCCAGAAGTAGCCAGAATCTTAACACAGTGGTCAGCTGTTTTAATAATCTTTCTGGCCTGCTAGTGTACTCGCATATAATATAGTGATACCAGTGAATAGCAGAATACAGTGTTGTAGTAGCAACTAACCAGTATTATAATGGTACTTAGTGGAGTGGAGTGACTTTCATTAGTTTCTTTTTTCTTGAAATACCAGACGTATACTGTGAATTTCATATAACCTGTAGTTACCAGCGGTCGCAATATACACAACGAGAAGCAATTATTACTACAGAAAAAGCGTCCTTCCTCCAAAATTTGCACCAGTCAACTATAGTGATAATATAGCATTTATTGTGGCGGAAACGGAAAAAAAATTAGAAAAGTTAGATACAGCGATTTATAAACAAGGGTTGAGGCTCGACCGTTCGTCACTGTAGGAGCTGCCAGAAATCACCGGCTCTTCAACACGCAAGTTATACTTTTATATCAATCAAATCACATATTACTCGGGTAGATAATTTCAAGTAGATCCTTCATGTGTTAGCCCAAATCACCGACTAGTATGTTTTAAATAAGTGACCCACTGATCAGATCAGATCGACTGGTCCGAACCCTCGACTGGTCCGAACCCTTGACTGGTTTCAAACGGATTCGTTGGACAATAAAGCAGACTGTAAACGGATGGGGTTGTAGGCGCCCTTATCAAACACAAACAATAAATATAAACCAGGAATGTACACGGTAAGCTGTCCAATTAGTTAGAAATAGAAATACAAATAGCTAGAGCTTCATTTAAGGAGGTTATTAATAGAGTATTCAAGAGGTTGCTAGTAGAATTACAGTAAATCAACCATTCAAATCATTATGAAGCTCTGTATAGTCTGCAGTCAATCAAACAAATGGGCTTCCACATGGATAAATTGTCATTTTTGTGGAAATTGGTGTCACGCCCCTTGTGCAGATATCCAAGAACTAGCTACAAGCAGTATTAAAACAGGGAAGTGTTTTTGGGTATGCCCAAATGAGGAAAATCTGTGGACTAAAATCACAAGGGTATTAACCCTTTGACTGTTTCCGACGTATAAATACGTCTTACGAGCCAATGTTTCTGACGTATTTATACGCATAAATTCTAGCAGCTTCAAATCAAGCAGGAGAAAGCTGGTAGGCCCACATGTGAGAGAATGGGTCTCCATGGTCAGTGTGCACCATATAAAAAAAATCGGGGAGCCAGTGGTGCATTGTGGGAATGCCATTTCAGTTGTCCTTTTTCAGCATGTCTAGCGGTAAGAAATATGTGATTCCCCAGCAAATCTGGGACTCTTCTCTTCCCAAGTGATGCTCTAACACAGATGGAAGTGTCAGTGAAGATCAATTTCATGATTTGGAGGAGTTTGAGACCAAAAGCAATGGAGGAGGAGTGAGGAGGAAGGAGGAGGAGGGAGGAGGAGGAGGAGGGAGGAGGAGGAGGAGGAGGAGGAGGAGGGAAGGGAAGAGGAGGAGGAGGAGGAGGAGGAGGAGGAGGAGGAGGAGAAGAGGAGGAGGAGGAGGAGGAAAAGAAGATGTAACCAATATTGTTCCCTTGAAGCAAGAAAAAAAGTCCACCCTATGACAGTGACAAGATAAGGGGAGATAACATCTGATAAGAGCTGACTTTGATGAGCGTAAAGGAGGGTAATAATATTACATGACCATCGCCCTCCCTTTGTTTTTTGCTGGTACACAAACATTTCTTTGTCTGTCTATTTGTCTGTCTGTCAAGCTCTGTCTGTCCATCTAGCTCTCTGTCACCAGAGAGCCACAAGACTGTGTCATCACGTTTACTCACATCTTCAAGCAGAGTATAGCACTTTGTCTGGATTTCTTGGGTTATCCTAGGTAATTTACACTATGTATACTTGTATTGGGTGTACCTAAGGTGAGACAGAGATAGTAGACAGATAGAAAGAGAGACAGATTGAAAGATATAGAATGAGGGAGAAAGATAATTAGATAGAATGGAGGAGGGGAAGCAGCATCCGATTCCCCATTGTTTTGACAGGAGGTGGTAGGGGGTGGAGTAATGAGACAATATGTCACTTTGACAGCTGACTTCTGACTCAAAACAATTATAATGGAGGAGGAGGAGGAGGAGGAGGAGGAGGAGGAGGAGGAGGGAGAGGAGGAGGGAGAGGAGGAGGAGGAGGAGGAAGAGGAGGAAGAGGAGTAGGACTAGGAGGAGGAGGAGGAAGAGAAGGAGGAGGAAGTGGAGGAGGAGGAGGAGGAGGAGGAGGGGGTGGTGGAGGTGGAGGAGGAGGGAGGAGGGCGGAGGAGGGAGGAGGAGGAGGAGGAGGAAGAGGAGGAGGAGGAGGAGGAGGAGGAGGAGAGGAGGAGGAGGAGGAGGAGGGAGGGAGGAGGAGGGTGGAGGAGGAGGAGGAGGAGGAGGAGGAGGAGGAGGAGGGAGGAGGAGGAGGAGGAGGAGGAGGAGGAGGAGGAGGAGGAGGAGGAGGAGGAGGAGGAGGAGGAGGAGGAGGAGGAGGAGGAGGAGGAGGAGGAGGGGAGGAGGAGGAGGAGGAGGAGGAGGAGGAGGAGGAGGAGGAGGAGGAGGAGGAGGAGGAGGAGGAGGAGGAGGAGGAGGAGGAGGAGGAGGAGGAGGAGGAGGAGGAGGAGGAGGAGGAGGAGGAGGAGGAGGAGGAGGGAGGAGGAGGAGGAGGAGGGAGGAGGAGGAGGGGAGGAGGAGGAGGAGGAGGAGGAGGAGGAGGAGGAGGAGGAGGAGGAGGAGGAGGAGGAGGAGGGAGGAGGAGGAGGAGGAGGAGGAGGAGGAGGAGGAGGAGGAGGGGAGGAGGAGGAGGAGGAGGAGGAGGAGGAGGAGGAGGAGGAGGAGGTAGGAGGAGGAGGAGGAGGAGGAGGAGGAGGAGGAGGAGGAGGAGGAGGAGGAGGAGGAGGAGGAGGAGGAGGAGGAGGAGGAGGAGGAGGAGGAGGAGGAGGAGGAGGAGGAGGAGGAGGAGGAGGAGGAGGAGGAGGAGGAGGAGGAGGAGGAGGAGGAGGAGGAGGAGGAGGAGGAAGGAGGAGGAGGAGGAGGAGGAGGAGGAGGAGGAGGAGGAGGAGGAGGAGGAAGAAGAAGAAGAAGAAGAAGAAGAATTGAAGAAGAAGAAGGAAGAAGAAGGAAGAAGAAGAAGAAGAAGAAGAAGAAGAAGAAGAAGAAGAAGAAGAAGAAGAATAATAAAGAAGAAGAGGAAGAAGAAGAAGAAGAAGAAGAAGAGGAAGAAGAAGAGGAAGAGGAGGGAAGAGGAGAAGAGGAGGAAGAGGAGGAGGAGTTAAAAGAGGATAACATCAAAGCTGCTTTCATAGACAACCTGGAAGCTTTCTACAACAGATGGGAACATAAAAAGTCTGGGCTGAATGGTACTGCCCTTGATACTGGCCATGTAGCCAGAAACTGTAAGGCTGGAGGTGATGTCCTGGTAGTCAGTAAATGTGGGGCTGATAGTGCTGTCCTGCGAGACAGTAATGGTGAAGCCAGAGGTGCTGTCCTGGGAGACAGTAATGGTGAAGCCAGAGGTGCTGTCCTGGGAGACAGTAATGGTGAAGCTGGAGGTGCTGTCCTGGGAGACAGTAATGGTGAAGCTGGAGTTGCTGTCCTGGGAGACAGTAATAGTGAAGCTGGAGATTTTGTCCAGGTAGTCGGGAATTATATGCAGGAAGGAATACATATAAATGACCTCAAAGGGGACAGGAACCGTTGTGGGGAAACAAGTGTAGTCAAAGATAAGATAAAACCAATATTGCAAACTAGAAATACCACAGGAAATAGCAAACAAGAGGACTCCACTGGCTATAGTGAGGATATATTACCAAAAACAACTGGTGGGAGCTCAATTGTTGGTGCTAGGGAGGATAGGAATAAGACAGGGAAACATGCACCAACAGGGAATACAGTCACAGAAACCCAAGGCAAACGGAAACCAAGCCTGTGCACATACTATGCACTTGGTATCTGCAGACATGGGAAATCTGGGAAAACAGATGGGATGTGCAACTATGACCACCCTAGAAAATGCCATGCCCATATGACAACAGGAAAATGCAAACTCCCTTCCTGTAAGCTTTTTCACCCTGAAATGTGTACCTCTTCAGTACAGGAAAGACTGTGCTATAACTTAAATTGCCAGGCACACCATCTAAAGGGAACAAAAAGATACAAAACATCCAGGCCATGGGAAAACCTGGGTAGCCACAGCCACTCAAGAGGGAGAGGTTTTTTAGTGCCAGGAAGGAAAAAAAACTGGCAGGAAATGGCAGAAATCGTACACCAAATCCAGTCATTCCTAGAGTGGAACCACAGTCGATGGCCAATACTCCAAACCAACAGATACAGATACTAATGCCGGAAAAAAAATCCCCCCCCAGTACCAACAATACCACCAGTCTGATGACATTCTTCTGTGCAAATATACAGGGTCTAAAGCCAGCAACAAACAACAAAATACCTTTCATCTGTTGACTGCTTGCAGAGGCAAAGGCAATGTTCGCGGCTTTCACTGAGACCCACATAAAGGATCACTTGGACAATGAAATATGGATCCCAGGTTACAACCTATACAGATGTGACAGAGTGAACAGGCAAAAGGGGGGGGGGGGTTGGCCTGTACATTGCAAAGTCACTTGTTTGCACAGAACTGCTAAATGCCTCAAATGATGTAGTGGAAGTTTTAGCAGTAAAGGTCGAGAACCAAAACCTAGTCATTGTGGTAGTCTACAAGCCTCCATATGCAACATCCCAGCAATTCCAGGAACAGCTGTTAAAAATTGACCACTGTCTGGAAAATCTTCCAGCTCCTGCACCCAACATCTTGCTCCTGGGGGATTTCAACTTAAGGCACCTAAAATGGAGGAATATAGCAAATAATATTGTTGCAGTAACAACACCAGGAGGCAGCTCTGATGAAAACTCACACTCACACGAGCTTTTAAATACAGTGGACCCCCGCATAACGATTACCTCCGAATGCGACCAATTATGTAAGTGTAATTATGTAAGTGCGTTTGTACGTGTATGTTTGGGGGTCTGAAATGGACTAATCTACTTCACAATATTCCTTATGGGAACAAATTCGGTCAGTACTGGCACCTGAACATACTTCTGGAGTGAAAAAATATCGTTAACCGGGGGTCCACTGTATCTGCACAAAATTCAATTTAAACCAGCAAATAATAGAGCCTACTAGAATGGAGAATACACTAGACCTCATCTTCACTAACAGTGATGATCTGATAAGAAATGTCACCATATCAAAAACAATATGCTCAGATCACAACATAATTGAGGTTCAGACATGTATGCGTGGAGCCCCAGACCGACATAATGAGACTAGTGACGAGGGAGCATTCACCAAATTCAACTTCAATAACAAAAACATAAAGTGGGACCAAGTAAACCAAGTCCTAACCGATATAAGCTGGGAAGATATACTAAGCAACACAGACCCCAACGTATGCCTAGAACAGATTAACTTGGTGGCACTCGATGTATGCACAAGGCTTATTCCTCTAAGAAAAAGGAGGAGTAGATGTAAAATAGAAAGAGACAGGCGCTCCCTTTATAGGCGACGGAAAAGAATAACAGAGCGGCTAAAAGAGGTCAATATATCTGAAATGTGTAGGGAGACACTGGTCAGAGAAATAGCAAGCATCGAACTCAAGCTAAAGGAATCTTATAGGAGTCAGGAATCGCGGGAAGAACTAAAAGCCATAAATGAAATCGAAAGAAACCCAAAGTATTTCTTCTCCTATGCCAAATCAAAGTCGAGAACAACATCCAGTATTGGGCCCCTACTTAAACAAGATGGGTCCTACACAGATGACAGCAAGGAAATGAGTGAGCTACTCAAGTCCCAATATGACTCAGTTTTTAGCAAGCCGCTAACCAGACTGAGAGTCGAAGATCAAAATGAATTTTTTATGAGAGAGCCACAAAATTTGGTTAACACAAGCCTATCCGATGTTATCTTGACGCCAAATGACTTCGAACAAGCGATAAATGACATGCCCATGCACTCTGCCCCAGGGCCAGACTCATGGAACTCCGTGTTCATCAAGAACTGCAAGAAGCCCCTATCACGAGCCTTTTCCATCCTATGGAGAGGGAGCATGGACACGGGGGTCGTCCCACAGTTACTAAAAACAACAGACATAGCCCCACTCCACAAAGGGGGCAGTAAAGCAACAGCAAAGAACTACAGACCGATAGCGCTAACATCCCATATTATAAAAATCTTTGAAAGGGTCCTAAGAAGCAAGATAACCACCCATCTAGAAACCTATCAGTTACACAACCCAGGGCAACATGGGTTTAGAACAGGTCGCTCCTGTCTGTCTCAACTATTGGATCACTACGACAAGGTCCTAAATGCACTAGAAGATAAAAAGAATGCAGATGTAATATATACAGACTTTGCAAAAGCCTTCGACAAGTGTGACCATGGTGTAATAGCGCACAAAATGCATGCTAAAGGAATAACAGGAAAAGTCGGTCGATGGATCTATAATTTCCTCACTAACAGAACACAGAGAGTAGTCATCAACAGAGTAAAGTCTGAGGCAGCTACGGTGAAAAGCTCTGTTCCACAAGGCACAGTACTCGCTCCCATCTTGTTCCTCATCCTCATATCCGACATAGACAAATATGTCAGCCACAGCACCGTGTCTTCCTTTGCAGATGACACCCGAATCTGCATGATAGTGTCTTCCATTGCAGACACTGCAAGGCTCCAGGCAGACATCAACCGAATCTTTCAGTGGGCTGCAGAAAACAATATGATGTTCAACGACGAGAAATTTCAATTACTCAGATATGGTAAACACGAGGAAATTAAATCTTCATCAGAGTACAAAACAAATTCTGGCCACAAAATAGAGCGAAACACCAACGTCAAAGACCTATGAGTGATCATGTCGGAGGATCTCACCTTCAAGGACCATAACATTGTATCAATCGCATCTGCTAGAAAAATGACAGGATGGATAATGAGAACCTTCAAAACTAGGGAGGCCAAGCCCATGATGACACTCTTCAGGTAACTTGTTCTATATAGGCTGGAATATTGCTGCACACTAACAGCACCTTTCAAGGCAGGTGAAATTGCTGACCTAGAAAATGTACAGAGAACCTTCACAGCGCGCACAACGGAGATAAAACACCTCAATTACTGGGAGCGCTTGAGGTTCCTGAACCTGTATTCCCTGGAACGCAGGCGGGAGAGATACATGATTATATACACCTGGAAAATCCTAGAGGGACTAGTACCGAACTTGCACACGAAAATCACTCACTACGAAAGCAAAAGACTTGGCAGACGATGCAACATCCCCCCAATGAAAAGCAGGGGTGTCACTAGCACGTTAAGAGACCATACAATAAGTGTCAGGGGCCCAAGACTTTTGAACTGCCTCCCAGCATACATAAGGGGGATTACCAACAGACCCCTGGCAGTCTTCAAGCTGGCACTGGACAAGCACCTAAAGTCGGTTCCTGACCAGCCGGGCTGTGGCTCGTACGTTGGTTTGTGTGCAGCCAGCAGCAACAGCCTGGTTGATCAGGCTCTGATCCACCAGGAGGCCTGGTCACAGACCGGGCCGCGGGGGCGTTGACCCCCGGAACTCTCTCCAGGTAAACTCCAGGCATAACACTTTTTCTACCATGGGATCCTAGTAACCTGGCTTCTTTTATTTCTGACTCTGGTACAATAACACTTGTTTGGTCCTTTATGATCTGCAGAGTAATTTCTTTACTGTTTGTTTGGTTCATATCACTGGGAAAAAGTGGACTGTTAACTATTACTGCGTCCGATAGTTTATCTTGTTCAGTTTTATCTTCTTGGAGAGCAAAGTAGTCACTGAACTGGTTATCTAAGTTGTTCTTCCATTCTTTTACTGCTTCTCTACCCTTTGTATTAAGAGATATTATTTGTTGGGTATGGCTATCTATGACTGTTTGGATGGTCTTGTCACAGTTAGTCATTCCTGGTGTTGATAACTTTTGTTGAAGACTGAGGATTTTGTTCTCGAGTTGTGTCATCTTGGTGTCTTGTTTTGTTAGCGTCTCTCGAAGATTCATATTTTCAATAACTAAGGTGGAGATGCATGTCTTTAGGGTATCTGGATCGTTGGTCATACCTGAGAGACTACTTGGTAGGTTGAATCCGGGGAAGAGAGGGGAGGATGGGCTGGTGGCAGCCATGTTTGTTGTTATTGTTGTGGTGTCGCCTTGAGCGGTGGTGAGAGGGGTGGTTGCTGGGCCGGCGTCCTCCTGGCTACACTTGTTGAATAGTTGATTTTTCGGTGTTTTCTTGCTGGCCTTGGTGCTGTTTCCTCTTAGATTGCGCCTCATAATACTACAGGAATTGTTGTAGTTAAGAAGTTGTAGTTATACAAAGCTTAGGGTTACGTTGTTCGGCTGGCAGCGGGGTGTTGCTTTCGGTTTGTGGGCAGTCTTCCTTTGATCTCTATTATTTTCGATTTGTAGGTTTCACTGTTGGTAATCTTCGGTCATTCTGGGTGCTACGTTGGGTAGTGGTAATTAGTTGGTTAGTTTGTGTCAACCATCTTTGATATTGTTTTAATGTCACCTTAGTACCATTTGTAACATTTCTGGTATATTTTTAAATGTTTATATAGTAGTGTACTGTATATTGTAATAAACAGAATTGAGGAAATCAGCTCAAATATATTATTTAGGCATGCACACTGGTCAGAGAGCCTGTCATGAGTCCGAGTCGTCGGTAAACGAGTACATTGCTAAGTGACGAGAGGCTTTACTGTATATTGAAATAAACATAATAGAGGAAATCAGTTCTAATTTACATTATTTAAATATAAATACTGGTAAGAGAGCCCGTCGTAAGTCTGAGGTGTCAGTAAACGAGCACGTCGCTAAGTGAGGAGAAGCTGTATTTTACTCTTTATTGCTTTTTAATGCCTAGTTCTATTGCTAACTTATATATGCTCTACTTACATATAAATTAATATATGTTAGTGTAAACTTTTTATTTGACATTTATAAGTGGAAACAAATTGTGTTCCAGTTTCCGGCGATGTCCGCTTTCTGGCAGTAGCTTGGAACCTAACCTGCTGTATAAGTGGGGCCCTACTGTATATGTTGAAGAGTATAGGGCTGAGGCACAAGCCCTGCGGTACACCAGCTGTTGTTGTGAAGGGTACTGCCGCCTTGCTCTTGAAGGTGGGGATAACATTTCTTCCTGTTAAGAAATTGTGAATGAGTCTGAGAATGATCCGTTGTGGTCTGGAAAGTCGGCATGTTTAATTTTTCCAAAGACTTTGGCAGTGACTTCTAGTAGAGGGATAGGTCTATTAAAGACAAGTTAAAGAAAAAAGAAAAAAAAAAGAAAGAAATCGCCTCTATTTTAAGGGTGGGATAGTGCTTATAATAAAAACAATATTACAATTAATGGTTCAAACAGTAATATTTCATGGATTGGCAGATGTTTTAATAGATTCGAGGTCATATAATATTTGGAAGTTGCGTCAAACTGGTTAGAAGCTGTTTTGGTTGGTTTGGTTACTATTGAGAGATGAGATGAAGTTAAGCATAGCCCTAAATTTGTGTGTTGTCAGGGGATCCTATACTGATTCAGGTAGTGAATTCCAGATCTTTGGGCCCTTTATGTGCATTGCATTTTTGCATAATGTGAGACTGACACAAAAGATGTCAAAGAGTGCTTTGTGCCCTGTAATGTGACTGTGCATTCTGTTGTAGCTATCAAGGAGAAGTTTAACCCTTTCAGGGTTTCTGACGTACTAGTACAGCTTACATGCCAGGGTTATTGACGTACTAGTATGCATAAATTCTAGCGCCTTCAAATCAAGCGGGAAAAGGCTGGTAGGCCTAGGTATGAGAGAATGGGTCTGCGTGGTCAGTGTGCATGGTAGGAAAAAAATAGGGGACCTGGTGGTGCATTGTGGGAACGCCATTTTAGTACACCTTGTTCACCATGCCTCGCAGTAAGAAACTCCTTAATCCTCGGCGAATTGGGACGCTTTTGTTTCCCAGTGACAGTTCTAATACAGATGGAAGTGCCAGTGAAGATGAGTTTCAAGGTCTTGATGAGGTTGTGACTGAAACTCATGACCATAATACCGGTAATAGTGAGGAAAATCCAGATGACCCTCAACCTTCCACCTCTGGTGCTGCGCCGTCTTGTTCACATTCAGTTGTACCAGAACGAAAGAGGAAACTCCTATTTTCCCATATCCAGGACTCAGATGTGAGAAATGGTGATGATAGTGATAGTGAATATGAACTACAAGCTCTTGAAAATGCATGTAGTTCCAGTAGCAATAGTGAAGTGGAGTATTCTCCAGTGAAGTGTCAGTATATACAACAGTACAGTAAGGCCCTGCTTTACGGCGTTTTGCCTTACGTCGTTCCGCTAATATGGCGATGTCAAATTATGGCCAAAATTTGCTATATGGCAAGCAGTCTTTTAAATATGGCGCCTCCACCCTGTTTGTTTACATTTTCTGTGACCACATCTATTATGTCAGGAAACTTTCCAAAATTTCAAGTGTTTTAAAGTTACTGCATATTTTATATGTACTCTGATAATTATACTTATGTGTACCTGTACCTAAATATACTTACACACTGTGCTGGTGTGCAGGTACACATTAAAATCGCTAAGTCTCTGTCTACTCATGACGCCAATACTACGTAATAATAATCACTCTTGGGCACACTAAATGTCTTATTTTATATCAATATAGGCATTTTCATTAATCCATCTATGATATTTTCTTCAAAATTATATATGAAACCCATTACATAGCATATAAACATGATACACTCAGAATAAAAATTGATTCAAATTCAAATTCAAATTCAAAGTTTATTCTCTATAAAGATTACAATGTTGAGTTTACAGAATTTGGTTGTTGTGTGGTTTACATGTAGTTAAATAATGATTACAGAGTGTACCACTAGAACGCCTAGCATGGCTAGGCAATTCGGGCAGACTTAGTTTAATTCTTTATTTTAAAATATTACAAATTATGAGGTAAGTTGGTATTATGGCTAGGTGACTAAATACTGGTTTGTGAGTTTAGCAATGTGAATGCTTTTGTTTTGGCACAGTACATAGTTTCAGTATTGGAGTATCATAGGATTCATTATTTTAAGATTGAGATTAATATTTCTGTTTATGGTCAAATGGGTGAGTGAGTGTAAGTGTGAACCACCAGGTGGTATTCGTGTAGTTAGTTGATGGGGTGTATCAGGGAGACAAGATGTTTTCTAATGGTAGTTTTGAAGGTGATGAATGTGTCTGCAGTTCTAGAGTTCTCAGGTAGGGTGTTCCAGATTTTAGGGCCTTTGACATACATTGAATTTTTGTAAAGGTTTAGTCGGACACGGGGAATGTCGTAGAGATGTTTGTGTCTGGTGTTATGCCTGTGGGTTCTGTCACAACTATCAAGAAAGCATTTTAGGTCAAGGTTGATATTGGAGTTTAAGGTCCTGTAGATGTAGATTGCACAGTAGTAAGTGTGGATGTACTGAACAGGGAGTAAGTTTAGATCTATGAAGAGTGGGGGGGTGTGTTGCCAGGGATGGGATTTAGTGATTATTCTTACTGCAACTTTTTGTTGGGTTACTATTGGCTTTAGGTGTGTTGCTGCAGTTGATCCCCAAGCACAAATAGCATAGCTGAGGTATGGATATGTAAGTGAGTGGTATAGTGTGAGAAGGGCATTTTGCGGCACGTAGTATCGTATCTTGGAGAGGATCCCAACCGTTTTGGATACTTTTTTGGTTATATGCTGGATATGGGTGCTGAAATTCAGGTTGTTGTCAAGGTATAAGCCTAGGAATTTTCCCCCATTATTTCTGGTAATTAGAGTGTTGTCAATCTTAATGTTAATTTGTGCATCTCCTGCTCTGCTACCAAACATAATATAGTATTGTCAGTGTTAAGCATAAGTTTATTGGCTGTCATCCAAGTCGATATTTTAATCAGCTCCTCATTCACAATGGTGTTGAGGGTGGCAAGATTAGGGTGAGAGATGACATAAGTCGTGTCATCAGCAAAGAGAATGGGTTTCAGGTGTTGGGATACATTTGGAAGGTCATTGATGTATATGAGGAAGAGCAGGGGACCAAGGACACTTCCCTGCGGAACTCCAGTATCAAGTGGCCGTGTTGCTGATGCTGTGTCTTTAATGGTGACGTACTGATACCTGTTAGTAATGTAAGATTTGAAATAAGCAAACGCATGGCCTCTTATACCGTAATGATCAAGTTTGTGGAGTAGGATGTCGTGGTCTACTGTGTCAAAAGCTTTTCTTAGGTCAATAAAAATTCCTAGTGGATATTCCTTATTTTCCAATGCTGTGTAAAGCAGATCTAGCATTTTTATGATTGCATCATTAGTGGTTTTATTTTTCCTGAATCCAAATTGGCAGGGGTTGAGTATGTTTTGAGCCGTTATAAATGAATACAGTCTCCTGTGCACGAGTTTCTCAAAGATTTTGGATAGCAATGGTAAGTTAGATATTGGCCTATAGTTGTTTAAGTCTGTAGGGTCACCACCTTTATGTATTGGTGTAACCCTTGCCATCTTGAGTAGTTTCGAGAAGGTGCTAGTCTTTAGTGACTTGTTAAAAAGTAATGAAATTGCATGCGAAAGGACATGGGCCGCTCGCTTGTACAGTAATGGTGGGACATGAGACAGATTCCCAGAGTTATTTTTAAGTGACTTTATAATCTCAATGACTTCCGTGGGCTCAGTTGGTGCAAGATAGAAGGAATTAGGGAAATTCCCATCTAGGTAGTCCTCGGCATGGGCATTGGTATGTGGGATTTTACTGGCGAAATTAGATCCTATGTTTGAGAAGAAGTCGTTTATCTTGTTAGCTGTGTCAGTGGGATGTAGTGGTGTTTCATTAGGTTTAGTTAGGACAATATTCTTGGTTTTTCTCAATTTGTGGGTCCCTAGAATCTGAGAGAGTGTTTTCCAGGTCTTTTTTATATCTCCTCTAGTGTCTGTGAATCTACTGGAGTAGTATAGTTGTTTGGCTTTCTTTATTACTTTGGTGAGAGCTGATGAATAGTGTTTAAGAGTATCTTTGTGTATTAAGCCCTGTCTATATAGCTTTTCATATTGGTGTTTCTTGTCAATGGATTTCAGAATGGTGCTGGTTAGCCATGGGCAACCAAGCCGTTTGTTTGTGATCTGTTTTGTTTTTATAGGACAATGTTTGTTGTATAGTCTAAGTAATTTGTTAAGAAAAATGTCTGTCCAGTCATCAATACCATTGGCCTTGGAGAATTCTGTAGGCCAATCAACAGTCTCTAGGTCAGCTGTGAACTTCCTTACTGAGGCCTCGTCATGGAGTCTAAATGAGACTTTGTTGTATTCAAGTGGTGGTTTACTAATGTTTGTCAGGAGGAAGGTAGGGTAGTGGTCTGTAGTGCTATCTGTGATTATCCCTGATTTAAGGGGGGCTAGTATATTGGTCCATATGTGGTCTATTATGGTTGCACTTGTCTCAGTGAGCCTGGTTGGTTTAGTTATTGTTGGTATGAGAAGTGTGTTGTTCATATTGTTGATGAAATCAATTACAGGCTGATCAACTAGTAAGCCAAGGTTGATGTTGAAGTCTCCAGCTTAATATTTTCAATAATAACTCTACCATACACTTTACCAGGTATACTCAACAGACTTATCCCCCTATAATTTTTGCACTCTCTTTTGTCCCCTTTGCCTTTATACAAAGGAACTATGCATGCTCTCTGCCAATCCCTAGGTACCTTACCCTCTAACATACATTTATTAAATAATTGCACCAACCACTCCAAAACTACATCCCCACCTGCTTTTAACATTTCTATCTTCATCCCATCAATCCCGGCTGCCTTACCCCCTTTCATTTTACCTACTGCCTCACGAACTTCCCCCACACTCACAACTGGCTCTTCCTCACTCCTACAAGATGTTATTCCTCCTTGCCCTATACACGAAATCAAAGCTTCCCTATCTTCATCAACATTTAACAATTCCACAAAATATTCCCTCCATCTTCCCAATACCTCTAACTCTCCATGTAATAACTCTCCTCTCCTATTTTTAAGTGACAAATCCATTTGTTCTCTAGGCTTCCTTAACTTGTTAATCTCACTCCAAAACTTTTTCTTATTTTCAACAAAATTTGTTGATAACATCTCACCCACTCTCTCATTTGCTCTCTTTTTACATTGCTTCACCACTCTCTTAACCTCTCTCTTTTTCTCCATATACTCTTCGCTCCTTGCATCACTTCTACTCTGTAAAAACTTCTCATATGCTTACTTTTTCTCCCTTACTACTCTCTTTACATCATCATTCCTCCAATCGCTCCTCTTCCGTCCCATACCCACTTTCCTGTAACCACAAACTTCTGCTGAACACTCTAACACTACATTTTTAAACCTACCCCATACCTCTTCGACCCCATTGCCTATGCTCTCATTAGCCCATCTATCCTCCAATAACTGTTTATATCTTACCCTAACTGCCTCCTCTTTTAGTTTATAAACCTTCACCTCTCTCTTCCCTGATGCTTCTATTCTCCTTGTATCCCATCTACCTTTTACTCTCAATGTAGCTACAGCTAAACAGTGATCTGATATATCTTTGGCCCCTCTATAAACATGTACATCCTGAAGTCTACTCAGCAGTCTTTTATCTACCAATTCATAATCCAACAAACTACTGTCATTTCGCCCTACATCATAACTTGTATACTTATTTATCCTCTTTTTCTTAAAATATGTATTACCTATAACTAAACCCCTTTCTATACAAAGTTCAATCAAAGGGCTTCCATTATCATTTACACCCGGCACCCCAAACTTACCTACCACACCCTCTCTAAAAGTTTCTCGTACTTTATCATTCAGATCCCCTACCACAATTACTCTCTCATTTGGTTTAAAGGTTCCTATACATTCACTTAACATCTCCCAAAATCTCTCTATCTTTTCTACATTCCTCTCTTCTCCAGGTGCATACACACTTATTATGACCCACTTTTTGCATCCAACCTTTACTTTAATCCACATAATTCTTGAATTTACACATTCATATTCTCTTTTCTCCTTCCATAACTGATCCTTCAACATTACTGCTACCCCTTCCTTTGCTCTAACTCTCTCAGATACTCCAGATTTAATCCCATTTATTTCCCCCCACCGAAACTCCCCTACCTCCTTCAGCTTTGTTTCGCTTAGGGCCAGGACATCCAACTTCTTTTCATTCATAACGTTAGCAATCATCTGTTTTTTGTCACCTTCAAGGACCATAACATTGTATCAATCGCATCTGCTAGAAAAATGACTGAATGGATAATGAGAACCTTCAAAACTAGGGAGGCCAAGCCCATGATGACACTCTTCAGGTCACTTGTTCTATCTAGGCTGGAATATTGCTGCACACTAACAGCACCTTTCAAAGCAGGTGAAATTGCCGACCTAGAAAATGTACAGAGAACTTTCACGGAGCGCATAACGGAGATAAAACACCTCAATTACTGGGAGCACTTGAGGTTCCTAAACCTGTATTCCCTGGAACGCAGGAGGGAGAGATACATGATTATATACACCTGGAAAATCCTAGAGGGACTAGTACCGAACTTGCACACGAAAATCACTCACTACGAAAGCAAAAGACTTGGCAGACGATGCACCATCCCCCCAATGAAAAGCAGGGGTGTCACTAGCACGTTAAGAGACCATACAATAAGTGTCAGGGGCCCGAGACTGTTCAACTGCCTCCCAGCATACATAAGGGGGATTACCAACAGACCCCTGGCAGTCTTCAAGCTGGCACTGGACAAGCACCTAAAGTCAGTTCCTGATCAGCCGGGCTGTGGCTCGTACGTTGGTTTTCGTGCAGCCAGCAGCAACAGCCTGGTTGATCAGGCACTGATCCACCAGGAGGCCTGGTCACAGACCGGGCCGCGGGGGCGTTGACCCCCGGAACTCTCTCCAGGTAAACTCCAGGTAAACATCCACGCACATTCAAGCATCCCAGTTTTATAAAGTTTTGCTTCTTCTCTTTTTTAGTAAATGTCTACAGGAGAAGGGGTTACTAGCCCATTGCTCCCGGCATTTTAGTCGCCTCATGCGACACGCATGGCTTACGGAGGAAAGATTCTTTTCCACTTCCCCATAGACAATAGAAGAAATAAAGATGAACAAGAGCTATTTAGAAAAAGGAGAAAAACCTAGATATATGTATATATATATGCATGTGCGTGTCTGTGAAGTGTGACCAAAGTGTAAGTAGGAGTAGCGTGTTTATTGTTAATATTATTATTATTATTATTATATTATTATTATTATTTTCTCAGTTGTTTGTTGGGTTATCTTATTCAAACTTGGGCAATGTATGATGGAAAGATTCTTCTTCACGTACACCAAAAATGAAAGAAATCAGACCATAAATAGCGGAATTCACTTCTCAGCCATTAGCGGTTGCTTAGCGGTATATTTTTGTATGGTTGTTATGGGTATGTTCTCATTTTTTCGGTCTCATTTGATAGAATGAAAGATATATTACAGAAATTGATATGATTTTGATTGCTTTCATGACGAAAAGTACCTTGAAATTGCGCTCACAGTAGCGAAAATGTTCTATTCTTTAGCGAAGCTCAAGAGTAAACAAATGACGTCACCGTCCAATACCTGTCCGCCTGCCAGTCTAAATTCCAGTACGGAGTCAAGAATGGATTGACATTATTTATACAATTATTAAAATAATGCAGTAGTCTGCATAACAGTAAATCTTCTATTTTTTTTTTTTTGTAAATAAAAATTCAAAATGGTAAGCAAGGGTAATTTTAGAGGTGCCTGTAGCCGTGACTAATGAACAGAGAAAATGTTATTTTAGTGCCAGGAATGTCTGCATTGTTTATTCTGGACCTTACTTTGAAATTGGCATCTGTTGAAATTTGTGTGAAATTGGGCAAATTGCCAATTTCTGACCACTTTATTGGGTAGTTGAAATAAGTGAATGGGCAGTTTCTTGTACTCAGTTGACAGACTAGAAGTAAATTAGTTTATTCTGGTATACGCAAATACAGTTACATAGATTATCATACATAGCAGTGTATATGTATAGAGAACCTGGGATAACCCAGAAAAGCCAGACAAAGTGACTTATTTCCAGTACCTGGCTTGGGCTTGCCATGTATGATTTTTGGTAAACATTTTTTTTTCTCGGTTGTTTGTTGGGCTATCTCATTGAAACTTGGGCAATGTATGATGGAAAGATGCTTCTTAATGTACAACAAAAATAAAAAAGACGGACGATAAATAAGGGAGTTCACTTCTCAGCCATTAGCCGCCTCTTTGCAGTATATTTTCGTATGGTTTTTATGGTTGTATTCTCATTTTTTTGGATTCAATTGATAGAATGGAAGATATATTACAGAAATAGACATGATTTTGATTGCTTTCATGACGAAAACTACCTTGAAATTGAGCTCAAAGTAGCGTAAATGTTCGAATTTTGCCGATGTTCAATGAACTGTGTAAATCAAGTTGGTTAATTTTATTAAGTGTATTCTAACCTAACCACTCTGTAATTCAGCAAACTCAGTAATCCAGCACACTACAGGTCCCAGTGATGCATGATTTGTGATGGAGGACCTGTATACTTATCCTCTTTTTCTTAAAATATGTATTACCTATAACTAAACCCCTTTCTATACAAAGTTCAATCAAAGGGCACCCATTATCATTTACACCTGGCACCCCAAACTTACCTACCACACTCTCTCTAAAAGTTTCTCCTACTTTAGCATTCAGGTCCCCTACCACAATTACTCTCTCACTTGGTTCAAAGGTTCCTATACATTCACTTAACATCTCCCAAAATCTCTCTCTCTCCTCTACATTCCTCTCTTCTCCAGGTGCATACACGCTTATTATGACCCACTTTTCGCATCCAACCTTTACTTTAATCCACATTATTCTTGAATTTACACATTCTTATTCTCTTTTCTCCTTCCTAACTGATCCTTCAACATTACTGCTACCCCTTTCTTAGCTCTAACTCTCTCAGATACTCCAGATTTAATCCCATTTATTTCCCTCCACCGAAACTCCCCTACCCTCCTCAGCTTTGTTTCGCTTAGGGCCAGGACATCCAACTTCTTTTCATTCATAACATCAGTCTGATACACTCTTGAAGTCATTCTGTTTCGCTCCATTCTCTCTACATGTCTGAACCACCTCAACAACCCTTCCTCAGCCCTCTGGACAACAGTTTTGATAATCCCGCACCTCCTCCTAACTTCCAAACTACGAATTCTCTGCATTATATTCACACCTCACATTGCCCTCAAACATGACATCTTATAATAATAATAATAATATATTATTATCATTATTATTACAGTGGAGCCTCAAATATCGAACTTTATCCGTTCCGGGAGCTAGTTCTAAATTCGAAAAGTCTGAAAATCAAAGCAATATTTCCCATAAGAAAATGGAAATACAATTAATCCATTCCAGAAACCCAAAAATATTCACAAAAAAATACATTTTATAGAGATTAATTACAGTTTTACATACACACAACAAATACTGTAGTGTTCAATTATGTATATAAATATAAAATAACATTTTTACTTACCTTTATTGAAGATTGGTGATGGCATCTGGAAGATAAGGAGGGGGAGAGAGGGAGTTGGGGTTAGTGTTTGGAAGGAAAATCCCCCTCCATGAGGACTTCAGGTAAAGCCCTCTCTGGGGTTACTTCCTTTCTTTGTCTTTTAATGCCACTAGGACCAGCTTGAAAGTCACTGGACCCCTGTCTTACAAAATAACTGTCCACAATCCTCTGTTTCTGGCACCTCTTTAACATTTCCCTAAAATGGGACATGGCTGTGTCACTGAACTTGTTGCAAAGATGGCTTGTGTCAGCTTGCTCAGGGTGGTACTTCTGCACAAACATTTGGACATCATTCCACCTGGCACAAATCTCCTTAATCTTTGAAGAAGGCACCTCATCCACTCCCTCTTCCTCCTCCTCTGAAGCAAAGTCCTCAGCTGTGGTCTGATACTGCTCCAGATGAAGCTCTTGCAGCTCTTCAGTGGTTAGCTTTTCCCTGTGGTCCTCCACCAACTCTTCCACATCCTCACCACTCACCTCTAGCCCCAGGGTGTTCCCCAATGCCACAATGGAGTCCACAATAGGCAGAGGGCCAGCTGGGTCAGGGACAGGGCCAGGGTCAGCCTCAAACCATTCAAAATCCCTCTTTTGGACACAATCTGGCCACAATTGTCTCCAAGCAGAGTTCAAAGTCCTGGAAGTCACTCCCTCCCAAGCCTTACCTATAAGGCTTATGGAGCTGTAGATGTTGAAGTGATTCCTCCAGAACTCTCTTAGTGTCAACTTAGTGTCTGTGGTCGCTTCAAAGCACTTTTCAAACACTGCTTTTGTGTAGAGTTTTTTGAAGTTAGAAATGACCTGCTGGTCCATGGGCTGGAGGAGAGGAGTGGTGTTAGGAGGCAAGAACTTCACTTTTATAAAACTGAAGTCCCTAGACAAGAGGTCTAGTAAGTTTGGAGGATGAGCAGGAGCATTGTCCATTAAAAGGAGGCACTTGAGTGGCAATTTCTTTTCCAGGAGGTATTTTTTCACAGTGAGGCCAAACACTTCATGGACCCACTCTTTGAAAATTTGTCTTGTGACCCATGCCTTATGATTAGCTTTCCACATTGTTCTTAAACACTCTGGGATTTTCTGAATGATACACAGGTAAAAGCTTCACTTTAAAAATCACCACTAGCATTAGCATAGAACAAAAGAGTAAGCCTGTCTTTCATAGGCTTGTGTCCTGGCTGTGCCTTTTCCTCCTGTGTGATGTAGGTCCTCTTTGGCATTTTCTTCGAAAACAGGCCTGTTTCGTCACAACTGAACACTTGCTGGGGTTTGAATTTTTCAGTGTCTATGTACCCCATAAATTCCTGTACAAACTTCTCAGCCTCCCACTTGTCTGAAGTGGCTGCCTCACCATGTCTTACAACATTGTGTATACCACTATGCTTCTTATATCTGTCAAACCAGCCTTAAGTTCACTATCAGCACTGGTTCCAGGAGTTTTCTGTACCAGATCGGCATGCAACTTCCTTGCCTTTTCGCAAATAATTGTCTCTGAAACACTATCATCAGCCATCTCTTTAGCCTTGATCCACACCAGCAACAACTTCTCAGCCTCTTCAACTATTTGTGGTCTTTTTTTGGTTAGCATATTAACCTGTAAACTATACAGTGGACCCCCGCATAACGATTACCTCCAAATGCGACCAATTATGTAAGTGTATTTATGTAAGTGCGTTTGTACGTGTATGTTTGGGGGTCTGAAAGGAATAATCTACTTCACAATATTCCTTATGGGAATAAATTCGGTCAGTACTGGCACCTGAACATACTTATGGAGTGAAAAAATATCGTTAACCGGGGATCCACTGTATATACGTTTTTTCAACATTTGAAAGTATGTAAAAAAATTATATATATTTTTTTTTTACATTTGAAAATGTGTAAAAAAAACTTTGATCTATTTTTTTTTTGTTATATTTGAAAATATGTAAAAAAAATGTAGATCTTTTGGAGCATTATGCATGTGAACATAGATCTGCTTGGGCAGTTTAAGGGTTAATGTTTTGGAGCATTATGCATGTGAACATAGATCTGCTTGGGCAGTTTAAGGGTTAATGTTTTGGAGCATTATGCATGTGAACATAGATCTGCTTGGGCAGTTTAAGGGTTAACGTTTTGGAGCATTATGCATGTGAACATAGATCTGCTTGGGCAGTTTAAGGGTTAACGTTTTGGAGCATTATGCATGTGAACATAGATCTGCTTGGGCAGTTTAAAGGTTAACACCTTTTGCAACATCAGCTTCCTTGATTTGTTCATTCTTTGCCAGGATAGAACCGATGGTCGACTTGTTTTTCCCATACATCCTGGCAAGCTCAGCAAGTCTCACACCACTCTCATACTTCTGTATTATTTCCTTCTTCACATCTATGGCGTTTCTCACCTTCTTTACCACTAGCAAGTTTCTTTGGGCCCATGGTAGCTTATTTCACAGTCCAACAAGCACTAAACACAATAATCGTAAAATGTTTGAATGAGAGCACAGGTAAGTGTTCACTCAAGCATCAAGAAAGCCAGACCAGCTCATGGCACCTGCGCGGGGACGCAAACAGAATAGGCTGGTGGACAGGTTCGGTACCCGGCGGTCCAAAAAAAGGGTTCGTTTGAAAATAGGGACAAAGTTGGTTCGAAAAAAGGAATCTATTTTTGAAACATTTGATAAGTGATACGTTTGAAATTTGAGGTTCCACTATATTGTTAATTTAGGGAACTGAAGCTCTATCATTATTATTATTATTATTATTATTATTATTAATATTATTATTATTAATTTAGGGAACTGAAGCTCTATCATTATTATTATTATTATTATTATTATTATTATTATTATTATTATTAATTTAGGGAACTGAAGCTCTATCATTATTATTATTATTATTATTATTATTATTATTATTATTATTATTATTATTATTATTAATTTAGGGAACTGAAGCTCTATCATTATTATTATTATTATTATTATTATTATTATTATTATTATTATTATTATTATTAATTTAGGGAACTGAAGCTCTATCATTATTATTATTATTATTATTATTATTATTATTATTAATTTAGGGAACTGAAGCTCTATCATTATTATTATTATTATTATTATTATTATTATTATTATTATTATTATTAATTTAGGGAACTGAAGCTCTATCATTATTATTATTATTATTATTATTATTATTATTATTATTATTATTATTATTATTATTATTATTTTTATTAATTTAGGGAACTGAAGCTCTATCATTATTATTATTATTATCATTATTATTATTATTATTATTATTATTATTATTAATTTAGGGAACTGAAGCTCTATCATTATTATTATTATTATCATTATTATTATTATTATTATTATTATTATTATTATTATTAATTTAGGGAACTGAAGCTCTATCATTATTATTATTATTAATTTAGGGAACTGAAGCTCTATCATTATTATTATTATTGTTATTATTATTATTATTATTATTATTATTATTATTATTATTATTATTTTTATTAATTTAGGGAACTGAAGCTCTATTGTTGTTATAATAATACAGAAGACCGCCATTGCTGCACAATTTTATGTAACACGTTGTATTATTAATTTAACATGGTTCAGTTTGTGGGAAGGAAAAAAATTCTCATTTGTTCAAGCGGCCGCCTTGTTGTGTAACAGCCGGGGAGCCATCCCCTACCACTCCCTGACACCACCCCCACCATCCCCTACCACTCCCTGACACCACCCCCCACCATCCCCTACCACTCCCTGACACCACCCCCCACCATCCCCCACCACTCCCGGACACCACCCCCCACCACTCCCTGACACCACCCCCACCATCCCCTACCACTCCCTGACACCACCCCCCACCATCCCCTACCACTCCCCGACACCACCTCCCGCCATCCCCTACCACTCCCTGACACCACCCCCCACCATCCCCTACCACTCCCTGACACCACCTCCCGCCATCCCCTACCACTCCCGACACAACCCCCCACCATCCCCTACCACTCCCTAACACCACCTCCCACCATTCCCTACCACTCCCTGACACCACCCCCCACCATCCCCCACCACTCCCTGACACCACCCCCACCATCCCCTACCACTCCCTGACACCACCCCCCACCATCCCCTACCACTCCCTGACACCACCCCCCACCATCCCCTACCACTCCCTGACACCACCCCCCACCATCCCCTACCACTCCCTGACACCACCCCCCACCATCCCCTACCACTCCCTGACACCACCCCCCACCACTCCCTGACACCACCCCCCACCATCCCCTACCACTCCCTGACACCACCCCCCACCAACCCCCACCACTCCCTGACACCACCCCCCACCACTCCCTGACACCACCCCCCACCATCCCCTACCACTCCCTGACACCACCCCCCACCATCCCCCACCACTCCCTGACACCACCCCCCACCACTCCCTGACACCACTCCCCACCATCCCCCACCACTCCCTGACACCACCCCCCACCATCCCCAACCACTCCCTGACACCACCCCCCACCACTCCCTGACACCACCCCCCACCATCCCCTACCACTCCCAGACACCACCCCCCACCATCCCCCACCACTCCCTGACACCACCCCCCACCACTCCCTGACACCACCCCCCCCACTCCCTGACACCACCCCCCACCACTCCCTGACACCACCCCCCACCACTCCCTGACACCACCCCCCACCACTCCCTGACACCACCCCCCACCATCCCCCACCACTCCCTGACACCACCCCCCACCATCCCCCACCACTCCCTGACACCACCCCCAACCACTCCCTGACACCACCCCCCACCATCCCCTACCACTCCCTGACACCACCCCCCACCATCCCCCACCACTCCCTGACACCACCCCCCACCACTCCCTGACACCACCCCCCACCACTCCCTGACACCACCCCCCACCACTCCCTGACACCACCCCCCACCACTCCCTGACACCACCCCCCACCACTCCCTGACTCCATCTCCCACCATCCCCTACCACTCCCTGACACCACCCCCCACCATCCCCTACCACTCCCTGACACCACCCCCCACCATCCCCTACCACTCCCTGACACCACCCCCCACCATCCCCAGCCACTCCCGGACATCACCCCTCACCATCCCCTACCACTCCCTGACACCACCCCCCACCATCCCCTACCACTCCCTGACACCACCCCCCACCATCCCCTACCACTCCCTGACACCACCCCCCACCATCCCCTACCACTCCCCAACACCACCTCCCACCATCCCCTACCACTCCCCGACACCACCCCCCACCATCCCCTACCACTCCCCGACACCACCTCCCGCCATCCTCTACCACTCCCCGACACCTCCCCCCACCATCCCCTACAACTCCACGACACCACGCCTTACCATCCCGTACCACTCCCGACACCACCCCCCACCATCCCCTACCACTCCCTGACACCACCCCCCACCATCCCCTACCACTCCCCGACACCACCCCCCACCATCCCCTACCACTCCCTGACACCACCTCCCGCCATCCTCTGCCACTCCCCAACACCACCCCCAACCATCCCCTACCAATCCTCGACACCACCTCCCACCATCCCCTACGACTCCCTGACACCACCCCCACCATCCCCTACCACTCCCTGACACCACCCCCACCATCCCCTACCACTCCCTGACACCACCCCCCACCATCCCCTACCACTCCATGACACCACCATCCCCTACCACTCCCCGACACCACCTCCTGCCATCCCCTACCACTCCCTGACACCACTTCCCACCATCCCCTACGACTCCCTGACACCACCCCCCTCCATCCCTTACCACTCCCCTGCACCACCTCTCACCATCCCCTACCACTCCCTGACACCACCTCCCACCATCCCCTACCACTCCTTGACTCCACCTCCCGCCATCCCCTACCACTCCCTGACACCACCTCCTACCATCCCCTACCACTCCCCGACACCACCTCCCGCCATCCCCTACCACTCCCCGACACCACCTCCCACCATCCCCTACCACTCCCTGACACCACCCCCCACCATCCCCACCACTCCCCACCACCATCCCCCACCACTCCCTGACACCACCCCCCACCCCCCTACCACTCCCTGACACCACCCCCCACCCCTCACCACTCCCTGACACCACCTCCACCATCCCCTACCACTCCCTGACACCACCCCCCACCAACCCCCACCACACCCAGACACCACCCCCCACCCCCCTACCACTCCCTGACACCACCCCCCACCATCCCCCACCACTCCCTGACACCATCCCCCACCATCCCCTACCACTCCCTGACACCACCCCCCACCATCCCCCACCACTCCCTGACACCCCCCACCCCCCACCATGACACCACCCCCCCCATACCACTCCCTGACACCACCCCCCACCATCCCCCACCACTCCCTGACACCACCCCCCACCATCCCCCACCACTCCCTGACACCACCCCCCACCATCCCCCACCACTCCCTGACACCACCCTACCCTCCCAGCATTCCTAATTCATGTGTGTCCAGTCTTTCTCTGCTATAAGGCAGCCGTGTTTGTCAATTGTATTAAGAGATTTTAATTACTGTATCTTGTATCTGCCAAGCAGTCATGATACCAATAACCATTCTAGCGTTGGCGAAAGTGGCACAAAGAGGTATGACTTTACCTGGAGTTTACCTGGAGAGAGTTCCGAGGGTCAATGCCCCCGTGGCCCGGTCTGTGACCAGGCCTCCTGGTGGATCAGAGCCTGATCAACCAGGCTGTTACTGCTGGCTGCACGCAATCCAACATACGAGCCACAGCCCGGCTGGTCAGGAACCGACTTTAGGTGCTTGTTCAGTGTCAGCTTGAAGACTGCCAGGGGTCTGTTGGTAATCCCCCTTATGTATGCTGGGAGGCAGTTGAACAGTCTCGGACCCCTGACACTTATTGTATGGTCTCTTAACGTGCTAGTGACACCCCTGCTTTTCATTGGGGGGATGTTGCATCCTCTGCCAAGTCTTTTGCTATCATTGTGAGTGATTTTCGTGTGCAAGTTCGGTACTAGTCCCTCTAGGATTTTCCAGGTGTATATAATCATATATCTCTCCCGCCTGCATTCCAGGGAATACAGGTTCAGGAACCTCAAGCGCTCCCAGCAATTGAGGTGTTTTATCTCCGTTATGCGCACCGTGAAGGTTCTCTACATTTTCTAGGTCAGCAATTTCACCTGCCTTGAAAGGTGCTGTTAGTGTGCAGCAATATTCCAGCCTAAATAGAACAGGTGACCTGAAGAGTGTCATCATGGGCTTGGCATCCCTTGTTTTGAAGGTTCTCATTATCCATCCTGTCATTTTTCTAGCAGATGCGATTGATACAATGTTATGGTCCTTGAAGGTGAGATCCTCCGACATGATCACTCCCAGGTCTTTGACGTTGGCGTTTCACTCTATTTTTTGGCCAGAATTTGTTTTGTACTCTGATGAAGATTTAATTTCCTCGTGTTTACCATATCTGAGTAATTGAAATTTCTCGTCATTGAACTTCATATTGTTTTCTGCAGCCCACTGAAAGATTTGGTTGATGTCCGCCTGGAGCCTTGCAGTGTCTGCAATGGAAGACACTGTCATGCAGATTCTGGTGTCATCTGCAAAGGAAGACACGGTGCTGTGGCTAACATCCTTGTCTATGTCAGATATGAGGAAGAGGAGCAAGATGGGAGCGAGTACTGTGCCTTGTGGAACAGAGCTTTTCACCGTAGCTGCCTCGGACTTTACTCTGTTGACTACTACTTTCTGTGTTCTGTTAGTGAGGAAATTATAGATTCATCGACCGACTTTTCCTGTTATTCCTTTAGCACGCATTTTGTGCGCTATTACACCATGGTCACACTTGTTGAAGGCTTTTGCAAAGTCTGTATATATTACATCTGCATTCTTTTTGTCTTCTAGTGCATCTAGGACCTTGTCGTAGTGATCCAATAGTTGAGACAGACAGGAGCGACCTGTTCTAAACCCATGTTGCCCTGGGTTGTGTAATTGATGGGTTTCTAGATGGGTGGTGATCTTGCTTCTTAGGATCCTTTCAAAGATTTTTATGATATGGAATGTTAGTGCTATCGGTCTGTAGTTCTTTGCTATTGCTTTACTGCCCCCTTTGTTGAGTGGGGCTATGTCTGTTGTTTTTAGTAACTGTGGGACGACCCCCGTGTCCATGCTCCCTCTCCATTGGATGGTAAAGGCTCGTGATAGGGTCTTCTTGCAGTTTTTGATGAACACGGAGTTACATGAGTCTGGCCCTGGGGCAGAGTGCATGGGCATGTCATTTATCACCTGTTCGAAGTCATTTGGCGTCAGGATAACATCAGATAGGCTTTCTATTCTATCTATTATCACACTGGCCGATTCCCACCAAGGCACTGTACTTCCCATCTCCAGGACTCAAGTCCAGCCTGCCGGTTTCCCTGAACCCCTTCATAAATGTTACTTTGCTCACACTTCAACAGCACGTCAAGTATTAAAAACCATTTGTCTCCATTCACTCCTATCAAACACGCTCACGCATGCCTGCTGGAAGTCCAAACCCCTCGCACACAAAACCACCTTTACCCCCTCCCTCCAACCTTTCCTAGGCTGACCACTACCCCGCCTTCCTTCCACTACAGACTGATACACTCTTGAAGTCACTCTGTTTCGCTCCATTCTCTCTACATGTCCGAACCACCTCAACAACCCTTCCTCTGCCGTCTGAACAACAGTTTTGGTAATCCCACACCTCCTCCTAACTTCCAAACTACGAATTCTCTGCATTATATTCACACCACACATTGCCCTCAGACATGACATCTCCACTGCCTCCAGCCTTCTCCTCGCTGCAACATTCATCACCCATGCTTCACACCCATATAAGAGCGTTGGTAAAACTATACTCTCATACATTCCCCTCTTTGCCTCCAAGAACAAAGTTCTTTGTCTCCACAGACTCCTAAGTGCACCACTCACCCTTTTCCCCTCATCAGTTCTATGATTCACCTCATCTTTCATAGACCCATCCGCTGACACGTCCACTCCCAAATATCTGAACACATTCACCTCCTCCATACTCTCTCCCTCCAATCTGATATCCAATCTTTCATCACCTAATCTTTTTGTTATCCTCATAACCTTACTCTTTCCTGTATTCACTTTTAATTTTCTTCTTTTGCACACCCTACGAGTTTCATCCACCAATCTCTGCAACTTCTCTTCAGAATCTCCCAAGAGCACAGTGTCATCAGCAAAGAGCAACTGTGACAACTCCCACTTTATGTGTGATTCTTTATCTTTTAACTCCACGCCTCTTGCCAAGACCCTCGCATTTACTTTTCTTACAACCCCATTTATAAATATATTAAACAACCACGGTGACATCACACATCCTTGTCTAAGGCCTACTTTTACTGGGAAATAATTTCCCTCTTTCCTACATACTCTTACTTGAGCCTCACTATCCTCGTAAATACTCTTCACTGCTTTCAGTAACCTACCTCCTACACCATACACCTGCAATATCTGCCACATTGCCCCCCTATCCACCCTGTCATATGCCTTTTCCAAATCCATAAATACCACAAAGACCTCTTTAGCCTTATCTAAATACTGTTCACTTACATGTTTCACTGTAAACACCTGGTCCACACACCCCCTACCTTTCCTAAAGCCTCCTTGTTCATCTGCTATCCTATTCTCCGTCTTACTCTTAATTCTTTCAATAATAACTCTGCCATACACTTTACCAGGTATACTCAACAGACTTATCCCCCTATAATTTTTGCACTCTCTTTTATCCCCTTTGCCTTTATACAAAGGAACTATGCACGCTCTCTGCCAATCCCTAGGTACCTTACCCTCTTCCATACATTTATTAAATAATTGCACCAACCACTCCAAAACTATATCCCCACCTGCTTTTAACATTTCTATCTTTATCCCATCAATCCCGGCTGCCTTACCCCCTTTCATTTTACCTACTGCCTCACGAACTTCCCCCGCACTCACAACTGGCTCTTCCTCACTCCTACAAGATGTTATTCCTCCTTGCCCTATACATGAAATCACAGCTCCCCTATCTTCATCAACTTTTAACAATTCCTCAAAGTATTCCCTCCATCTTCCCAATACCTCTAACTCTCCATTTAATAACTCTCCTCTCCTATTTTTAACTGACAAATCCATTTGTTCTCTAGGCTTCCTTAACTTGTTAATCTCAATCCAAAACTTTTTCTTATTTTCAACAAAATTTGTTGATAACATCTCACCCACTCTCTCATTTGCTCTCTTTTTACATTGCTTCACCACTCTCTTAAACTGTCTCTTTTTCTCCATATACTCTTCCCTCCTTGCATCACTTCTACTTTGTAAAAACTTCTCATATGCTAACTTTTTCTCCCTTACTACTCTCTTAACATCATCATTCCACCAATCGCTCCTCTTCCCTCCCGCACCCACTTTCCTGTAACCACAAACTTCTGCTGAACACTCTAACACTACATTTTTAAACCTACCCCATACCTCTTCTACCCCATTGCCTATGCTCTCATTAGCCCATCTATCCTCCAATAGCTGTTTATATCTTACCCTAACTGCCTCCTCTTTTAGTTTATAAACCTTCACCTCTCTCTTCCCTGATGCTTCTATTCTCCTTGTATCCCATCTACCTTTTACTCTCAGTGTAGCTACAACTAAAAAGTGATCTGATATAACTGTGGCCCCTGTATAAACATGTACATCCTGAAGTCTACTCAACAGACTTTTATCTACCAATACATAATCCAACAAACTACTGACATTTCGCCCTACATCATATCTTGTAAACTTATTTATCCTCTTTTTCTTAAAATATGTATTACCTATAACTAAACCCCTTTCTATACAAAGTTCAATCAAAGGGCTCCCATTATCATTTACACCTGGCACCCCAAACTCACCTACCACACCCTCTCTAAAAGTTTCTCCTACTTTAGTATTCAGGTCCCCTACCACAATTACTCTCTCACTTGGTTCAAAGGCTCCTATACATTCACTTAATATCTCCCAAAATCTCTCTCTCTCCTCTACATTCCTCTCTTCTCCAGGTGCATACACGCTTATTATGACCCACTTTTCGCATCCAACCTTTACTTTAATCCACATAATTTTTGAATTTACACATTCATATTCTCTTTTCTCCTTCCATAGCTGATCCTTCAATATTACTGCTACCCCTTCCTTTGCTCTAACTCTCTCAGATACTCCAGATTTAATCCCATTTATTTCCCCCCACCGAAACTCCGCTACCCCTTTCAGCTTTGTTTCGCTTAGGGCCAGGACATCCAACTTCGTTTCATTCATAACATCAGCAATCATCTGTTTCTTGTCATCCGCACTACATCCACGCACATTCAAGCATCCCAGTTTTATCAAGTTTTTCTTCTTCTCTTTTTTAGATAGGCTTGTGTTAACCAAATTCTGTGGCTCTCTCATAAAAAATTCATTTTGATCTTCGACTTTCAGTCTGGTTAGCGGCTTGCTAAAAACTGAGTCATATTGGGACTTGAGTAGCTCACTCATTTCCTTGCTGTCATCTGTGTAGGACCCATCTTGTTTATGTAGGGGCCCAATACTGGACGTTGTTCTCGACTTTGATTTGGCATAGTAGAAGAAATACTTTGGGTTTCTTTCGATTTCATTTATGCCTTTTATTTCTTCCCGCGATTCCTGACTCCTATAAGATTCCTTTAGCTTAAGTTTGAAGCTTGCAATTTCTTGGCCAGTGTCTCCCTACGCATTTCAGATATATTGACCTCTTTTAGCCGCTCTGTTATTCTTTTCCTTCGCCTCTAAAAGGAGCGCCTGTCTCTTTCTATTTTACATCTCCTTTTACATAGAGGAATAAGCCTTGTGCATACATCGAGTGCCACCGAGTTAATCTGTTCTAGGCATAAGTTGGGGTCTGTGTTGCTTAGTATATCTTCCCAGCTTATATCGGTTAGGACTTTGTTTACTTGGTCCCACTATGTTTTTGTTATTGAAGTTGAATTTGGTGAATGCTCCCTCGTGACTAATCTCATTATGTCGGTCTGGGACTCCGCGCATACATGTCTGAACCTCAATTATGTTGTGATCTGAGTATTTTGTTTTTGATATGGTAACATTTCGTATCAGATCATCATTGTTAGTGAAGATGAGGTCTAGTGTATTCTCCAGTCTAGTAGGCTCTATTATTTGCTGGTTTAAATTGAATTTTGTGCAGAGATTTAAAAGCTTGTGTGAGTGTGAGTTTTCATCAGAGCTGCCTCCTGGTGTTATTACTGCAACAATATTATTTGCTATATTCCTCCATTTTAGGTGCCTTAAGTTGAAATCCCCCAGGAGCAAGATGTTGGGTGCAGGAGCTGGAAGATTTTCCAGACAGTGGTCAATTTTTAACAGCTGTTCTTGGAATTGCTGGGATGTTGCATCCGGAGGCTTGTAGACTACCACAATGACTAGATTTTGGTTCTCGACCTTTACTGCTAAAACTTCCACTACATCATTTGAGGCATTAAGCAGTTCTGTGCAAACAAGTGACTCTGCAATGTACAGGCCGGCCCCCCCCCCCCCCCTTTTGCCTGTTCACTCTGTCACATCTGTATAGGTTGTAACCTGGGATCCATATTTCGTTGTCCAAGTGATCCTTTATGTGGGTCTCAGTGAAAGCCGCGAACATTGCCTTTGCCTCTGCAAACAGTCCACGGATTAAAGGTATTTTGTTGTTTGTTGCTGGCTTTAGACCCTGTATATTTGCAAAGAAGAATGTCATCGGACTGGTGGTATTGTTGGTACTGGGGGGGATTGAGCACTTAGGTCTTAGAATTAACAAAGATATTAGACAAGAGATAACCTGTAGCCATAACTGAAGTGTTACTTTGTATATAGAAAAAGAGGTTAACATGAGTTTGTGTGACTTACTGACTGAATGACTGACTGACTGAATGACTTGATTGGCTTACTGAATGACTTGACTGACTTACTGAACAGCTTGACTGACTTACTGAATGACTTGACTGACTTACTGAACAGCTTGACTGACTTAGTGAACAGCTTGAGTGACTTACTGAACAACTTGTCTGACTTACTGAATGACTTGACTGACTTAGTAAGTGACTTGACTGACTTACTGAATGACTTGACTGACTTACTGAATGATTTGACTGACTTACTGAGTGAATTGACTGTAATAATATTATATTATTATTATTGCTGAGAAGAAACAGAGAATGATTTCCATGGAATTAAAGCATGAAATCATAGATAAACAAGCGAGGTGTCCAGGTTTTGGATTGAGGGGAAAGAGGGAGGGGGGGAGCTGGCTCGTAATTCAAATGTTGGCTCGTAACTCAGAGCAAAAAATCGACCCAGGGACAGCTCATATCTCAAAAAGCTCGTAAGTTGGGACACTCGTAAGTCAAGGTTCCACTGTATATGCTATGCCTGAAAACTAATTTACTTCTTTTATTCTTTAAAAATTAAAAAGTGATAATTTTATATGGCGAATCATTTGATAATAGAGAAAAACTTGTTTTCTAGTTCAATATGTTGTGTTGGTAATGATGGAATATTGTACTATACTGACACATGTTTCTCTTGCAGAAGTATTATGCGGAGGACAACCAAATTGTATCTTACACTATATCTTCAGTACTTCAAGAAGCACAGGTGAAAGACCTCCAGGTTCTATCTTTCACTATATGCTCAGTACTTCAAGAAGCACAGGTGAAAGACCTCCAGGTTCTATCTTACACTATACGTTCAGTACTTCAAGAAGCACCGGTGAAAGACCTCCAGGTTCTATCTTGCACTGTACGTTCAGTACTTCAAGAAGGGCAACACCTGTTTTTCTTACGAATTTTTAGCTGGTCATATAATACTAATTAAAGAATTTTGCTTTTGATATTGCAAATTCTATCTAAAAATTGCATGGCAGTTAATAGAAAAATATAAGTTAGTAATATTGTTAAGAATTTTCAGAAAAAAATCAGCATTTAAACCCAATAGAAAAATAATGAAAATGTTTTTCAGTGTATGTTCAGTGTTTTAGTACATATATGTTTGTCTTTTAACACAAAACAAACAAAATTGTTGTAGTCTTTTATAACAAATAAAATAAACTTTATCAGTGATCATAGATAAAAATAGTTTTGCCTAAAACAAATCAAAACATTGCAATAGATTCATGAGGAAAATTGTATGTCTAGTGCACAAAATATTTTACCAAAAAACAAATCTTGAAATACACATGAGAGTACGTAAGATTAACTAAACCACTTTTGAATGACTAAAGTATTTTAAAATGGAAGTATCTTTGAAAAATATGAAAAAACATAAAGGAGATAAACCATTTCAGTGCTCAGAGTGTCTGAAATGTTTTAGTAGTAAAGGCTATCTTGTGATACATATGAGAGTACATACAGGAGATAAACCATTTCAATGTTCAGAGTGTCTGAAATGTTTTAGTCGTAAAGACTGTCTTGTGACACACATGAGAGTACATACAGGAGATAAACCATTTCAATGTTCAGAGTGTCTGAAATGTTTTACTGGGAAATGTAATCTTTTTACACATATGAGTGTACATACAGGAGATAAACCATTTCGATGTTCAGAGTGTCTGAAATGTTATAGTGCAAAAGGCAGTCTTGTGAGACATGCACAAATACATATGGGAGATAAATCATTTAAGTGTTCAGAGTGTCTGAAATGTTTTACTGAAAAATGCAGTCTTATGAATCATATGCGACTACATACGGGAGATGAAACATTTCGGTGTTCAGAGTGTCTGAAATGTTTTACTACAAAAGGCAGTCTTGTGAATCATATGCGACTACATACCGGAGATGAAACATTTCAGTGTTCAGAGTGTCTGAAATGTTTTACTGCAAAAGGTAGTCTTTTGACACACATGAAAGTTCATACAGGATATAAACCATTTCAATGTTCAGAGTGTCTGAAATGTTTTACTGAAAAAGGCGGTCTTGCAAAACATATGCTAGTACATACAGGAGATAAACCATTTCAGTGTTCAAAATGTTTGAAATGCTTTAGTGAAAAAGGCAATCTTGTGAGACATATGCGAGTACACACAGGAGATAAACCATTTCAGTGTTCAAAGTGTCTGAAACGCTTTACTAAGAAAGATAATCTTGTGAGACATATGCGAGCACATATGAAGATGAAACATTAGTGTTTAATGTATCAGGAATATTTTAGTTTTAAACACATGAGAATACAGTGGAACCTCTACTTGCGAGTTTAATCCGTTCCTTGACCTTGCTTGCTACTTGCGAGTTTAATCTGTTCCTTGACCTTGCTTGCTACTTGCGAGTTTAATCTGTTCCTTGACCTTGCTTGCAACCTGATTTGCTTGTTTGCAGAGTCAATTTTCCTCATTTAAATTAATTGAAATGCAATTAATCTGTTCCAGTGGAATTCTGTACTTCAATAATTTCGCTAATATCAACTTTATGGATTAGTTATCTATCTCACTTCATCTAATATGACCTAATAGCCAATATAAATAACATAGAAACCTGATATACTCTAAAATAAAATATGTAATTCATGTAGTGGTATGGGCGGTGTCAGTGGTGGATGAGAGTTTGTCTGGAGACAGGACAAAATACTTCTTGAATAATGTCGCTAATATCATCTATATGGCTTATTTATCTCTCAGTTCATCTGCTATGGCATAACAAGCAATATAAATAACATAGAAACCTGAAATATAGTCTAGAATGAATAAAATATGTCATTATATATGTTGCGGTTGCGGCGGCCGACGAGAGTTTGTCTGGAGACAGGACAAAATACTTCTTGAATATTTCGCTATTATCAACTCTACAGCTTGTTTATCTATCATCTAATATGAAATAATAAACAATATAAATAACATAGAAACCTGATAAATACTTTAGAATGAATAAAATATGTCAATATGTAACAGGTGGAGGCGGCCACAACCGCTCTCTCTTTGTTGTGGTAAACACTGCCATCTAGTGGCAGCCTTTTAAAACCATCTTTTATGTATTATAATTATTATTATGTAGTACATTATTATTATATATGTATTATTATTACACATACTATTATTATTATACATATTATTTTTTTTATTATTATCACACTGGCCGATTCCCACCAAGGCAGGGTGGCCACCAAGGCAGGGTGGCCACCAAGGCAGGGTGGCCACCAAGGCAGGGTGGCCCACCAAGGCAGGGTGGCCACTAAGGCAGGGTGGCCACCAAGGCAGGGTGGCCCAAAAAAGAAAAACTTTCACCATCATTCGCTCCATCACTGTCTTGCCAGAATGGTGCTTTACACTACAGTTTTTAAACTGCAACATTAACACCCCTCCTTATTATTATTACATATTATTATTATTACAATATAAACAATTTGTAATTATTATTCACACAAAAAATATAAGATTTACTGTTATGCCTTTTTGCAATAATTGTATAAATAATGTCAGCCCAGTCACGACTGCATATTGGAATGGACATTGACGTACTTCACTTGTTTACTCTTCAACATAGCCAAAACAATCGAACATTTCTCATATGTTGAGCTCTATTTCAAGGTACTTTTCTTCATGAAAGCAATCAAAATCATAACTATTTCTGTAATATATCTTCCATTCTATCAAATGAGACCAAAAAAATGAGAATGCAATCATAAAAACCATACAAAAATTCTGCTAAGGGGTGGCTAATTGCTAAGAAGTGAACTCCATTATTTATGCTTAGATTTCTTTCATTTTTGGTGTACATTAAGAAGCATCTTTCCATCATACATTGCCCAAGTTTCAATAAGACAGTCCAACAAACAAATGAGATACAATTTTGTAGATCAAGAGCAAGAGCCCCTCACCAGTGTCAAGGAACCTGCCTTGAGGTCTGCTCACTTACAGAATTTTGCTCGCATATGGAAGCAAAAAATCGACCCATTGACTGCTCGTATTTGGAAAAACTCACACGTGGATGCGCTCACAAGTAGAGGTTCCACTGTATGTACAATGTTCTAGAATATTCAAGAAATATTCTGTGTCAGTTAATATGCCTTTGTGAATTCTCCTATTCAGGCTTTTCTTTCTTATAATAACTAGGTAATTCCCAATTTACGTATTTTATTTTTAACACCATTACTATCATTATTATCCTCTATCACCTGCAACTATCATTATTATTATCATTATAATATTAATGACAATGTAATACAGTAAACCACTAAACTAGTTGCAATCACCATGTTGCAATCACCATGTGTATTTTGTACCACTGTACCTAGATTGGCTAGGACCTCAGTAAAATTGAAATTAAAAAATTAAAATTCTTTATTTCTCTGTTGATATTACAATGCGGGAGTTTATGTGTTATAAAATGTTATTGCATATTATAAAATACTTATTACAAGGAAGGCCATTAGTATGCCTAGATTTGCCTAGGCATTTCAGGCAGACTAATACTATTTCTTACTCTATATTGACACAGGTTATGGATCATACTCATATTAGAGTGAGGTAGCTGTAGTGATTAACTAGATCGCTCTACCTCTCTTTTGGGCTATCCTAGGATGTGCAAGACAGGTATACAATACTATCAAGATGAAAGTTAAGACACCTGTGCAACATCTGGTTATCTTATTGTAGCCGTTTTGCCATCCAGTGGCTTTATCAATACAGATTCTTGGACATAATTAGAAAACAGAAGAACTATATACAAAAGATGAGGTAATCAGTCCCTCAGCCTTGGAGGTGGTGTTTACAGCACCATGGTTGTAGAGATTCTGAAGCACAGGCAAGGAGACTGGCACTTATGTAGGCGTCAGTGAATAGGGACCTGTAGCAGACGAGGGCATAGTCACTGGAAGGCGGGATTCCCCAGTGGAAGTAGGTCCTACCCAAATTGATGGGTTAGTTGTAGAAGCTGTGAAGAAGGTCATGTAGATGTCCTCTGATTATTATTATAATCAAAAAGAAGTGCTAAGCCACAAGGGCTATACAGCGCTGCAGGGCAGGAAGGAAGCGAGGGCATCAGGTGGCAAAAGGGAGATGGATGAGTAATAGGTTACGGATAATAGCGGGGTAGTGGATGGTGAAAGGGTAAAGGGCAGCAAGAGACTGAACTAGAAAGGGCTGAGGGGAGTGTGAAAAGTATCATCAGAGTTTGTGGAGTAAATGAGTCGTTGTCAAGAAGTCAATGAGAGAGTCAGGATTAAAGGAGGGTCCATCAGCAAGAAGGGAAGGTAAAGAGAGAGTAGTAGAATGAAGACGACGTTGGAGGTAAATTCTGCGTGCTCGTTGATAGAGAGGGCAGTCTAACAGAATGTGGCTAATCGATACTGGAACTTGACACTGCTCACAGAGAGGAACAGGGTGCCTCTCCATGAGATACCCATGAGTAAGACGAGTGTGGCCAATGCGAAGGCGGGAGAGAGTGGTCTCCCAACCTCGGCACTGATGACAAGAAGACGGCCAGTAACCTATGCTCGGTTTAATAGAATGAAGTTTGTTACCGAGCAGAGTTGACCAACGTTGTTGCCAACGGGTGCAAAGGTGGGTAGCTATTGCAGCAAAATAGTCCAGAAATGGAACACCTCGATAGGAAATTCGTAGGTCATGTACTGCTGACCGCGCAGCAGTGTCTGCCTGTTCATTGCCCTGTATGTCGACATGACCAGGGACCCAACAAAAAACAATATCTTTATGTTTGGTAGAGATACGGCATAGCCAAAGTTGGATACGGAGAACTAGGGGATGAGATGTATCAAATTTTCGTATAGCCTGTAGAGCACTAAGGGAGTCTGAGACTACTACAAATGATGACACAGGCATAGATGCGATACGAATAAGTGCTGCAAGAATGGCATACAGTTCAGCAGTAAAAATGCTAGCTGAAGATAGTAAATGCCCCCGCACGACGCTGTCCGGAAACACTGCTGCGAATCCGACGCCGTCTGAAGACTTAGAGCCATCTGTGTGCACAGCGGTGGCATGAGAATGGGAGTGGAAGTGATCAAGAAAAAGAGAGCGGGAAGCCACTGTAGGCAGTTGAGCTTTCGAGCATGGGAGTGAGAAAGAACAGACCCGAACAGCTGGAACTTCCCAGGGGGGTAGGGAAAAGTGAGATGCTACATGAACATATAAAGGTGGTAACTGAAGGGAAGACAAGAGTGAATGTAGGCGAAGAGAAAAGGGATGGAGCAAACAGGGGCGGCGAACGAATAAAGAATGTCTGCTAATATCGGTGACCATTCTATAAATGGAAGGATTGTGTAGATCGTGAGAGCGTACATAGTAGCGAAGGCAATGGGCATCACGGCGATCAGACAAGGATGGAACATTCGCTTCTGTATAGAGGCTCTCAACAGGGGAAGAGCGAAAAGCACCAAGGCACAAACGTAATCCTTGGTGATGGATAGAGTTAAGGCTAGAGAGAGTAGCAGGAGAGGCCGCGGAATAAATCTGGTCACCATAATCGAGTTTCAATAAAACGAGGGCTGAATGTAGGCGAAGCAGAGTTCGACGATCAGCTCCCCAGGAAAGATGAGCTAGGGTTTTAAGAAGGTTTAGCCGGCTGTGACAAGTTGCCTTCAGAGAGGTAATGTGAGGTTTCCAGGATAACCGACGGTCAAAGAGAAGGCCTAGAAACCTGACTATCACGTTCAGGGATACGGGAGCCATAGAGATACAAAGGATGATCGGAGATAACAGAGCATCTAGTGAAAGTAATTTGGTGAGTTTTGGTACTTGAAAATTTAAACCCATGCGTGGTGGCCCAAGTAGAAACACGGTCGACCACTTGCTGGAGAGAAACTGCAATAAGATGACAGTCAGCGCCTGCACAAGCAATAGCGAAGTCATCAACATAGAGTGATGACCAAATATTGGGTGGAAGAACAGAGGCCAAATCATTTATAGCAAGGAGAAAAAGTGTTGTGCTTAGAACACATCCCTGAGGGACACCTTCAGCTTGGACGAAGTCCGGGGAAAGAACATTATTGACTCGAACACGGAAATGTCTGTCAGTTAAAAAGTTCTTAAGGAAGGATGGTAGATTGCCTCGGAGGCCTAAGGAATGGGCCTGGGCCAAAATATTATACCTCCAAGTTGTGTCATATGCCTTCTCAAGGTCAAAAAATATGGCAATAACTGAGTGATTATTCGCAAAGGCATTACGAACATACGTATCCAAGCGTAGTAAGGGGTCTATGGTAGAACGACCCTTACAAAAGCCATATTGACTAGCGGAGAGACTGTTGTGTGTCTCTAAATACCACATTAAATGTCGATTTACGAGACGTTCCATCACTTTGCAAACTGCACTAGTAAGAGCGATGGGGTGATAGTGGGAGGCATCATGTCCTGTAGTACCCGGTTTGCAGAAAGGGAGAACGATGGCAGATTTCCACAGCTGGGGAAGAACTCCTTGTGCCCAAATAAGATTGAAGAGGTGTAAGAGGACTACAAGGGCTCACCGATGTAAATGTTGTAACATACGAATATGAATGTTGTCAGGCCCAGCTGCCGATGATCGGCAAGCTGAGAGCGTTGCCTCCAGTTCTTGAAGTGTAAAAGGCACATTATACTGTTCTTCTCTGAGAGAAGAAAAGTCCAAGGGTACTAACTCTCTGGCAGACTTTGAGGAAAGAAACGAGGGGCATAGATGGAGCCCTCGGGAAATACGGACCAGATGTGTGCCAAGTTCAATGGCAACGTCGAGAGGGTTTGCTACATCAACACCAGCGACCCGTAGAACAGGAGCCGGGTCAGGAAAGTATTTACCACTCAATTTTCTCACTTTTTTCCAGACTGCACTCATAGAAGAAGCAGAGGTGATGGTGGAAACATAGTGTCGCCAACAAGTGCGTTTAGCTTCACGGATGACACGGCGAGTGATCGCACGCTTCTGCTTAAAATCAAGAAGTCTTTCAGCAGTTCTATTGTACCGGTACCTGCCCCATGCAGCACGTTTCAAACGTACTGCATGAGCACAAGCAGGAGACCACCAAGGCACGCACTTCTGAGAATGCCTGCCTGAGGTTTGGGGTATAGAATGAGAAGCTGCGGTATAAACTGACGTCGAGAAGATGTGTAGGAGCTCATCAATGGAGGATGAAGAAGGAACCTCTCTAAAAGCAGTGAGGTGTGAGTAAAGATCCCAATTTGCCCGATCAAATTGCCAGCGAGGGCTACGGAAAGGTGAATAGGAAGGAGAAGTAAGAATGATTGGAAAATGATCGCTGTCATGTAAGTCTGGTAGAACAGACCAGGTCTAGTGCAGTGGAGGAAGAGCAGACTGATAGATCGATGCAAGAGAGAGTATGAGTATGAGGATCAAAATGGGTGGGAGTACCCGTATTTAAAACATGGAGGGGGTGAGAGGCGAGAAAAGCCTCGAACTGGATGCCACGTGAGTCACAATGAGACCCCCCCCCAGAGGAAATGGTGGGCATTAAAGTCACCAAGTAACAGAAGGGGTGGTGGTAAGGATGATATAACTTAAACCTGGCATTATAACTCCCTGTAAATAATAACTAGGTTAAATCTGTCCTAGCTACTATAACTTTTGTAAAAATTTGCACAAGCCTAGCCTAACTGTGGCTACCTTGCAAATCCACTGTAAGTAATCAACACACAAAGGCAAAGTCTGGGATAGAAAATGCTCGAGAAGGAGAGAGATATAAAGAACATATTGTAAACCACTTATTCAAGTGGATACGGCTGCAGTGTAATGCAGAGAGGTATGGATAAATAGTTGACAGTACGGAATATCATTGCGTAGAAGAAGGGCACTTTCATTAAAGGTCCCATCTGAGAAAGGATCCAAAGAATACAATAAATTATAGCCTGAGATAGGTTGGAAAACAGCCAAGTGTAATTTTGGTTCTTGTAAGCAAGCACCAACAGGGGAAAACCTGGAAAGCAACATCTGAAGCTCACCCCGATTACCCCTGAGGCCGCGGATATTCCACTGTAAATAGGCCATGATTGGCAATGAAGAAAATACCAGGAATCTGTAGGTAAAGGCACCTACGGACTAGAGGGGTTAGAAAAGTCAACGTGTGGTGGCATTGGAAGACGTTCAAGTAGCGAAGGAACGGAGCGTTGTGAAGAATGGGGTTGTGAAGATGGAGGAGAGGGAAGAGAAGGAACAGGAAGTGAATCAGTGTCCATTGAAGGTTTAGTCTCTGCAATATATTCTGAAATGACTTCAAGTGTTTCTGAATTCAAAGATGTATGGGAGACCATATTGGAGATAGAAGGAGGAGGGTGAGTAAAGATTGGGATAGTAATGGACTGTACCAAAGTAGAGGGGGAGGGAAGAGTGTAAGGGACTGGAGATGAAGTGTGGGGGGGGGACAGAAGAGGCAGAAACCTGGGAGGTGGCAGAAGAGGGAGAAACTTGGGAGGGGACGGGGGTGGAAGGCATAGTACGAGGAGGAGCGTGAATCTCCACACTTGTAATAGAGCCAGAGAGAGGGGAAGAACTAGGTACAGAGACTGGAAAGGTAAAGTGTGGAGGTGGAAGAAGGGAAGGAAGGGGCAAAGAAGATTTGAGCAATGTGGATTTTTTGGACTTCTGAGTAGAGGGGCGATTGGTATTAGGTGTCGTACGAGGTCTTGTCGATACTGGGGTTTGTGAGGAAGGACGTGAAGATGTGAGAACAGACTGAGTTGTAGTCGGGACGTCAGAGCCAAGGACAGCAAAAGGATTAGATGCCGTAGTGGCTATGGGAGGGGTAACAACAGAGGAGGCTGCAGAAGATGGGACCCCAGAAGTGGGGGGATGTTTGGAAACACGAGAATAAGAAACACGGGGTAGTCTCCCTTGGAGGCAGAGATGAGTAACTGCCATAGCATAAGGGAGACCTGCCTCTTTGAGGCAACGGATTTCACGTTCATTTAAGTAGACCTGGCAATGGCGGGAGTACGAAGGGTGAGCTTCATTACAATTAAGGCAAGATGGAGGTTGACTGCAAGATGTATTAGAATGGTCGTCGGCACCACAGACTGGGCATTCGGCCATAGATCTGCCATATTTCGCTGGGTGACCAAAACGCCAGCAATTTCTACATTGTTGCGGTGTAGGTATCACCTTTCGAACTTGTAACCGATGTCCTGCGACATATACAGAGGACGGGAGTTCTCGGCTGTCAAAAGTTAAACGAGCCACATTGCAAGGGTAACGTCTCCGCCCCCGGGCAGGAAGGACATAAGTGTCTACTTTGAGGATTGGGAGATCCTGGAGTTCCAGCTGTTCAAAAATGTCATTGCCACATGACTGGAAATTCTGTTGGACTATGGTATGGGGCAGAATGACAGTACCACTACAAGAATTGAGAGAAAGATGTTTTTCAATAGTGATAGGAGTAGTATTGATATTCGAAAGGAGAGAAAGATCATGAGCTTGGGTAGCATTCTGGACAGTGACGATGCGCATACCGCTCTTAAGAGCATGAGATGAAATATCTCTACCAACATGATGCAGGAGCGCTTTGCCAATACTATGGTCAGAAAGGTAGGCAGAAGAAGAAGTCGGTCTTAAAGTAAAGAATTTAGTCCATTGTGTGGTCCGAAACTGAGCGTGGAGAGGGAGTGCTTGACGTGTCGGTCTTTTCCGAGTAGAATAGGAAGGTAACGAAGGAGCATTATCAGGAGATTGACGTTGGCTTTTAGGAGTAGGACCGGAGTTGGTCCGGCGTGAAATGGGCGGGCCATTCGAAAATTGCCGTACCGTAGAGGGAGAAACCGGAAGCATAGTCAAAGGAGAGCGGAGTTCAGACAAATCGAAGGAGTCAGTCGAAGCCCCGGTACCTGAAGCGGGTGAAGAAACAGCACCAGCAAGAGGTACAGGGGCACCAGGAGTGTCCGAAGAGTGGTCTAAACACAAGGCAGGGTCAGAATGGGGTGTGGTATCAAGAAGGGGCCTGGGGGTAGTGGGTTCATGGACTAGGGCTGCCATGGTTAGGTTACTCCTTTGCTTTTTGTTTTTAAGAAAAAAAAAGAAAGAAGAAAAGAAAATAAAAAGAAAAAAAGGGGGGAGCGGGGAGGAATAGTTCCCAGGAGGAATGAAAGGGCCGGAAATCTCCCTCTGCGCCCAAGAGGACCTCAGCACCGCTAGTAGCGCAGATGCAGCATGGAACCCGTGCCATACCCTACCCTTCATGCCAGTAAACCAGCAATCCAGGATAGCAACCTCACATCTGCCGAGCTACCTCGGTGGACAAAAGAGAGGGCGGCCGGATATCCGCCACAAAGCATACCTCCTTCGGCCACCACCCCCGGAATCCGAAAGGTGGCTTCCAGAGATACACCCGTCGCCCGAAAGACACCCAAAGCTACTCCGGGATACCGGAGAGGGATTGGGACATCCCTAGGCAATCCAGATTCCATGGCAAACTACGCCACCACCAAGAACCTCAACGGAATGGGATGGACCCCGGTGTCCTTTCCCCTACCTAGGAACTAGTGCGCCTGTGGGAGAAATCCCAAAGGCCAAAAAGAGGAAGGGCAAAAGGGAGGGGTGAGGAGGAGGAGGAGGAATGGAAAAAGGGGAGGATGGGATAGGGGAGAGGAGAATGGGGGGTAATTAGGTTCGGTCTGAGGAAGAAGACCGACAGGGCTAATTCCTCAGACCAAGAGCCTCTTCACCACGCCAAGGAGCCCCCCTTGAAGAGGAGATGTCCTCTGAACCAAGATTCCATGATGTTGCAGTGCATGACAAGTTGTGCAAGACAGGTATACAATACCGACAAGATGAAAGTTAAGAAACTTGTGCAACATCTGGTTATCTTATTGTAGACATTTTGCCATCCAGTGGCTTTATCAATACAGATTCTTGGACATAGGATGATTGCACATGTGCACCCATACCTAAATGAACCTCCATGCCTATTACCTGGAGTTTACCTGGAGAGAGTTCTGGGGGTCAATGCCCCCATGGCCCGGTCTGTGACCAGGCCTCAAAAACACCATATGCGATGGCCGGGAATCGAACCCGGGTCAACTGCTTGGAAGGCAGCTATGCTCACCACTATACCACCATTGCCCTATGTTCTTACTACTGATATTATATCACTCAGGTTGCAGTCTGTATTGCAGCACACCACCTAGAGCACCTGTAGCATTACGATACCTGAATGCAGTAATTGCTGGGTGGGGTGTGGGGGGGAGCTGTGTGTGGTTGGCTGGTACCACCGCATTACCATACTCTGAAAAAAATTACCCTATTTCTACTGTTGCTGCCCTTGCTACATTGCACAGCTCCTGAAAAATGTGAAAGTACATGAGCTGAAGTTTCTCCCCCCCCCCCATGGCTTGTTTTGCATACAGTGGTATCTTGACTTATGAGTGCCCCCAACTTAGGAGATTTTCGAGTTACAAGCCGTCGCTCAGTCAATTTTTTGCTTTGAGTTGCAAGCCAAAATCTGTGATACGAGCGAGCTTCAGATACACTGCCACTAGTTACCTTTAATATACCTTTGAAGAGTTTCGAGAGTTTATCTACTCTCTAAGCCTGACATAAGCCAGGCTCGTCTGGTGCTTGCCTGGTCAACCAGGCTGTTGCTGCTGGTGGAGGCCTGCTGCCCCATGCCAACTCTGTACCCAGAGGTATGTCAGATACTTCATCCAATCCCACATGCTCTTCCAAGACATAACTGGAAGGATAATACTCCCACACTAATCCCAGATTGTAGTAAGGCACCTCGTCCCTTGTTTGGTTCTTGTATAAATCCAGGGAAGAGGTAACCTCCATTTCAACGCTTTTTCCAGAAACGATAATTAAAGTGGGTAGAGCACTGATAGTGGTGGGTGGAGTAGTGATGGTAGTGGGTGGAGTAGTGATAGTGGTGGGTGGAGTACTGATAGTGGTAGATGGAGTAGTGATGGTGGTGGGTGGAGTAGTGATAATTGTGGGTAGAGGAGTGATGGTGGTGGGCGGAGTATTTATAGTGGTGGAACACTGATGGTGGTGGGTGGAGTACTGATAGCAGTGGATGGAGTAGTGAAGGTGGTGGGTGGAGTAGAGATGGTGGTGGGTGGAGTAGAGATGGTGATGGGTGGAGTAGTGAGGGTGGTGGATGGAGTAATGATGGTGGGTGGACTAGATATGGTGGTGAGTGGAGTAGCGAGGGTGGTGGGTGTAGTAGAGATGGTGGTGGGTGGAGTAGTGAAGGTGGTGGGTGGAGTAGTGAAGGTGGTGGGTGGAGTAGTGAGGGTGGTGGGTGTAGTAGAGATGGTGGTGGGTGGAGTAGCGAAGGTGGTGGATGGTGTAGTGAAGGTGGTGGGTGGAGTAGTGAAGGTGGTGGGTGGAGTAGTGAGGGTGGTGGGTGTAGTAGATATGGTGGTGAGTGGAGTAGTGAGGGTGGTGGGTGTAGTAGATATGGTGGTGAGTGGAGTAGTGAGGGTGGTGGGTGTAGTAGATATGGTGGTGAGTGGAGTAGTGAGGGTGGTGGGTGTAGTAGATATGGTGGTGAGTGGAGTAGTGAGGGTGGTGGGTGTAGTAGATATGGTGGTGAGTGGAGTAGTGAGGGTGGTGGGTATAGTAGAGATAATGGTGGGTGGAGTAGTGAAGGTGGTGGGTGGAGCATGCAATATTTCTTATATACAAATACATGTTTCTTTTTTGATATACAAGCAAATTGAGTTACGAGCTGGGTCAAGAAACAAATTAAACTCATAAGTCAAGGTACCACTATACATATACAGTGGACCCTCGGCTAACGATATTAATACATTCCAGAGAGCTCATCGTTAGACGAAATTATCATTAGCCAAATTAATTTTCCCCATAAGAAATAATAGAAATCCAATTAATCCATTCCAGACAGCCAAAAGTATTAAAAAAAAAAAGATTTCATGAAATACACATTTCCCTACAAAGAAAACAATGAGACATGCACAATAACTATATAAATAAATGTTAAATTGACACTTACCTTTATTGAAGAGTATTGATGAGTGATGAGACACTGTTTTTCTTCAACACTCTGGGATTTTCAGAGTGATACACCAGTAAAGACTTCACTCTGCAATCCACACTAGCATTACAACAAAACATGAAAGTTAGCCTGTCTTTCACAGGCTTGTGTCCTGGGAGTGCCTTTTCCTCCTGAGTAATGTAGGTCCTGTTTGGCATTTTCTTCCAGAACAGGCCTATTTTGTCACAATTGAACACTTGTTGGGGTTGGAATTTTTCAGCTTCGCCATGCCTTATCACACTGTGTATGCCACTATGATTCTTAAATCTCTCAAACCAACCTTTGCTGGCCCTAAACTCACCAATATGAGCACTAGTTCCAGGCATTTTTTCCTGTTCACCTGGGTGTTAGTCGACTAGTGTGGGTTGCATCCGGGGGGAAAAGATTAAGGACCCCAATGGAAATAAGTTAGACAGTCCTCGATGACACATTGACTTTCTTGGGTTATCCTGGGTGGCTAACCCTCGGGGGTTAATTGTTTCTCATTAAGCCACACCAACAACAGTCTCTCCACATCTTCCTCTTCAAGGGGGGCTCCTTGGCGTGGTGAAGAGGCTCTTGGTCTGAGGAATTAGACCTGTCGGTCTTCTTCCTCAGACTGAACCTAATTACCCCCCAATCTCCCATCCTCCCCATCCTCCCCATCCTCCCCTTTTTCCTTTCCTCCTCCTCCTCCCCACCCCTCCCTTTTGCCCTTCCTCTTTTTGGCCTTTGGGATTTCTCCCACAGGCACGCTAGTTCCTAGGTAGGGGAAAGGATACCGGGGTCCGTCCCATTCCGTTGAGGTTCTTGGCGGTGGCGTAGTTTGCCATGGAATCTGGATCGCCTGGGGATGTCCCGATCCCTCTCCGGTATCCCGGAGTAGCTTTGGGTGTCTTTCGGGCGACGGGTGTATCTCTGGAAGCCACCTTTCGGATTCTGGGGGTGGTGGCTGAAGGAGCTATGCTTTGTGGCGGATATCCGGCCGCCCTCTCTTTTGTCCACCGAGGTAGCTCGGCAGATGTGAGGTTGCTATCCCGGATTGTTAGTTTACTAGCATGATGGGTAGGGTATGGCACGGGTTCCATGCTGCATCTGCGCTACTTGCTGTGCTGAGGTCCTCTTGGGCACGGTGGGAGATTTCTGGCCCTTTCATTCCTCCTAGGAACTATCCCTCCCCGGTCCCCCCTTTTTTTATTCTTTTTTTTATTTTTATTTTCTTTTCTTCTTTCTTTTTTTTTCTTAAAAACAAAAAGAAAGAAGTAACCTAAGGCAAGAAAGAAGTAACTTAAGGCACCTAAAATGGAGGAATATAGCAAATAATATTGTTGCAGTAATAACACCAGGAGGCAGCTCTGATGAAAACTCACACTCACGCGAGCTTTTAAATCTCTGCACAAAATTCAATTTAAACCAGCAAATAATAGAGCCTACTAGACTGGAGAATACACTAGACCTCATCTTCACTAACAATGATGATCTGATAAGAAATATCACCATATCAAAAACAATATACTCAGATCACAACATAATTGAGGTTCAGTCATGTATGCGCGGAGCCCCAGACCGACATAATGAGATTAGTCACGAGGGAGCATTCACCAAATTCAACTTCAATAACAAAAACATAAAGTGGGACCAAGTAAACCAAGTCCTAACCGATATAAGCTGGGAAGATATACTAAGCAACACAGACCCCAACTTATGCCTAGAACAGATTAACTCGGTAGCACTCGATGTATGCACAAGGCTTATTCCTCTAAGAAAAAGGAGGAGTAGATGTAAAACAGAAAGAGACAGGTGCTCCCTTTACAGGCGACGGAAAAGAATAACAGAGCGGCTAAAAGAGGTCAATATATCTGAAATGCGTAGGGAGACACTGGTCAGAGAAATAGCAAGCATCGAACTTAAGCTAAAAGAATCCTTTAGGAGTCAGGAATCGCGGGAAGAACTAAAAGCCATAAATGAAATCGAAAGAAACCCAAAGTATTTCTTCTCCTATGCCAAATCAAAATCGAGAACAACGTCCAGTATTGGGCCCCTACTTAAACAAGATGGGTCCTACACAGATGACAACAAGGAAATGAGTGAGCTACTCAAGTCCCAATATGACTCAGTTTTTAGCAAGCCGCTAACCAGACTGAGAGTCGAAGATCAAAATGAATTTTTTATGAGAGAGCCACAAAATTTGATTAACACAAGCCTATCCGATGTTATCCTGACGCCAAATGACTTCGAACAGGCGATAAATGACATGCCCATGCACTCTGCCCCAGGGCCAGACTCATGGAACTCTGTGTTCATCAAGAACTGCAAGAAGCCCCTATCACGAGCCTTTTCCATCCTATGGAGAGGGAGCATGGACACGGGGGTCGTCCCACAGTTACTAAAAACAACAGACATAGCCCCACTCCACAAAGGGGGCAGTAAAGCAACAGCAAAGAACTACAGACCAATAGCACTAACATCCCATATCATAAAAATCTTTGAAAGGGTCCTAAGAAGCAAGATCACCACGCATCTAGAAACCCATCAGTTACACAACCCAGAGCAACATGGGTTTAGAACAGGTCGCTCCTGTCTGTCTCAACTATTGGACCACTACGACAAGGTCCTAAATGCACTAGAAGACAAAAAGAATGCAGATGTAATATATACAGACTTTGCAAAAGCCTTCGACAAGTGTGACCATGGCGTAATAGCGCACAAAATGCGTGCTAAAGGAATAACAGGAAAAGTCGGTCGATGGATCTATAATTTCCTCACTAACAGAACACAGAGAGTAGTCGTCAACAGAGTAAAGTCCGAGGCAGCTACGGTGAAAAGCTCTGTTCCACAAGGCACAGTACTCGCTCCCATCTTGTTCCTCATCCTTATATCCGACATAGACAAGGATGTCAGCCACAGCACCGTGTCTTCCTTTGCAGATGACACCCGAATCTGCATGACAGTGTCTTCCATTGCAGACACTGCAAAGCTCCAGGCAGACATCAACCAAATCTTTCAGTGGGCTGCAGAAAACAATATGAAGTTCAACGATGAGAAATTTCAATTACTCAGATATGGTAAACATGAGGAAATTAAATCTTCATCAGAGTACAAAACAAATTCTGGCCACAAAATAGAGCGAAACACCAACGTCAAAGACCTGGGAGTGATCATGTCGGAGGATCTCACCTTCAAGGACCATAACACTGTATCAATCGCATCTGCTAGAAAAATGACAGGATGGATAATGAGAACCTTCAAAACTAGGGAGGCCAAGCCCATGATGACACTCTTCAGGTCACTTGTTCTATCTAGGCTGGAATATTGCTGCACACTAACAGCACCTTTCAAGGCAGGTGAAATTGCCGACCTAGAAAATGTACAGAGACCTTTCACGGCGCGCATAACGGAGATAAAACACCTCAATTATTGGGAGCGCTTGAGGTTCCTAAACCTGTATTCCCTGGAACGCAGGAGGGAGAGATACATGATTATATACACCTGGAAAATCCTAGAGGGACTAGTACCGAACTTGCACACGAAAATCACCCACTACGAAAGCAAAAGACTTGGCAGACGATGCACCATCCCCCCAATGAAAAGCAGGGGTGTCACTAGCACGTTAAGAGACCATACAATAAGTGTCAGGGGCCCGAGACTGTTCAACTGCCTCCCAGCACACATAAGGGGGATTACCAACAGACCCCTGGCAGTCTTCAAGCTGGCACTGGACAAGCACCTAAAGTCAGTTCCGGATCAGCCGGGCCGTGGCTCGTATGTTGGTTTGCGTGCAGCCAGCAGCAACAGCCTGGCTGATCAGGCTCTGATCCACCAGGAGGCCTGGTCTCAGACCGGGCCGCGGGGGCGTTGACCCCCGGAACTCTCTCCAGGTAAACTCCAGGTAACCATGGCAGCCCTAGTCCATGAACCTACTACCCCCGGGCCCCTTCTTGATACCGCACCCCGTTCTGACCCCGCCTCGTCTTTGGACCACTCTTCAGACACTCCTCATGCCTCTGTACCTCTTGCCGGTGCTGTTTCCTCACCCGCTTCAGGTACTGAGGCCTCGACTGACTCCTTCGATTTATCGGACCTTCGCTCTCCTCTGACTATGCTTCCGGCCTCTCCCTCTATTGTGCGGCAATTTTCAAATCGCCGACCCGTTCCACGTCGGACCAACTCTGGTCCCACACCTAAACGCCAACGACAATTACCTGCTGATGATCCTTCTCCACCTTCTCGTTCTTCTCAGAAACGATCGACACGTCCTTCACTACCATTCCACGCTCAGTTTCAGACTGAACAATGGACTAAATTCTTCACTTTATGACCGACTTCCTCTACTGCCTATCTTTCTGACCACAGCATTGGCAAGGCACTCCTACGCCATGTTGGTAAAGATATTTCTTTTCATGCTCTTAAGAGCGGTACGTGCATCATTACCGTACAGAATGCTACCCAGGCTCATGAGCTCTCTCGTCTTTCCCATATCGATACTGTTCCTGTCACTCTTGAAAAACATCATTCCCTCAATTCTTGTAGTGGTACCGTCATTCTGCCCCATACCATAGTTCAACAAAATTTCCAGACATGTGGCACTGACATTCTTGAACAGCTGGAACTCCAAGATCTCCCAATCCTCAAGGTAGACACTTACGTTCTTCCTGCCCGCGGGCAGAGACGATACCCTAGCAATGTGGCTCGTTTAACTTTTGACAGCCGAGAACTCCCATCCTCAGTTTATATAGCAGGACATCGGTTACAAGTTCGAAAGGTGATCCCTACACCACAACAGTGTAGAAATTGCTGGCGATTTGGCCATCCAGCGAAATATTGCAGATCTTTCGCCGAATGCCCAGTCTGTGGTGCCGATGACCATTCTAATACATCTTGCAATCGATCTCCCTCTTGCCTTAACTGTCATGAGGCTCACCCTTCGTACTCTCGCCGTTGTCAAGTCTATTTAAACGAGCGGGAAATCCGTTACCTCAAAGAGACAGAAGGTCTCCCTTATGCCATGGCAGTTTCTCATCTCCACCTCCAAGGGAGACTCCCACGTGTTTCTTATTCCCGTGTTTCAAAACGTCCCCCCACTTCTGGTATCCCATCTTCTACACCCACCTCTGTGGTTACCTCTCCCATAGTCACTCCTGTATCTAATCCTTTTGCTGTCCTCGGCTCAGACGTCCCTACTTCAACGCCTCAGTCTGATCTCACTTCTTCGTGTTCTCTCTCACAAGCCTCAGTATCGACGAGACCTCGTACGACACCTCCTCCCAATCGTCCCTCTACTTCTCAAAAGTCAAAAAAAGGTCCGTTAACACCTCCTACCCATCTTCCACCTCCTCATTTTACCCTCCCTGTCTCTGTCCCTGGTTCTCCCCCTCTCACTGGCTCAGTTACAAGTGTAGAGGTTCACCCTCCTCCTCGTACTGTACCTTCCTCCCCTGTTCCCTTCCAAGTTTCTTCCTCTTCTGCCACCTCCCAGGTTCCTGCCTCTTCTGTCCCCTGCCACGCTTCTCCTGTTCCCTCCACCCTTTCGCCCCCCCCCCTACCTTGGTACAGTCCAATACAGTTCCAATCTTTACTCATCCTCCCCCTACCATTTCCAATATTGTCTCCCATACGACGTCTCTGAATTCCGAAACACTTGAAGCAATCTCTGAATATATTGCAGAGACCAAACCATCAATGGACACTGATCCACCTTCTGCTCTTTCTCTCTCCTCTGCTCCATCTGCGCAACTCCTTTCTTCACAGCGCACCGTTCCTTCGCTGCTTGAACGTTTTCCACTGCCTCCGCATGTGGACTTTTCTAACCCCTCTAGTCCGTAGGAACCCTTACCTGCGGATTTCAAGTATCTTTATCATTGCCAATCATGGCCTATTTACAGTGGAATGTACGCGGCCTCAGGGGTAATCGGGGTGAGCTTCAGATGTTACTCTCCCAGTTTGCCCCTGTTGGTGTTTGCTTACAGGAACCAAAATTACACTCTGCTGTTATTTCTCCCATCTCAGGCTATAATTTATTGTATTCTTCAGATCCTTTTCCTGATGGGACCTTTAATGAAAGTGCCCTTCTTCTACGCACTGATATTCCATACCATCAGCTATTTGTTCATACTTCGCTGCATTACACAGCAGCCCGTATCCACTTACATAGGTGGTATACGCTCTGTTCTTTATATCTCTCTCCTTCTCGGGCATTATCTATTCCGGATATTGCCTTTCTTGTTTCGTCATTACCGCCACCGATTCTGTTACTTGGTGATTTTAATGCCCACCATTTCCTCTGGGGGGGTCTCACTGTGATTCCCGTGGAATTCAGTTAGAGGCTTTTCTTGCCACCCACCCCCTCCATGTTTTAAATACAGGTACTCACACCCATTTTGATCCTCGGACTCATACTCTCTCTTGCATTGATCTCTCAGTCTGCTCTTCCTCCGCCACATTAGACTTCACTTGGTCTGTTCTCCCGGACTTACATAACAGTGATCATTTCCCAATCATTCTTACTTCCCCTTCATATTCGCCACCTCTTCACACCCCATGCTGGCAATTTGATCGGGCAAATTGGAACCTTTACTCACACCTAACTGTTTTTAAAGAGGTTCCTTTTTCGTCCTCCATCGATGAGCTTTTACACCTCTTCTCGTCCTCCGTTTTCACCGCAGCTTCTCATTCTATACCCCAAACTTCGGGCAGGCATTCTCAGAAATGCGTGCCTTGGTGGTCTCCTGCTTGTGCTCGTGCAGTACGTTTGAAACGCGCTGCATGGGGCAGGTACAGGTACAATAGAACCACAGAGAGACTCCTTGATTTTAAACAGAAGCATGCGATCGCTCGCCGTGTCATCCGTGACGCTAAACGCACTTGCTGGCGAGATTATGTCCCCACCATCACCTCTGCTTCCTCTATGAGTGCAGTGTGGAAAAAAGTACGAAAACTGAGTGGTAAATATTCTCCTGACCCGGCTCCTGTTCTGCAGGTTGCCGGTGTTGATATAGCAAACCCACTAGATGTTGCCAATGAAATTGGCAATCATCTGGTCTGTATTTCTCAGGGACTCCATCTATGCCCCTCATTTCTTTCCTCAAAGTCTGCCAGAGAGTTAGCACCCTTGGACTTTTCTTCTCTCAGAGAAGAACAGTATAATGTGCCTTTTACACTTCAAGAACTGGAGGCAACACTCTCAGCTTGTCGATCATCGGCAGCTGGGCCCGACGACATTCATATTCGTATGCTACAACATTTACATTAGTCAGCCCTTTCAGTCCTATTACGCTTTTACAATCTTATTTGGTCACAAGGAGTTCTTCCACAGCTGTGGAAATCCACCATTGTTCTCCCTTTCCGCAAACCAGGCACTACGGGACATGAAACCTCCCACTATCGTCCCATTGCTCTTACCAGTGCAGTTTGCAAAGTAATGGAACGCCTAGTAAATAGACGTTTAGTGTGGTATTTAGAGACACACAACAGTCTCTCCACTCGTCAATGTGGCTTTCGTAAGGGACGTTCTACCATAGACCCCTTACTACGCTTGGATACGTATGTTTGTAATGCCTTTGCGAATAACCACTCAGTTATTGCCATATTTTTTGACCTTGAGAAGGCATATGACACAACTTGGAGGTATAATATTTTAGCCCAAGCCCACTCCTTAGGCCTTCGAGGCAATCTACCATCCTTCCTTAAGAACTTTTTAACTGACAGGCATTTCCGTGTTCGGGTTAATAATGTGCTCTCCCCGGACTTTATCCAAGCTGAAGGTGTCCCCCAGGGATGTGTTCTGAGCACAACACTTTTTCTCCTTGCTATTAATGATTTGGCCTATAGTCTTCCATCAAATATTTGGTCATCACTCTATGTTGATGACTTCGCTATTGCCTGTGCAGGCGCTGACTGTCACCTCATTACAGTTTCTCTCCAACATGCAGTCGACCGTGTTTCCAATTGGGCCACCACACGTGGGTTTAAATTTTCCAGCACTAAAACCCACCAAATTACTTTCTCTAGACGCTCTGTCATCTCCGATCATCCTTTGTACCTCTATGGCTCCCGTATCCCTGAACGTGATACAGTCAAGTTTCTGGGCCTCCTCTTTGATCGTAGGTTATCCTGGAAACCTCACATTACCTCTCTGAAGGCAACTTGTCACAGCCGGCTGAACCTTCTTAAAACCCTTGCTCATCTTTCATGGGGAGCTGATCGTTGAACCCTCCTTCGCCTACATTCCACCCTTATTTTATCGAAACTTGATTATGGTGACCAGATCTATTCAGCGGCATCTCCTGCTACTCTCTCTAGCCTTAACCCCATTCTTCACCAAGGATTACGTTTATGCCTTGGTGCTTTTCGCTCTTCCCCTGTCGAGATCCTCTATGCAGAAGCGAACGTTCCATCCTTATCCGATCGCCGTGATGCCCATTGCCTGCACTACTATGTACGCACTCATGATCTCCACAATCCTTCCATTTATAGAATGGTCACTGATATTAGTAGACATTCTTTATTTGTTCGCCGCCCCTGTTTACTCCGTCCCTTCTCTCTTCGCCTTCATTCGCTCTTGTCTTCTCTTCAACTACCACCTTTCTATGTACATGTAGCATCTCACTTTTCCCTACCCCCCTGGGAAGTTCCAGCTGTTCGAGTCTGTTCTTTCTCCCTCCCTTGCTCGAAAGCCCAACTGTCTACGGTCGCTTCCCACTCTCTTTTTCTTGACCACTTTCACTCTCATTCTCATGCCATTGCTGTGTACACAGATGGCTCTAAGTCTTCTGACGGCATAGGATTCGCAGCAGTGTTTCCGGACAGTGTCGTACAAGGGCATTTACTATCTTCGGCTAGTATTTTTACTGCTGAATTATATGCCATCCTTACAGCACTTATCCGTATTGCATCTATGCCTGTGTCATCATTTGTGGTTGTCTCAGACTCCCTTAGTGCTTTACAGGCTATACAAAAATTTGATACACCTCACCCCTTAGTCCTCCATATCCAACTTTGGCTATGCCGCATCTTTACCAAGCATAAAGATATTTTTTTTGTTGGGTCCCTGGTCATGTTGACATACAGGGCAATGAACAGGGAGACACTGCTGCACGGTCAGCAGTACATGACCTACCAGTTTCTTATAGAGGTATTACATTTACGGACTATTTTGCTGCAATATCTTCCCACCTTCACACCCGTTGGCAACAACGTTGGTCTACTATGCTCGGCAACAAACTTAATCTATTAAACCGAGTATAGGTTACTGGCCGTCTTCTTATCACCAGTGTCGAGGTTGGGAGACTACTCTCTCCCGTCTTCGCATTGGCCATACTCGTCTTACTCATGGATATCTCATGGAGAGGCGTCTTGCTCCTCTCTGTGAGAATTGCCAAGCTCCATTATCAGTCAGCCACATTCTGTTGGACTGCCCACTTTATCAACGAGCACGCAGAATTTACTTCTGTCGTCGTCTTCGCTCCGCTGCTCTCTCTTTACCTTCCCTTCTCACTGATGGACCCACCTTTCATCCGGACTCTCTCATTGACTTTTTGACAACAACTGACTTACTTCACAAATTCTGATACCTTCAGCCCTTTCTACTTCAATCTCTTGCTACCCTCTACCCCCGTACTATCCCCTGCCCCGCTGTTTTCTGTAACCTGCTGATCATCCCTCCTCCCTTCTGCCTTCCAATACCCTTGCTTCCTTCCCTACCCTGCAGCGCTGTATAGCCCTTGTGGCTTAGCGCTTCTTTTTGATTATAATAATAATAATCTCCACATCTTCGAGTAGTACAGCTGACGGTGGTGCAGCAGCAGCTGACCATGGTACGATAGTATTTCGATAGTATTTCTCACACTTTTTACCACAGGGTTGGCACTAGAGGCTTTCTTTTGGCCCATAGTGGCTTATTTAGCAGTTACAAGCACTAAAAACAATGGAATAATACAAAATGTATCGAATATATGAATGGACCCATCCACCCTGGCTTGTAAACAATGATAACAGGGCAACTGAGGCGCTCAGGCTGGACGGGCAGGTTCGGGACGAATCACGTTGGTCAAGTTTTTCATTGCTAGCCGTGCCAAAATTTTTACTCTCAAATGCTTCGTTGGGCAAATTTATCGTTAGACAATGCCTTCATTAGCCGGGGGTCCACTGTATATGTTTGTTAGTGGGATGAATTGTAAAGGACCTGCCTAGTATGGGCCAACAGGCCTGCTGCAGTGTTCCTCCTTTCTTATGTTCTTATGTTCTTATGTACTATATCTTTCTTCTGTCAACAAACCGGCCGTATCACACTGAGGCAGGGTGACACAAAAGAAAAACAAAAGTTTCCCTATTTAGCTTTAGTAATGTATATAGGAGAAGCGGCTACTAGTCCCTTGCTAGCGGCAGTTTAGTCGCCCCTTATATCACGCATAGCTTACAGAGGAATAATTCTGTTCCGCTTTCCCATGGAGATAAGATTAAATAAACAAGAACAAGAGCTAGAAAGAAAATAGAAAACCGTGTATATATATGCTTGTACATGTGTGTAGTGTGACCTAAGTGTAAGTAGAAGTAGCAAGACATTCCTGAAATCTTGCATGCTTATGAGACAGAAAAAAGGACATCAACAATCCTACCATCATGTAAAACAATTACAAGCTTTCATTTTACACTCACTTGGCAGGATGGTAGTACCTCCCTGGGCGGTTGCTGTTTACCAACCTACTACGTAAAAGTGTATGTGTCCCAACATAAGAGTTTTTGAGATACAAGCTGTCCCTGGGTCGATTTTTTGCTCTGAGTTACTAGCCAACATTTGAACTACGAGCCAGCTCCCCCCTCCCTCTTCCCCCTCAACCCAAAACCTGGACACCTCATTTGTTTATTTATGATTCCATGGAAATTATTCAGTGAGTCAGCCAAGTTAGTCAGTCAGTCAGTCAAGTCATTCATGTGAAACAGAATTGTTTAGCAATGCTGCAAGCGGGGAAGAAATGATACATCTTCGGAGGCTTCTTAGTGTATTTGCAATGTCGTGGGGTACACAGGCTTGTGTGTTGTGCCCATGGCCCGGGAAAGGCCATCCCACAAGGGAGAGAGGAGTCAGACTCTTGACTGAGTGATGTGAGCAGCCAGACTGAGAGTGAGGCAAGGGTAGGCAGGCTGGCGTGTCCACCGAGAGGTCTGACCTCTGGTGGAAACTATGGGAAATTAGGTATGTAGGCTCACTGGCTACATTTCGCTCGGTCACCTACCATGCGTCCCGATGCGACAGTACTGGTGGACCTGTAGGTGCAAAAGAATTACACTAGCTACCCCGGAGAGGGACTGGCTTTCGCTCACTTGTAAAAAATGGACATAAAATGCAACAGGCAAAAAAAAAAAAAAAAAAACTCCCATCCTGGGGAAGAGTAAACTGGCTTGCCTGCGCTGCTTTATTGAGGAGAGAGTCCAGAGACGTCAGCACTGGAACTAAAATCTATATACACATTGTCTGCAGGGCTGAACATCAGGCTTGACTACTCGTCTACGAACATTGTTGCACCCTCACATCTGCAAACAATGACTGACAGTAGCAATTCCTAAGGTGGGACATATGACTCAGAGGGCAGCACTGCCCTGACCATAATACAGGCTTTAAAAGAGCCACTGGGTGCACATACCTACAATAATACTATATCCATGGAATTCATTACACTCTAGGTACCCTTCTAAAAGTATTTACATAATTATATGATGTCCACCCTGACTCCATTATCAACTAGCTATACAATGTGTGTGCATTTATACCCATTTCTGCAAGCAAACAATTAGCATAACTAGCGTAGGAGTCAGACAAGTCAGTGGGTACGTCAGTGTCACAGAAATGTACTGTTGTTCTGGGTCACAGGCCATAAGTATGGAGCCTTACTGGGCTGTCTTTAATAACAGTGGTAGTGGGAGAAGAAGTAGACGGGTTGTCCCTAGCATTGGTCTGATTGTGGCGTTGCAACACATGTGACTCCAGCTCTGCTTTGGCCTGCACATGGTCCACATACTTCATGTGATCAAGGTGGGCTTCTTTGATAGTTCCAGTAGCAATCTCCCTCACCTCGAACTTATTGCCACAGAGCTGTCGGAGGACACGGTAAGGACCCACGAATTTTGGGGCAAGTTTGTGCATAACTGGGGTCTGTGCTGGGTTGAGCAACATAACTTTGCAACTTGGTTCCACTTTGCTTTCCTTGGTGAGGGCATTGCGCTCAGACATGAACCTATCAGTAGCTTTCATAAGGCTCTCTTGTACTGCTGGAAAACAAGCTACATTGTCCGCATCTTTACTATACTGGGGTTATCAGTGTCGTAAGTAGGTCGAGGTGGAGCAAACAGAATTTCAAACAGTAAGCGCTTGTCATAGCCATACAAAGCAAAATGAGGTGTCTCACCGATCGAGCTGTTGAGGGAGGAGTTTAATGTACACTGAACATCTGGGATAGCCTCATCCCATGTAGTACAACTTGGGTTAATGGTTACCCTGAGCACCTCCAGGACTTTGTGATTTGTATGTTCAGCAAGACCATTACTCACAGGGTGGCGTGGAGCTACTGGCACTTGGTGAATGTTAAATCTGGAGCAAAGATCCTGCATTATGGCGTTTATGAACTCGGACCCATTGTCTGACAGGAGGACATGTGGGCAGGTATGACGGAGAACCACATGCTCACGGATAGCATTAGCAACAGTCTCGGCAGTTTTATCAGGAATGGGTACTAATTCACTCTACCATGTCAAGTTATCTACCATTACAAACAGGTGCTTATTTCCCTTCTCTGAGGTCGAGAAGTTCGTCAACAGGTCGACAGAAGTTCTCTCCCAGGGCTCCTTTGTAATGGGATACTTTAGGATGGGGTTAGGACCTGTAATGGTACCCTTGTGCTGTAGGCAAGCAACACACTGGTGTACATGTTTGGCAATGTCTGCTGCCATCTTAGGCCAGAAATATTTCATTCGTGCCTGTTTGTTACTGCAGTCCTTCCCGGGGTGCGCTACACCTGGGACATCATGGATCAACCTAAGAGTAGCTGGTATCATGGACTCTGGTATCACCAGTTGGTATATGGTTCTGCCGGGGTACACCAGCTGTGCAACACGGCAGAGCACTCCTTGGTTGACCACCAAATCCTTCAGTGGAATGGGAGACTTGACCTGTAAGTCAGCGTCCTCCTTGGTCAGGAAGCGAAGGACTGGAGACCACACAGGGTCCTGCCATTGGGCTCTCTCAAGATCCTCAACAGAGAACAAGTTGTCGACACTCACGAATGCTATATGCCTCGACAGGGTATCAGCTACAACATTTTGCTTTCCTGGGACATAGCAAATTTCAGGGTTGTAGTCATTGAACTTGAGCGACCACCGAGCTTTCCTGAGAGGTTCTTATTAGCAAAAAGGGCCAATAAAGGTAGATGATCTGTGTAAATCTTAATAGGATAATGGCAGATGATATCTCGAAAATGACTCAAGGCCCATACAAGGGCTAAAGCTTCTAGCTCTGTCACTGAGTAATTGACTTCCACTTTAGTAAGGACATGGCTAACATAGGCAATAGGCTGTTGCTTGCCATTAGATTGCTGTGACAAGACTGCACCGATGCCAACTTTGCTGGCATCAGTCATCAAGGTAAATGCCTTGGTGAAATCATGGAATCTAAGGGCTGGGGCTGATGTTAACTTGTTCGTGAGAGTGACAAAAGCTCGTTCTTGATCACACATCCACTCAAAAGGGGCATCCTTCTTGAGTAAGCATGTCAGGGGTGCAGCAATAGTGGAGAAACCTGTGATAAAGGTGCGGTAGAAACCCGCCAGTCCTATGAAGAACTGGACTGCATCAGCAGTCATGGGTCTGGGGAATTTCTGCACGGCTGAGATTTTAGACTCGTCCATCTTTATGCCATTCTGAGTCACTACATGACCCAGAAATTTTATTTCCTTCTGGAGGAAATGACATTTGGTGAGCTTTACCTTAAGGTTTGCCTGAGCTAGCTTGTCCAATATGCTGTCAAGTTTCTCGAGATGTGTTGGGACATCTTTCACCATAACTATGAGATCATCTAGGAAGACCATGAGCTTACCACCTAGGAGGGTATGGAAAATTGTCTTCATCAAATGACTAAACGTGATTGGGCTTTCGCGCAAGCCGAAGGGCATCCTCCTGAACTGGTAATGACCGGTTGGTGTAGAGAAAGATGTCAACTCTTTGCTCTCATCATCGAAGGGGATCTGTCAGAACCCTTGAAGAACATCAAGAGTTGAAAAGACCTTATTATCACCGATGTTCTGCAACAGGTCATTCAGAACTGGCAATGGAAAGTGGTCTGTGATTGTACACGCATTCAGTTTCCTGTAATAGATAACAGGGTGCCAGGTTCTGTCTTGGGGACCAGAATGAGAGGAGCATTCCATGGGGAAGTGGACTCCTCAATAACTCCATCAGCGCTGTATAGCCCTTGTGGCTTAGCGCTTCTTTTTGATTATAATAATATATATAATTCTGTTCCATATATATAATTCTGTTCCAATTTGAAGAAGTAAGCGACAGTGTGGAGACCTATACTGTCGGAAGGAGAGGTACAGGCTGGTAGAAGAGAGAATGTAGTCACTGAGAGGTCAAGTCCCTCTCAGATCAAACGATTCTTGCTTGAAAAATTTGTCCAAGGTGTTTTCTGTACCAAGACGCCTTTGTGTTGCAGTGTCTGACAGAGTGAATATCAAAATGGTATATAATACCGACAGGTTTGTAGGTAAGACACATGGGCATTATATACCATTTTAATATTCACTCTCTCAGACACTGCAACACAAAGGCATCTTGGTACAAGAGAAAACACCTTGGACAACTTTTTCAAGTGAGAATCCTTTGATCTGAGAGGGACATTCAGGGTTTTAAATTGCTCCAAGTAGACAGAAACATTGGAAAGGGGTGTGGGGTGGCACTCTATGTCCGAGATCGTTTAAATTGTTGCATAAAAACTGGTATAAAGTCTGAGACACATACTGAGTCTGTTTGGGTAGAATTTTCAGAGGGGCAAAAAAAAAATTGATTTTAGGTGTGATATACCATCCCCCAAACTTGGATAGAGACCAAGGAAGACTACTGTGGGAGGAAATTGTTAAGGCCACAAGGCACAATAATATTGTAATTCTAGGAGACTAACTTTAGCCAGATTGACTGGAATTTTTTGACAGGGAATTTGGAATCTAATGACTTTTTGGAAGAAGTTCAGGATTGTTTTTTGAAGCAGTTTGTGACAGAGCCTACAAGGGGTAATAACCTGCTTGACTTGGTTCTGGCAAACAAGGAATCACTTGTTAATAATTTAGAAATTTCAGAGGAACTTGGTGCTAGCAACTACAAATCAATTACCTTTAGCATTGAATGGAAGTATGATATTAGGGATAACCTAGTAACAGTCCCAGATTTTCGCTTAGCAGATTACATTGGGCTTAGAGAACACTTATCTGTTGACTGGGGTAATGAAGAGAGCTTTCAATATGAGAGTTTTCTAAATGCTATACATGCTGCCCAAAGAACATTTATCCCACATAAAGAAATTAGATAGAATAGAAATGACCCAAAATGGATTAATAATAGGCTCAGATATCTTTTTGGACAGAAAAAAGGAATTTATAGGCGCATCAAAAGAGGTGAGGGTCTCTTATGAATCAGTATATTGACATTAAGAGTGACATTAAAAAGGGGATAAGAAAAGCTAAAATGGACTGTGAAATTATAGTTGCTAGGGATTCGAAAACTAATCTGAAAAGTTTTTTCCAGGTTTATAGAACAGAAGTTAGAGATAAGATAGGTCCCCTTAAAAATAACTCTTGGCATCTTACTGACAAGGAGAATGAAATGTGCTCTATTCTTAATAATTATTTTCTCTCAGTTTTCACTCAGGAGGACACTAACAATGGTATAAACCTTGGTAATAAATACCGACAAGTTGGTTTAGAAAGACACGTAAGCAAACACTATAACATATTTATTAGAAAACGTTTCGGTCCTGGAACCTTGATCACTTCTAACATACAGAGGTAGAAAGACATTATATATATAGGCGGAGAGTGAGATGTGACATTCCTCAGGTCACGTGCGTCACATCTCACTCTCCGCCTATATATATAATGTCTTTCTACCTCTGTATGTTAGAAGTGATCAAGGTTCCAGGACCGAAACGTTTTCTAATAAATATGTTATAGTGTTTGCTTACGTGTCTTTCTAAACCGACACTAACAATATTCCAGTAATAAATTTTTATAGTGGGCTTCAAGACGACAAATTATGCAATATCATAGTCACTAGCGAAATGGTTATCAAACAGGTAGACCAACTGAAACAAAATAAATCCCCGGGGCCTGATAAACTTTTTTCCAGGATTCTTAAAGAGTGTAAAATGGAACTTTGTGAACCATTGACTAATATTTTTAATATTTCTCTTCAAACAGGTGTAGTGTCTGATATGTGGAAGATGGCTAATGTAATTCCTATTTTTAAAGCAGGGGACAAGTCGTTACCTTCAAATTACCGCCCAATAAGCCTGACCTCAATTGTAGGAAAATTAATAGTCAATTATAGCTGATAATATAAGAAGCCATATGGATAAGCATAGCTTGAATAATGATACTCAGCATGGATTCATGAGGGGCCTTTACTGCCTAACTAATTTATTAACCTTCTTCAGTAAAGCTTTTGAGGCCGTTGATCATGGTAAAGAATTCGATATTGTTTATTTAGATTTTAGTAAGGCTTTTGATAGAGTACTGCACCAGAGACTGTTAAAGACAGTGGCAGCTCATGGCATTGGGGGAAAAGTGCTGTCATGAATCGAGTCATGGCTCACTAATAGGAAGCAGAGAGTATGATTAAATGGGGTTAAATCCGAGTGGGGATCTGTAACAAGTGGCATACCACAGGGATCAGTTTTAAGCCCATTGTTGTTTATAATATATATCAATGACCTTGATGAAGGTATTACTAGTGATATGAGAAAATTCACCGATGACACAAAGATAGGTAGGATAATTGATTCAAACGTAGATGTTAAAGAACTCCAGGAGGATTTAGACAAACTCTATTCTTGGTCAGAAAAGTGGCAGATGCAGTTCAATGTAGATAAATGCAAGGATCTGAAGCTCGGGAGTGTCCATAACCCTAGTACTTATAAGTTAAATAATGTTGAACTTAGCCATACAGATTGCGAAAAGGACTTGGGGGTTATAAGAACATAAGAACATAAGAAAGGAGGAACACTGCAGCAGGCCTGTTGGCCCATACTAGGCAGGTCCTTTATAATTCATCCCACTAACAAAACATTTGCCCAACCCAATTTGCTATGCTACCCAAGAAATAAGCTCTGATGTGCAAGTCCCACTCAAATCACTTCCACTCATGTACTTATCCAACCTAAATTTAAAACTACCCAAAGTCCTAGCCTCAATCACCCAACTAGGTAGACTGTTCCACTCATCAACTACCCTATTTCCAAACCAATACTTTCCTAAGTCCTTTCTAAATCTAAACTTATCTAATTTAAATCCATTACTGCGGGTTCTCTCTTGGAGAGATATCCTCAAGACCTTGTTAATATCCCCTTTATTAATACCTATCTTCCACTTATACACTTCGATCAGGTCTCCCCTCATTCTTCGTCTAACAAGTGAATGTAACTTAAGAGTATTCAATCTTTCTTCATAAGGAAGATTTCTAATGCTAAGTATTAATTTAGTCATCCTACGCTGAATGTTTTCTAACGAATTTATGTCCATTCTGTAATATGGAGACCAGAATTGAGCTGCATAATCTAGGTGAGGCCTTACTAATGATGTATAAAGCTGCAGTATGACCTCTGGACTTCTGTTGCTTACACTTCTTGATATAAATCCCAGTAATCTATTTGCCTTATTACGTACGCTGTCTTGGTTTAAGGTTGCTGCTCACCATAACCCCCAAGTCCTTTTCGCAATCTGTATGGTTAAGTTCTACATCACGAGGGAGCATTCACCAAATTCAACTTCAATAACAAAAACATAAAGTGGGACCAAGTAAACCAAGTCCTAACCGATATAAGCTGGGAAGATATACTAAGCAACACAGACCCCAACTTATGCCTAGAACAGATTAACTCGGTGGCACTCGATGTATGCACAAGGCTTATTCCTCTAAGAAAAAGGAGGAGTAGATGTAAAACAGAAAGAGACAGGCGCTCCCTTTACAGGCGACGGAAAAGAATAACAGAGCGGCTAAAAGAGGTCAATATATCTGAAATGCGCAGGGAGACACTGGTCAGAGAAATAGCAAGCATCGAACTTAAGCTAAAAGAATCCTTTAGGAGTCAGGAATCGCGGGAAGAACTAAAAGCCATCAATGAAATCGAAAGAAACCCAAAGTATTTCTTCTCCTATGCCAAATCAAAATCGAGAACAATGTCCAGTATTGGGCCCCTACTTAAACAAGATGGCTCCTACACAGATGACAGCAAGGAAATGAGTGAGCTACTCAAGTCCCAATATGACTCAGTTTTTAGCAAGCCGCTACCCAGACTGAGAGTCGAAGATCAAAATAAAATTTTTATGAGAGAGCCACAAAATTTGATTAACACAAGCCTATCCAATGTTATCCTGACGCCAAATGACTTCGAACAGGCGATAAATGACATGCCCATGCACTCTGCCCCAGGGCCAGACTCATGGAACTCTGTGTTCATCAAGAACTGCAAGAAGCCCCTATCACGAGCCTTTTCCATCCTATGGAGAGGGAGCATGGACACGGGGGTCGTCCCACAGTTACTAAAAACAACAGACATAGCCCCACTCCACAAAGGGGACTGTAAAGCAACAGCAAAGAACTACAGACCAATAGCACTAACATCCCATATCATAAAAATCTTTGAAAGGGTCCTAAGAAGCAAGATCACCACCCATCTAGAAACCCATCAGTTACACAACCAAGGGCAACATGGGTTTAGAACAGGTCGCTCCTGTCTGTCTCAACTATTGGATCACTACGACAAGGTCCTAAATGCACTAGAAGACAAAAAGAATGCAGATGTAATATATACAGACTTTGCAAAAGCCTTCGACAAGTGTGACCATGGTGTAATAGCGCACAAAATGCGTGCTAAAGGAATAACAGGAAAAGTCGGTCGATGGATCTATAATTTCCTCACTAACAGAACACAGAGAGTAGTCGTCAACAGAGTAAAGTCCGAGGCAGCTACGGTGAAAAGCTCTGTTCCACAAGGCACAGTACTAGCTCCCATCTTGTTCCTCATCCTCATATCCGACATAGACAAGGATGTCAGCCACAGCACCGTGTCTTCCTTTGCAGATGACACCCGAATCTGCATGACAGTGTCTTCCATTGCAGACACTGCAAAGCTCCAGGCGGACATCAACCAAATCTTTCAGTGGGCTGCAGAAAACAATATGAAGTTCAACGATGAGAAATTTCAATTACTCAGATATGGTAAACATGAGGAAATTAAATCTTCATCCGAGTACAAAACAAATTCTGGCCACAAAATAGAGCGAAACACCAACGTCAAAGACCTGGGAGTGATCATGTCGGAGGATCTCACCTTCAAGGACCATAACATTGTATCAATCACATCTGCTAGAAAAATGACAGGATGGATAATGAGAACCTTCAAAACTAGGGAGGCCAAGCCCATGATGACACTCTTCAGGTCACTTTTTCTATCTAGGCTGGAATATTGCTGCACACTAACAGCACCTTTCAAGGCAGGTGAAAGTGCCGACCTAGAAAATGTACAGAGAACTTTCACGGCGCGCATAACAGAGATAAAACACCTCAATTATTGGGAGCGCTTGAGGTTCCTAAACCTGTATTCCCTGGAATGCAGGAGGGAGAGATACATGATTATATACACCTGGAAAATCCTAGAGGGACTAGTACCGAACTTGCACACGAAAATCACTCACTACGAAAGCAAAAGACTTGGCAGACGATGCACCATCCCCCCAATGAAAAGCAGGGGTGTCACTAGCACGTTAAGAGACCATACAATAAGTGTCAGGGGCCCGAGACTGTTCAACTGCCTCCCAGCACACATAAGGGGGATTACCAACAGACCCCTGGCAGTCTTCAAGCTGGCACTGGACAAGCACCTAAAGTTAGTTCTGGATCAGCCGGGCTGTGGCTCGTACGTTGGTTTGCGTGCAGCCAACAGCAACAGCCTGGTTGATCAGGCTCTGATCCACCAGGAGGCCTGGTCACAGACCGGGCCGCGGGGGCGTTGACCCCCGGAACTCTCTCCAGGTAAACTCCAGGTAAACATACTCTAACTTGAGCCTCACTATCCTCATAAAAACTCTTCACTGCTTTCAGTAACCTACCTCCTACACCATACACTTGCAACATCTGCCACATTGCCCCCCTATTCACCCTGTCATACGCCTTTTCCAAATCCATAAATGCCACAAAGAACTCTTTAGCCTTATCTAAATACTGTTCACTTATATGTTTCAATGTAAACACCTGGTCCACACACCCCCTACCTTTCCTAAAGCCTCCTTGTTCATCTGCTATCCTATTCTCCGTCTTACTCTTAATTCTTTCAATTATAACTCTACCATACACTTTACCAGGTATACTCAGCAGACTTATCCCCCTATAGTTTTTGCACTCTCTTTTATCCCCTTTGCCTTTATACAAAGGAACTATGCATGCTCTCTGCCAATCCCTAGGTACCTTACCCTCTTCCATACATTTATTAAATAATTGCACCAACCACTCCAAAACTATATCCCCACCTGCTTTTAACATTTCTATCTTTATCCCATCAATCCCGGCTGCCTTACCCCCTTTCATTTTACCTACTGCCTCACGAACTTCCCCCACACTCACAACTGGCTCTTCCTCACTCCTACAAGATGTTATTCCTCCTTGTCCTATACACGAAATCACAGCTTCCCTATCTTCATCAACATTTAACAATTCCTCAAAATATTCCCTCCATCTTCCCAATACCTCTAACTCTCCATTTAATAACTCTCCTCTCCTATTTTTAACTGACAAATCCATTTGTTCTCTAGGCTTTCTTAACTTGTTAATCTCACTCCAAAACTTTTTCTTATTTTCAACAAAATTTGTTGATAACATCTCACCCACTCTCTCATTTGCTCTCTTTTTACATTGCTTCACCACTCTCTTAACCTCTCTCTTTTTCTCCATATACTCTTTCCTCCTTGCATCACTTCTACTTTGTAAAAACTTCTCATATGCTAACTTTTTCTCTCTTACTACTCTCTTTACATCATCATTCCACCAATCGCTCCTCTTCCCTCCCGCACCCACTTTCCTGTAACCACAAACTTCTGCTGAACACTCTAACACTACATTTTTAACCTACCCCATACCTCTTCGACCCCATTGCCTATGCTCTCATTAGCCCATCTATCCTCCAATAGCTGTTTATATCTTACCCTAACTGCCTCCTCTTTTAGTTTATAAACCTTCACCTCTCTCTTCCCTGATGCTTCTATTCTCTTTGTATCCCATCTACCTTTTACTCTCAGTGTAGCTACAACTAGAAAGTGATCTGATATATCTGTGGCCACTCTATAAACATGTACATCCTGAAGTCTACTCAACAGTCTTTTATCTACCAATACATAATCCAACAAACTACTGTCATTTCGCCCTACATCATATCTTGTATACTTATTTATCCTCTTTTTCTTAAAATATGTATTACCTATAACTAAACCCCTTTCTATACAAAGTTCAATCAAAGGGCTCCCATTATCATTTACACCTGGCACCCCAAACTTACCTACCACACCCTCTCTAAAAGTTTCTCCTACTTTAGCATTCAGGTCCCCTACTACAATTACTCTCTCACTTGGTTCAAAGGCTCCTATACATTCACTTAACATCTCCCAAAATCTCTCTCTCTCCTCTACATTCCTCTCTTCTCCAGGTGCATACACGCTTATTATGACCCACTTCTCGCATCCAACCTTTACTTTAATCCACATAATTCTTGAATTTACACATTCATGTTCTCTTTTCTCCTTCCATAACTGATCATTCAACATTACTGCTACCCCTTCCTTTGCTCTAACTCTCTCAGATACTCCAGATTTAATCCCATTTATTTCCCCCCACTGAAACTCCCCTACCCCCTTCAGCTTTGTTTCGCTTAGGGCCAGGACATCCAACTTCTTTTCATTCATAACATCAGCAATCATCTGTTTCTTGTCATCCGCACTACATCCACGCACATTTAAGCATCCCAGTTTTATAAAGTTTTTCTTCTCTTTTTTAGTAAATGTCTACAGGAGAAGGGGTTACTAGCCCATTGCTCCCGGCATTTTAGTCGCCTCATACGACACGCATGGCTTATGGAGGAAAGATTCTTTTCCACTTCCCCATGGACAATAGAAGAAATAAAGAAGAACAAGAGCTATTTAGAAAAAGGAGAAAAACCTAGATGTATGTATATATATATGCATGTGCGTGTCTGTGAAGTGTGACTAAAGTGTAAGTAGGAGTAGCAAGATATCCCTGTTATCTAGCGTGTTTATCAGACAGAAAAAGAAAACAGCAATCCTACCATCATGCAAAACAGTTACAGGTTTCTGTTTCACAGTCATCTGGCAGGACGGTAGTACTTCCCTGGGTGGTTGCTGTCTCCCAACCTACTTCCTTAAGAACCCTTGAAAAAACCTCATCAGGACCCGGTAACTTATTTTGCTTCAGTCGGTCTATCTGCTTCACAACCTTTTCACTAGTGACTGTGATGTTACATAATTTATCTTCTGGCCCACTATAAAAATTAATTACTGGAATATTATTAGTGTCTTCCTGTGTAAAAACCCAGACAAAATTATTATTTAAAATCGAGCACATTTCATTCTCTTTGCCAGTAAGATGTCCATAGTTATTTTTAAGGGGACCTATCTTATCTCTAACTTTTGTTCTATATACCTGGAAAAAACTTTTTTTGGTTAGTTTTAGAATCCCTAGCAACTTTAATTTCATAGTCCCTTTTAGCTTTTCTTACCCTCTTTTTACTGTCCCTCTTAATGTCAATATACTGATTCATAAGATGACCCTCACCTCTTTTGATACGCCTATAAATTCCTTTCTTATGCCCTAATAGATATTTCAGCCTATTATTCATCCATTTTGGGTCATTTCTATTTGATCTAATTTCTTTATATGGGATAAACGCTCTTTGAGCAGCATGTATAGTGTTCAGGAAACTGTCATATTGATAGCTCTCTTCGTTACCCCAGTCAACAGATGATAAGTGTTCTCTAAGCCCATCGTAATCTGCTAAGCGAAAATCTGGGACTGTTACTGAGTTATCCCTACTGTCATACTTCCATTCAATGCTAAATGTAATTGATTTGTGGTCGCTAGCACCCAGTTCCTCTGAAACTTCTAAATTATTAACAAGGGATTCATTGTTTGGCAGAACTAAGTCAAGCAGGTTATTACCCCTTGTAGGTTCTGTCACAAACTGCTTCAAAAAACAATCCTGAACTACTTCTAGGAAGTTGTATGATTCTAAATTCCCAGTCAAGAAATTCCAATTAATATGACTAAAGTTAAAGTCTCCTAGAATTACTACATTATCGTGCCTTGTGGCCCTAACAATTTCCTCCCATAGTAGTCTCCCTTGGTCCTTATCTAAGTTTGGGGGACGGTATATCACACCTAAAATTAATTTTTCATGCCCCTCTGAAAATTCTATCCAAACAGACTCTGCATGTGTTACTTCAGACTTAATACTAGTTTTTATGCAACAGTTCAAGCGATCTCGGACATACAATGCCACCCCACCCCCCTTCCCGACACTTCTATCTACTTGGAACAATTTAAAACCCTGAATGTGACATTCCGCAGGCATGTCCCGACTTTTTGAATTAAACCACGTCTCAGTTAAGACAAATACATCAATGTTACCTGCACTAGCAACTAGTCTCAACTCGTCCATCTTATACCTAGCACTGCGACTATTTGTGTAATACAGTGGTCCCTCGATTATCGACGGTAATCCGTTCCTGGAAGCCGGTCGATTATCGAAATGGTCGATTTACGAATCAATTTTCCCCATAAGAAATAATGTAAATTCAATTAATCCGTTCCTGACACCCAGAAGTATTAAAACAAAAAATTTTTTTACATGAAATATTCATGTAGTACATAAACAATACAATGGGAAATGATGAATGAAACATTAACAGCATAACACTTACCTTTATTGGAGATTCTTCTTAGTGTATGGGAGACTGGAGGAGGAGAGAGAGTGGATTGTTTATAGTTTGGAAGGGGAATCCCCTTCCAGCAACACCTCAGGTACCATTTGCTTTTCTGGGGTTGCTTCTTTTCTCTGTTTCTTAATGCCACTAGGACCAGCTTGAGAGTCACTGGAGTCCTGTCTCGCAAAATAACTGTGCAGAGAGCTCTGTTTCTGGCATCTCTTTAAAACTTCCCTAAAATGGGCCAAGACTCTGTCACTGTACAAGCTGCCGATATGGCTTGCAACATCCTTCTCTGGGTGATGTTTCTCCATAAATCTTTCCATCTTACCCCACATAGTAAAAATCTCCTTAATTTCTGAAGAAGGCACCTTCTTCCATCTCTCTTCCTCCTCCTCTGCAGCAAGATTCTGAGCTGCGATCTGTTGCTCTTCCTGCTGAAGCTCTTGCAGCTCCTCAGTGGTTAGCTCTTTGTTGTGGTCCTCCACCAACTCTTCCACATCCTCCAAACTCACATCCAACCCCATGGAACTCCCCAGTGCCACAATAGAGTTCAAAACTGACATAGGCTCATCAGGGTCAGCCCCAAACCCTTCCAAATCCCTCTTGTCGACACAATCTGGCCACAATTTTCTCCAAGCAGAGTTCAAAGTCCTGGTAGACACTCCCTCCCAAGCCTTACCTATAAGGCTTACACAATGGAAAATACTGAAATGTTCTTTCCAAAAATCTCGTAGGGTCAAGTGAGTGTCTGAGGTCACATTGAAGCACCTTTCAAACATTGCTTTGGTGTACAGTTTTTTAAAGTTTGCAATGACCTGCTGGTCCATGGGTTGGAGGAGAGGAGTGGTATTCGGGGGCAAGAACTTTACTGAGATGAACCCAAACTCCTTCAGAATTAGGTCATCCAAGTTTGGTGGATGAGCAGGTGCATTGTCCATTACTAGCAGGCACCTGAGATCCAATTTCTTCTCCAGGAGGTAATTCTTCACACTAGGGCCAAACACTTCGTTGAACCACTCTACAAAAATTTCCCTCGTGACCCATGCCTTATTATTAGATTTCCAAAACACACACAATTTACTCTTCATAACATTATTTTTCTTAAATGCTCTGGGATTTTCAGAATGGTACACTAGTAACGGCTTCACTTTGAAATCCCCACTAGCATTAGCACAGAACATTAGTGTCAGCCTGTCTTTCATAGGCTTGTGTCCTGGCATTGACTTTTCCTCTTGTGTAATGAAGGTCCTCTTTGGCATTTTCTTCCAGAAGAGGCCTGTTTCGTCACAATTGAACACTTGTTCAGGTTTCAGTCCTTCAGCCTCTATGTACTCCTGGAATTCATGCACATATTTTTCAGCCGCCTTGTGGTCCGAACTGGCAGCCTCACCATGCCTTACCACACTGTGTATGCCAGTACGCTTCTTAAATCTCTCAAACCAGCCTTTGCTGGCCTTAAAATCACTCACTTCACCACTATTTGCAGGCAATTTATTTACCAAAACTTCATGCAACTGCCTAGCCTTTTCACAAATAATCGAGGTCATAAGACTGTCTCCTGCTAATTGTTTCTCATTTATCCACACCAATAATAACTTCTCAACCTCTTCCAGTACTGGTGATCTCATTTTTGTCAGCATATTTACCCCCTTTGCAACAACAGCGTCCTTGATTTCCTTTCTCATGGCTATGATGGAAGATATGGTTGAATGATTTTTGTTATACATCCTCGCCAGTTCGCTCACACGTACGCCACTGTCATATTGTTCAATGATGTTTTTCTTAAATTCAATGGTATTTCTCACCTTCTTTACCAAAGGTTTGGCACTAGGAGCTTTCTTTGGAGCCATGGTAGCTTATTTAGCACTTAAATAACTTGCAAGCACTAAAATAAATGAAATATTATGAAATATTTCACTGGAGCACGTGAGAGGACCGCCGCTAACTGGTAAACAATGGCACACTGGCTGGGAAGGAAGGCTGAGGCGGGTCGAGGCCCGCTTACCTCGTGCATACGCGTCTGGGACGACGGGTCGAGACGGGTCGATAAACGAATTTCGGTCAATTTCCGAGTCAATATTTTGTCGAAATAACCGGTTGATTTCCGAAATGGTCGACTTTCAGGCCGGTCGATTATTGAGGGACCACTGTATATATTTAAAGACCCTCCTCTGTCTTTACCCTTCCTGCTCCTTTCTGTTATTCCACTAAACCTATTACTGTCCTTGTCAATTAGTGCTACTGGCTTTCCAATATCCACCTCATTTTGCCTATTACTAGTTCTCCTAGTACTCATATTACTACACTGTGACTTCACTGTTTTCCCGCCAAAACCCATACAACTAACTATTCCTAGTTTAAAGACCTAACAGCTCCCTCCATTGCGTTGGCCAGTGCTCCCACCCCACACCTAGATAAGTGAACCCCATCCCTGGCATACATGTCATTTCTGCCAGAGAAGAGGTCCCAGTTGTCAATGAATGTTACCGCATTTTCCTTACGGTATTTGTCCAGCCAGCAATTGACACAAATTGCTCTGGACAACCATTCATTTCCAACTCCTCTCCTTGGCAAAATGCCACATATGACAGGTTTCCCACCCTTCCTCCTAATTATCTCTATTGTTGACCTATACCTGCTAATCAGGTCCTCACTCCTACATCTGCCAACATCATTGCCTCCAGCACTGAGACAGATAATAGGATTTCTACCATTACCTCTCATGATGTCATCCAGATGGCTAACAATATCCTTCATCCCAGCCCCAGGAAAACACACTCTCTGCCTCCTACTCCTATCCTTCAAGCAGAATGCCCTATCTATGTACCTAATCTGGCTATCCCCAACAACAACAATGTTTTTACCTTCCTTGGCATCGTCCGTCGTGATGCTCCCAGTAGTCGACTCACATTCACCAGGTAGCATTACACCACTTGTAGAATTCGTCAAGACGTTCTCGATAGTCTTCGTTGGGGTTTCTAGGGATGTCTCACTCACGTCTGCCAATGCTTCTTTGATGCTCATTGTGGCATTCCCAGTAGAACACTCAGATTCCTCAGGTAGCACCGAGAATGGGTTGGAAGTTTCCACAATAGTCTTCTGGTTTCTCATTGTTTCTGCCTCTCCAACCGTTTTCTTGATCCTCAGCTTGGTTCCATGTTGCCCGGCCACTGACCAAGCTCCCCTCTTAACCTGGGGACTCACAACAGGAAGAGTACTACGAATCCTCTTTTTCTCCTCTGTTAATCGCCGTATCTCCAGCTTAGCAACTCTGAGCTCTTCTCTCAGCTGCTGGTAAAGTTGCTCAAGAGAGGGCATCCTGGTTCAGATTCACAGAGAGCACACAAACAGGTCTTCACAGAGCTAAGCAACCTTAAACCAAGACAGCAATGCCTAAGCATACATAATAAGGCAAATAGATTATTGGGATTTATATCAAGAAGTGTAAGCAACAGAAGTCCAGAGGTTATACTGCAGCTTTATACATCATTAGTAAAGTGTCACCTAGATTACGAGCTCAGTTCTGGTCTTCATATTACAGAATGGATATAAATTCATTAGAAAACATTCAGCGAAGAATGACTAAATTAATACATAGCATTATAAATCTTCCATATGAAGAATTATTGAAGACTCTTAAACTACATTCACTTGTAAGATGAAGAATGAGGGGAGAGATGATCAAAGTGTATAAGTGGAAGATGGGTATTAACAAAGGGGACATAAATAAGGTCTTGAGGATATCCAAGAGAGAACCCGCAATAATGGATTCAAATTGGACAAGTTTAGATTTAGAAAGAATATAGGAAGGTATTGGTTTGGAAATAGGGTAGTTGATGAGTGGAACAGTCTACCTAGTTGGGTTACTGAGGCAAAAACCTTGGGCAGTTTCAAATTTAGGATGGATAAATACATGAGTGAGAGGGGTTGGATTTAAGTGGGACTTGCATATATTAGTGGCTAGAGTTAACAGACCTTATTTCTTGGGTAGCAATGAAAACTGGGTTGGGCAAATGTTAGCGGGATGGATAGTAAAGGACCTGCCTAGTATGGGCCAAGAGACCTGAGGGACTGACCACCTCAAAACTTCAAGGGTGATGGACTGATTACATCATCTTCAAATCTCTTCTGCTTCTATCAACTTTTCTGTACTCGACTGAAGAAACAGACTGTGTAGGCGAAACATTTCTAAATAAAGATACCTAACTGTTGTATATGTGTCTTATCTAACAAACAATATCATATTCTTTATCACTGTCAACTGCCTCAAATGTTCTTTTGAAGGACGTCAGTAAATTTGTCAGGCAGGAACGACCTCTCGTGAATCCATGCTGAGATTCATTTATCAAGTTATGCTCTTCAAGGTGACTTCTAATAATGTCAGCTATAATTGATTCTAATAACTTGCCCACTATAGATGTCAGGCTTATTGGACGGTAATTTGAAGGAGAGGACTTATCCCCTGATTTGAATATAAGGACCTCTTCAAGGGGGGGCTCCTTGGCATGGTGAAGAGGCTCTTGGTCTGGGGAATTGGACCTGTTGGTCTCCTTCCTCAGACTGAGCCTAATTACCTCCCAATCCCCCCTTCCCTATCCCATCCTCCCTACCCTCTCTTTTTTCTTTCCTCCTCCTCCCCCATTCCTCCCTTATTCCCTTCCTCTTTTTGGCCTTTGGGATTCTTCCCACAGGCCTACTGGTTCCTAGGTAGGGGGAAGGGTACTGGGGTCAATCCCATTCCATTGAGATTCTTGGTAGTGGTGTAGTTTGCCATGGAATCTGGATCACCTGGGAATATCCCGGTCCCTCTCCAGTCTTCCGGGGGTGGCCTTGGGTGTCTTTCAGGTGATGGGTGTGTCTCTGGAGGCAGCCTTTCGGATTCCAGGGGTGGTAGCCAAAGGAGGTATGCTTTGTGGCGGATATCCGGCCACACACTCTTTTGTCCACCGAGGTAGCTCGGCAGATGTGAAGTTGCTATCCTGGATTGCTGGTTTACTGGCATGAAGGGTAGGGTATGGCATAAGTTCCATGCTGCATCTGCACTACTTGCAGTCCTCTTGGGTGCAGAGGGTGATTTCCGGTTCTTTCATTCCTCCTGGGAACTATTCATCCCCATTCCCCCTTTTTCTTTTTTTTTCTTTTTATTTTATTTTCCTTTTTCTTAAAAACAAAAAGAAAGAAGTAACCTAACCATGGAAGCCTTAGTCCATGAACCTGCTACCCCCAGGCTTCTTATTAATACCGCACTCCGTTCTGACCCTACCTCGTTTTTTGACCACTCTTTGGACACTCCTGATGCCCCTGAACCTCTTGCTGGTGCTGTTTCATCACCAGCTTCAGGTACCGGGGTCTCGACTGACTACTCCAATTTGTCTTACCTCTGCCCTCCTTTGACTATGCTTCTGGCCTCTCCCTCTACGGTGTGGCAATTTTCGAATCGCCAGGCCATCCCACATCGGACCAACTCTGGTCACACTTCTAAATGCCAATAACAATCTCCTGATGATGTTACTGCGTTACCTTCCCATTCTACTCGGAAAAAAACCAACACATCATGCACTCCCTCTCCACGCTCAGTTTCGGACCACACAGTGGACTAAATTCTTTACTTTACGACTGACATCTTCTATTGCCTATCTTTGTGACCATAACATTGGCAAAGCGCTCCTATGCCATGCTGGTAGAGATATTTCATTTCATGCTCTCAAGAGCGGTACACCCATCATCACTGTCCAGAATGCTACCCTAGCTCATGATCTTTCTCTCTTTTCACGTATCAATACTATTCCTGTCACTATTGAAAAACATCATTCTTTCAATTCTTGTAGTGGTACTGTCATTCTGCCCCATACCATAGTCCAACAGAATTTCCAGACATGTGGCAATAACATTCTTGAACAGCTAGAACTCCAGGATCTCCCAATCCTCAAAGTAGACACTTATGTCCTTCCTGCCCATGGGTGGAGACAATACCCTTGCAATGTGGCTTGATTAACTTTGGACAGCTGTGAACTCCTGTCCGCTGTTTATGTTGCAGGACATCAGTTACAAGTTCGAAAGGTGATCCCTACACTGCAATAGTGTAGAAATTGCTGGCGATTTGATCACCCACCGAAATACTGCAGATCTATAGCCGAATGCCCAGTTTGTGGTGCTGACGACCATTCTAATACATCTTACAGTCGGCCTCCTTCTTGCCTTAATTGTCATGAGGCTCACCCTTCGTACTCCCGCCATTGCCAAGTCTACTTAAATGAGCGGGAAATCCGTTACCTCAAAGAGGCAGAAGGTCTCCCTTATGCCATGGCAGTTTCTCATCTCCACCTCCAAGGGAGACTACCTCGTGTTTGTTATTCCCGTGTTTCAAAACGTCCCCCCACTTCTGGGGTCCTATCTTCTGCAGCCTCCTCTGTGGTTACCTCTCCCATAGTCATTCCTGTATCTAATTCTTTTGCTGTCCTGGGCTGAGACATCTCTATTTCAACACCTCAGTCTGTTCTAGCTTCTTCATATTCTCCCTCACAAGCCTCGGTATCGACGAGATTTCGTACGACATCTCCTCCCAATCATCCCTCTACTTCTCAGAAGTCAAGAAAAGGTCCTTTAACACCTCCTTCCCTTCTTCCACCTCCTCATTTTACCTTCCCTGTCTCTGTACCTGGTTCTTCCCCTCTCACTGGCTCTTACAAGTGTAGAGGTTCACTCTCCTCCTTGTACTGTACCTTCCTCCCCGGTTCCCTCCAAAGTTTCTTCCTCTTCTGCCACCTCAAAGGTTTCTGCCTCTTCTCTCCCCTTCCATGCTTCTTCTCCAGTTCCCTCCACCCTTTTACCCCCCTACCTTGGTACAGTCCATTACAGTTCCAATCTTTACTCATCCTCCCCCTACCATCTCCAATATTGTCTCCCATATGACGTCTCTGAATTCCGAAACACTTGAAGCAATCTCTGAATATATTACAGAGACCAAACCATCAATGGACACTGATCCACCCTCTGTTCCTTCTCTCTCCTCTCCTCCATCTGTGCAACTCCTTTCTTCGCAGCGCACCATTCCTTTGCTGCTTGAATGTTTTCTGCTGCCACCACCGCATATGGACTTTTCTAACCCCTCTAGTCCATAGGAACCCTTACCTGTGGATTTCAGGTATCTTTATCGTTGCCAATCATAGCCTATTTACAGTGGAATATACGCAGCCTCAGCAGTAATCGGGGTGAGCTTCAGGTGTTACTCTCCCAGTTTTCCCCTGTTGGTGTTTGCTTACAGGAACAAAAATTACACTCTGCTGTTATCTATCCCATCTCAGGCTATAATTTATTGTATTCTACAGATCCTTTTCCTGATGGGACCTTTAATGAAAGTGCCCTTCTTCTCCACACTGATATTCCGTACCATCAGGTATTTGTTCGTACTTTGCTGCATTACACAACAGCCCGTATCCACTTGCATAGGTGGTATACGCTCTGTTCTTATATCTCTCTCCTTCTCAGGCATTATCTATCCCAGATATTGCCTTTCTTGTTTCGTCATTACCGCCACCGCTTCTGTTACTTGGCGATTTTAATGCCCATCATTTCCTCTGGGGGGTCTCACTGTGATTCCCGTGGCATTCAGTTAGAGGCTTTTCTTGGTACCCACCCCCTCCATGTTTTAAATACAGGTACTCACACCCATTTTGATCCTCTGACTCTCACTCTCTCTTGCATTGATCTCTCAGTCTGCTCTTCCTCCGCCTCATTAGACTTCACCTGGTCTGTTCTCCCGGATTTACATGGCAGCGATCATTTCCCAATCATTCTTACTTCCCCTTCATATTCACCACCTCTTCGTATCTCATGCTGGCAATTTGGTCAGGCAAATTGGAACCTTTACTCACAACTAACTGTTTTTAGTGAGGTTTCTTCTTCGTCCTCCATTGATGAGCTTTTACACCTCTTCTCATCCTCCGTTTTAACTGCAGCTTCTCATTCTATACCCCAAACTTTGGGCAGGCATTCTCAGAAATGCGTGCCTTGGTGGTCTCCTGCTTGTGCTCATGCAGTACGTTTGAAATGCGCTGCGTGGGGCAGGTACTGGTACAATAGAACCACATAGAGACTTCTTGATTTTAAGCAGAAGCGTGTGATCGCTCACCGTGTCATCTGTGATGCTAAACGCACTTGCTGGAAAGGTTATGTCTCCACCATCACCTCTGCTTCCTCTATGAGTGCAGTCTGGAAAAAAGTACGGAAACTGAGTGGTAAATATTCTCCTGATCTCCTGACCCGGCTCATGTTCTGCAGGTTGCCTGTGTTGATATAGCAAACCCACTAGATGTTGCCAATGAAACTGGCAATCATTTGATCCATATTTCTCAGGGGCTCCATCTATGCCCCTCGTTTCTTTCCTCAGAGTCTGCCAGAGAGTTAGCACCCTTGGATTTTTCTTCTCTCAGAGAAGAACAGGAGGCAACACTCTCAGCTTGCCGATCATCGGCAGCTGGGCCCGACGACATTCATATTCGTATGCTACAACATTTACATCAGTCAGCCCTTGCAGTCCTATTACGCCTTTTCAATCTTATTTGGTCACGAGTTCTTCCACAGCCGTGGAAATCTGCCATTGTTCTCCCTTTCTGCAAACCGGGTACTACGGGACATGAAGCCTCCCACTATCGTCCCATTGCTCTTACCAGTGTAGTTTGCAAAGTGATGGAACGCCTGGTAAATAGACATTTAGTGTTGCATTTAGAGACACACAACAGTCTCTCCACTCGTCAATATGGCTTTCGTAAGGGACATTCTACCATAGACCCCATACTACACTTGGATACGTATGTTCATAATGCCTTTGCGAATAACCACTCAGTTATTGCCATATTTTTTGACCTTGAGAAGGCATATGACACAACTTGGAAGTATAATATTTTGGCCAAAGCCCACTCCTTAGGCCTTCGAGGCAATCTACCATCCTTCCTTAATAACTTTTTAACTGACAGACATTTCTGTGTTCGGGTTAATAATATGCTCTCCCCAGACTTTATCCAAGCTGAAGGTGTCCCCCAGGGATGTGTTCTGAGCACAACACTTTTTCTCCTTGCTTTAAATGATTTGGCCTCTAGTCTTCCATCAAATATTTGGTCATCACTCTATGTTGATGACTTCGCTATTGCCTGTGCAGGCGCTGACTGTCACCTCATTACAGTTTCTCTCCAGCATGCGGTCGACCGTGTTTCTAATTGGGCCACCACACATGGGTTTAAATTTTCCAGTACCTAAACTCACCAAATTACTTCCACTAGACGCTCTGTCATCTCCGATTATCCTTTGTACCTCTATGGCTCCCGTATCCCTGAACGTGATACAGTCAGGTTTCTAGGCATCCTCTTTGACCGTAGGTTATCCTGGAAATCTCACATTATCTCTCTGAAGGCAACTTGTCACAGCCGGCTGAACCTTCTTAAAACCCTAGCTCATCTTTCATGGGGAGCTGATCGTCAAACCCTCCTTCACCTACATTCCACCCTCATTTTATCGAAACTTGTTTATGGTGACTAGATCTATTCAGTGGCCTCTCCTGCTACTCTCTCTAGCCTTAACCCCATTCATCACCAAGGATTACGTTTATGCCTTGGTGCTTTTCGCTCTTCCCTTGTTGAGAGCCTCTATGCAGAAGCGAACGTTCCATCCTTATCTGATCACCGTGATGCCCATTGCCTTTGCTACTATGTATGCTCTCATGATCTCTGCAATCCTTCCATTTATAGAATGGTCACTGATATTAGTAGACATTCTTTATTTGTCGCCGTCCCTGTTTGCTCCATCCCTTCTCTCTTCGCCTACATTCGCTCTTGTCTTCTCTTCAATTACCACCTTTCTATGTTCATGTAGCATCTCACTTTTCCCTACCCCCCTGTGAAGTTCCAGCTGTTCTAGTCTGTTCATTCTCTCTCCATTGCTCGAAAGCCCAACTGTCTACGGTCGCTTCCCACTCTCTTTTTCTTGACCACTTCCACTCTCATTCTCATGCCATTGCAGTGTACACCGATGGCTCTAAGTCTTCTGACAGTGTAGGATTCACAGCAGTGTTTCCGGACAGCATCGTACGAGGGCATTTACTGTCTTCGTCTAGCATTTTTACTGCTGAATTGTATGCCATTCTTGCAGCACTTATCCATATTGCATCTATGCCTGTGTCATCATTTGTGGTTGTCTCAGACTCTCTTAGTGCTTTACAGGCTATACAGAAATTTGACACACCTCACCACTTAGTCCTCCATATCCAACTTTGGCTACGCTGCATCTTTACCAATCATAAAGATATTGTTTTTTGTTGGGTCCCTGGTCATGTTGATGTACAGGGCAATGAACAGGCAGACACTTCTGCACGGTCAGCAGTACATGACCTACCAGTTTCATATAGAGGTGTTCCATTTATGGACTATTTTACTGCAATAGCTACCTACCTTCACACCCATTGGCAACAACGTTGGTCTACTATGCTAGGTAAAAAACTTCAATCTATTAAACCGAGTGTGGAAAATACTGTATATATTTTCCAGAAATACATTAGTTATATGTAAATAGATGGCCATACTGTATTTAATAATCTTTATGTCATAGAAAAACGGAAAGCCTGCGTCTGCGCAGAAGACAGTCACTATTTTTGTTTTTGAACTGAGTAACAGAAGAATTTTTCGTGCTCTAGAGGTTAAATTTGGGCTGACACCTCTCAAATAGGAGCCTAAATTGTTGGATGTGCATTCCTGCATAACTTGAGTATCAGGCGACAGGACAGGACAACTTCAGGAACCTCAGATAAGCTGTCTAATTTATGTTTAAATTCTGGCTAGTAAATTTTTCATAAATGTAGGCAAAAAGGGGGGTCCTGTACATGACACATTAATCTCCAGTCAAATTGGTGAGTGATATTAAGATATTCTCCTTCTGTTATGTATATGTATATATATATAATCATTTATTATTTTTAATATACTGTCCACAAATTTATATATTTACCAGAATTCCTGGTGATGTATCTTTTATTTATAATTAATAGGTCCAGAGCAACTTGTGGATATGACAGTGGCAGGTATTGAAGGGGGAGATTTTTTTGCAACCTAGGTGTCCCAAATTCCTACTTGTCTAACTGATAAATAATAATTATCTTTGTTATTTACTGGTATGTACATTATGAGTTACATCCAGATAAATGTAATTTTCCACATTTAATTTTTCCTGGGGGATTTGAACTTAAGGCACCTAAAATGGAGGAATATAGCAAATAATATTGTTGCAGTAATAACACCAGGAGGCAGCTCTGATGAAATCTCACACTCATGCGAGCTTTTAAATCTCTGCACAAAATTCAATTTAAACCAGCAAATAATAGAGCCTACTAGACTGGAGAATACACTAGACCTCATCTTCACTAACAATGATGATCTGATAAGAAATGTCACCATATCAAAAACAATATACTCAGATCACAACATAATTGAGGTTCAGACATGTATGCGCGGAGCCCCAGACCGACATAATGAGACTAGTCATGAGGGAGCATTCACCAAATTCAACTTCAATAACAAAAACATAAAGTGGGACCAAGTAAACCAAGTCCTAACCGATATAAGCTGGGAAGATATACTAAGCAACACAGACCCCAACTTATGCCTAGAACAGATTAACTCGGTGGCAGTCGATGTATGCACAAGGCTGATTCCTCTAAGAAAAAGGAGGAGTAGATGTAAAATAGAAAGAGACAGGCGCTCCCTTTACAGGCGACGGAAAAGAATAACAGAGCGGCTAAAAGAGGTCAATATATCTGAAATGCATAGGGAGACACTGGTCAGAGAAATAGCAAGCATCGAACTTAAGCTAAAGGAATCTTATAGGAGTCAGGAATCACGGGAAGAACTAAAAGCCATAAATGAAATCGAAAGAAACCCAAAGTAATTCTTCTCCTATGCCAAATCAAAGTCGAGAACAACGTCCAGTATTGGGCTCCTACTTAAACAAGATGGGTCCTACACAGATGACAGCAAGGAAAAGAGTGAGCTACTCAAGTCCCAATATGACTCAGTTTTTAGCAAGCCGCTAACCAGACTGAGAGTCGAAGATCAAAATGAATTTTTTATGAGAAAGCCACAAAATTTGGTTAACACAAGCCTATCCGATGTTATCCTGACGCCAAATGACTTCGAACAGGCGATAAATGACATGCCCATGCACTCTGCCCCAGGGCCAGACTCATGGAACTCCGTGTTCATCAAGAACTGCAAGAAGCCCCTATCACGAGCCTTTTCCATCCTATGGAGAGGGAGGATGGACACGGGGGTCGTCCCACAGTTACTAAAAACAACAGACATAGCCCCACTTCACAAAGGGGGCAGTAAAGCAACAGCAAAGAACTACAGACCAATAGCACTAACATCCCATATCATAAAAATCTTTGAAAGGGTCCTAAGAAGCAAGATCACCACCCATCTAGAAACCCATCAGTTACACAACCCAGGGCAACATGGGTTTCGAACAGGTCGCTCCTGCCTGTCTCAACTATTGGATCACTACGACAAGGTCCTAAATGCACTAGAAGATAAAAAGAATGCAGATGTAATATATACAGACTTTGCAAAAGCCTTCGACAAGTGTGACCATGGCGTAATAGCGCACAAAATGCGTGCTAAAGGAATAACAGGAAAAATCGGTCGATGGATCTATAATTTCCTTACTAACAGAACACAGAGAGTAGTGGTCAACAGAGTAAAGTCCGAGGCAGCTACGGTGAAAAGCTCTGTTCCACAAAGCACAGTACTTGCTCCCATCTTGTTCCTCATCCTCATATCCGACATAGAGAAGGATGTCAGCCACAGCACCGTGTCTTCCTTTGCAGATGACACCCGAATCTGCATGACAGTGTCTTCCATTGCAGACACTGCAAGGCTCCAGGCGGACATCAACCAAATCTTTCAGTGGGCTGCAGAAAACAATGTGAAGTTCAACAATGAGAAATTTCAATTACTCAGATATGGTAAACATGAGGAAATTAAATCTTCATCAGAGTACAAAACAAATTCTGGCCACAAAATAGAGCGAAACACCAACGTCAAAGACCTGGGAGTGATCATGTCGGAGGATCTCACCTTCAAGGACCATAACATTGTATCAATCGCATCTGGTAGAAAAATGACAGGATGGATAATGAGAGCCTTCAAAACTAGGGAGGCCAAGCCCATGATGACACTCTTCAGGTCACTTGTTCTATCTAGGCTGGAATATTGCTGCACACTAGCAGCACCTTTCAAGGCAGGTGAAATTGCTGACCTAGAAAATGTATAGAGAACCTTAACAGCGCGCGTAATGGAGATAAAACACCTCAATTACTGGGAGCGCTTGAGGTTCCTAAAACTGTATTCCCTGGAATGCAGGCGGGAGAGATACATGATTATATACACCTGGAAAATCCTAGAGGGACTAGTACCGAACTTGCACACGAAAATCACTCACTACGAAAGCAAAATACTTGGCAGGCGATGCAAAATCCCCCCAATGAAAAGCAGGGGTGTCACTAGCACGTTAAGAGACCATACAATAAGTGTCAGGGGCCCGAGACTGTTCAACTGCCTCCCACCACACATAAGGGGGAATACCAACAGACCCCTGGCAGTCTTCAAGCTGGCACTGGACAAACACCTAAAGTCAGTTCCTGATCAGCCGGGCTGTGGCTCGTACGTTGGTTTGCGTGCAGCCAGCAGCAACAGCCTGGTTGATCAGGCTCTGATCCACCAGGAGGCCTGGTCACAGACCGGGCCGCGGGGGCGTTGACCCCCGGAACTCTCTCCAGGTAAACTTCAGGTAAACCTCAGAACTCGGTGTTAGAGCTTGCCAGGGTAGGCGACTCACTTGGAGGCAGTCCAGACAAATTTTCACAGGCCTAAACCCAAACTGACAGGGGTTGAGTATGTTGTGGGAGATGTGGCAGGCATAGATTTGCTTATGAATTAATTTTTCAAAGATTTTAGAGAGAGCGTCCCCTCAGGGAAGGTTCCTTGATGTTGGTGAGGGGCTCTTGATTTAGGGAATTGGATCTGTGCTCCAGTTCCCCGAATTAAGCCTGAATGCCTTCCACATCCCCCCCCCCCAGGTGCTGTATAATCCTCCGGGTTTAGTGCTTCCCCCTTGATTATAATAATAATAATAATAGAGAGAGGGTGTAAGTTGGAAATTGGTCTATAGTTATTCAAGTCTGTTTGGTCTCCTCCTTAATGTATTGCGGTGACCCTCACTATTTTGAGAGCTGTAGGGAAGGATTCGATGGATTTGTTAAAGAGTGTTGCAATGATTCGTGACAGCACTTGCAAAGCTTTTTTGTATATAAAGGATGGTAAGGTATTTAAATCTCCTGTCTTGTTTTTTAGTGTGTGATAATAAGGGAGACTTCTGTTGTGTTAGTCGGAGCTAGGAACAGTGTGTTCGGGTAGTTGCCAGTGTTAGTCGGAGCTAGGAACAGTGTGTTCGGGTAGTTGCCAGTGTTAGTCGGAGCTAGTAACAGTGTGTTCGGGTAGTTGCCAGTGTTAGTCGGAGCTAGGAACAGTGTGTTCGGGTAGTTGCCAGTGTTAGTCGGAGCTAGTAACAGTGTGTTCGGGTAGTTGCCAGTGTTAGTCGGAGCTAGTAACAGTGTGTTCAGGTAGTTGCCAGTGTTAGTCGGAGCTAGGAACAGTGTGTTCGGGTAGTTGCCAGTGTTAGTCGGAGCTAGGAACAGTGCGTTCGGGTAGTTGCCAGTGAGGTAGTCATTTGGTGGGGTATTTGAGCTTGGGATTTTATCGGCAAGGTTTTTTCCTGTGGTGGAGAAGGAAACATTGAGTCTGCTGTTTCAGTTGGTGGGAGTTGGAATTCATCTGGTTTTGTTAGTTCCTAGAATTTCTGATAGGGTTTTCTAGGTCTTTTTTATTTCACCTTTTAAGTTAAAAGACACAAGTGCAACTAATGTGACATTTTATTGTGGCAACGTTTCGCTCTCCAGGAGCTTTGTTAAGCTTGACAAAGCTCTGGAGAGCGAAACGTTGCCACAATAAAATGTCACATTAGTTGCACTTGTGTCCTTTTACCTTACATATTGTTGGTAATTCTACCAACATTGTTACACCTTTTAAGTTGGATAATCTGTTCTCATAATACAATTTTTTAGCCCTTCTTATCAGGCTGGTTAGGGTTGACGAGTAATATTTTGTTTGGTCTCTGGTTATGTGACCCATTCTGTACTGTTTTTCGTGTAGGTGCTTTGTATTTATGGATTTGAGGATGTTGGGTGTTAGCCAGGGACTCTTAGCTGTGATCTGTTTAGTTTTTTATGGCAGTGCTTGTTACAGAGATACTGAGTTTTTTTTAGAAAATTATTAATACATTTGTCAATATCTCTATAGATTTCTAGCTCAGTGTGCCAGTTGATGTTTGTCACTGCTGTAGTGAAGTTATTAATGGCTGCCTCATTATGAAGTCTGAAAGTGACTTTAGTAGTCTCCTGGGGTAATTTACCTAGATTAGTTATGAGAAAGGTAGGGTAATGGTCTGTGGTATTATCTGTGATTATGCCTGATTTTAAAGGGGATATGGTGTTGGTCCAGATGTGGTCTAGTAGGGGAACACTAGTCTCTGTATTTCTTGTAGGTTTTGTTACTGTTGGCAGCAACAAGCAGTTACTCATAGTGTGTATGAATTCAGTAACGTGTGGGTCCTGGTCTTGCAGGAGATTTATATTGAAGTCACCTGAGAGTAATAAGTGATCTTTATTCATGCGTGCATCAGTTATCATACTTCCTAGGTTTTCACTAAAACGGTTAATGTTTGACTGTGGTACTCTGTAAATGTTTATCACTGTGAGAGATTTTTGTAGGTATTTGGATTTGAATATAGCTATTATATATTCCCCATGTTCATCCCTTGTGCATGTATTATTGATACATTGTAGTTGGTCTGAGCAGTATATGGCTGTGCCACCCCCTTGTTGGTCTGGCCTACAGTTGTGTATGGCTGTGTAACCAGGAATGGCATAGATATCTGTAGTATCAGGCTTTAGCCAGGTTTTGGTGAGGGTAATGATGGACATACTGGCATGCAGGGAATTTAATAATGCTGTGCGGTCATCGTAATGTTTGCTTAAAGATCTGACATTGTAGTTAAAGACAGTTATGTTGTTGTTGGCTCTGAGAAGTACCTTTGAATGTTCTGCTGTGTAGTAATTACAGTTGCTGTTTGATTCATTTAAGTCATTCAATAAGAGGTTGGTATCAGGATCAATGCTTGTAATCATAAGATTTATAGTGAATCTATAATTAGACTTAAGTATAAGACAAAGTAAATATTCTAAAACTAAAAACCTCTTTAAGGGGAGCTCCTTGTCGTGGTAAAGAGGCTATCGGTCTGAGGAGTTGGACCTCTTGGTCTTCTTCCCCCGACCGAACCTAATTACCCCCCAATCCCCCCTTTCCCTATCTCATCCTCCCTTTTTCTTTTCCTCCTCCTCCTCCCCACCCCTCCCTTTTGCCCTTCCTCTTTTTGGCCTTTGGGATTTTTCCCACAGGCATGCTATTTCCTAGGTAGGGGAAAGGGTACGGAGTCCATCCCATTCCGTTGAGGTTCTTGGCAGTGATGTAGTTTGCCGTGGAATCTGGATCGCCTGGGAATGTCCCAATCCCTCTCTTGTCTCCCGGGGGGTGGCTTTGGGTGTCTTTCAGGCAACAGGTGTATCTCTGGAGGCTGCCTTTCAGATTCTGGGGGTGGTGGCCAAAGGAGGTATGCTTTGTGGCAGATATCCAGCCACCCTCTCTTTTGACCATCGAGGTAGCTCGGCGGATGTGAGGTTGCTATCCCAGATTGCTGGTTTACTGGCATGAAGGGTAAGGTATGGCACAGGTTCCATGCTGCATCTGCACTACTTGCGGTGCTGAGGTCCTCTTGGACGCAGAGGGAGATTTCTGACCCTTTCATTCCTCCCAGGAACTATCCCTCTCCAGTCCCCCCTTTTTTTATTCTTTTTTTTTATTTCTATTTTCTCCTTTCTTTTTTATTCTTAAAAACTAAAAGAAAGAAGTAACCTAACCATGGAAAACCCAATCCATGACCCCGCTACCCCCGGGCCCCTTCTCGTTACCGCACCCCGTTCTGACCCCGCCTCGTCTTTTGACCACTCTTCGGAGACTCCTAATGCCAATGTACCTCTTGCTGGTGCTGTTTCATCACCTGCTTCAGGGGGGCCTCGGGCAAAAAAATGTAGCTCTTTTGTTTACCGTCCGATTTCCTCCAGTTTTGGTGCACAAGACAAAGTATTTTCACTCTTTCTTGAAAATATTTATCAAAAATATACCTCAAACAACAACTGAGAAAATACTGAAAAAGGACTGATTTACTGAAAATGCCCTTGGGGGGCGATTTATTCCTATATGGGACGACGTAAGGTTGTTTGGACACTTGGTGCCGAGAGAACAATGCTGATACGAATTTTCCCCAGAAACCCCATTACTCTATAATTTGTTCATGATTGTAGCATGTATAAACGTAAGTAACCATTCTACAGAATTCATTACCTTTGTAACTTGTGAGCTCATTATCTTTGTACCTAGTTCAGCTATCAAAACTTTGGGGGCCCAGTCCCTGGATCCATTACGTACCTCTGTAATCTGTAAATACCTTTGTAACTTGTCATGATTGTGACTAGACCTACCCGGAGTTCATTACCTTTGTAAATTGTGAGTTCATTACCTTTGTAAATTGTGAGTTCATTACCTTTGTAAATTGTGAGTTCATTACCTTTGTAAATTGTGAGTTCATTACCTTTGTAAATTGTGAGTTCATTACCTTTGTAAATTGTGAGTTCATTACCTTTGTAAATTGTGAGTTCATTACCTCTGTAACTTGCTCAGCTATCAAAACTTTGGAGTCCAGTCCCTGGACCCATTATGTACCTCTGTAATCTTTTGACTACCGCCCACAGGATGGGTATGGGGTGACTACCGCCCACAGGATGGGTATGGGGTGACTACCGCCCACAGGATGGGTATGGGGTGACTACCGCCCACAGGATGGGTATGGGGTGACTACCGCCCACAGGATGGGTATGGGGTGACTACCTCCCACAGGATGGGTATGGGGTGACTACCGCCCACAGGATGGGTATGGGGTGACTACCGCCCACAGGATGGGTATGGGGTGACTACCGCCCACAGGATGGGTATGGGGTGACTACCGCCCACAGGATGGGTATGGGGTGACTACCGCCCACAGGATGGGTATGGGGTGACTACCGCCCACAGGATGGGTATGGGGTGACTACCGCCCACAGGATGGGTATGGGGTGACTACCGCCCACAGGATGGGTATGGGGTGACTACCGCCCACAGGATGGGTATGGGGTGACTACCGCCCACAGGATGGGTATGGGGTGACTACCGCCCACAGGATGGGTATGGGGTGACTACCGCCCACAGGATGGGTATGGGGTGACTACCGCCCACAGGATGGGTATGGGGTGACTACCGCCCACAGGATGGGTATGGGGTGACTACCGCCCACAGGATGGGTATGGGGTGACTACCGCCCACAGGATGGGTATGGGGTGACTACCGCCCACAGGATGGGTATGGGGTGACTACCGCCCACAGGATGGGTATGGGGTGACTACCGCCCACAGGATGGGTATGGGGTGACTACCGCCCACAGGATGGGTATGGGGTGACTACCGCCCACAGGATGGGTATGGGGTGACTACCGCCCACAGGATGGGTATGGGGTGACTACCGCCCACAGGATGGGTATGGGGTGACTACCGCCCACAGGATGGGTATGGGGTGACTACCGCCCACAGGATGGGTATGGGGTGACTACCGCCCACAGGATGGGTATGGGGTGACTACCACCCACAGGATGGGTATGGGGTGACTACCGCCCACAGGATGGGTATGGGGTGACTACCGCCCACAGGATGGGTATGGGGTGACTACCGCCCACAGGATGGGTATGGGGTGACTACCGCCCACAGGATGGGTATGGGGTGACTACCGCCCACAGGATGGGTATGGGGTGACTACCGCCCACAGGATGGGTATGGGGTGACTACCGCCCACAGGATGGGTATGGGGTGACTACCGCCCACAGGATAGGTATGGGGTGACTACCGCCCACAGGATGGGTATGGGGTGACTACCGCCCACAGGATGGGTATGGGGTGACTACCGCCCACAGGATGGGTATGGGGTGACTACCGCCCACAGGATAGGTATGGGGTGACTACCGCCCACAGGATGGGTATGGGGTGACTACCGCCCACAGGATGGGTATGGGGTGACTACCGCCCACAGGATGGGTATGGGGTGACTACCGCCCACAGGATGGGTATGGGGTGACTACCGCCCACAGGATGGGTATGGGGTGACTACCACCCACAGGATGGGTATGGGGTGACTACCACCCACAGGATGGGTATGGGGTGACTACCGCCCACAGGATGGGTATGGGGTGACTACCGCCCACAGGATGGGTATGGGGTGACTACCGCCCACAGGATGGGTATGGGGTGACTACCGCCCACAGGATGGGTATGGGGTGACTACCGCCCACAGGATGGGTATGGGGTGACTACCACCCACAAGATGGGTATGGGGTGACTACCACCCACAGGATGGGTATGGGGTGACTACCACCCACAGGATGGGTATGGGGTGACTACCACCCACAGGATGGGTATGGGGTGACTACCACCCACAGGATGGGTATGGGGTGACTACCGCCCACAGGATGGGTATGGGGTGACTACCGCCCACAGGATGGGTATGGGGTGACTACCGCCCACAGGATGGGTATGGGGTGACTACCGCCCACAGGATGGGTATGGGGTGACTACCGCCCACAGGATGGGTATGGGGTGACTACCGCCCACAGGATGGGTATGGGGTGACTACCGCCCACAGGATGGGTATGGGGTGACTACCGCCCACAGGATGGGTATGGGGTGACTACCGCCCACAGGATGGGTATGGGGTGACTACCGCCCACAGGATGGGTATGGGGTGACTACCGCCCACAGGATGGGTATGGGGTGACTACCGCCCACAGGATGGGTATGGGGTGACTACCGCCCACAGGATGGGTATGGGGTGACTACCGCCCACAGGATGGGTATGGGGTGACTACCGCCCACAGGATGGGTATGGGGTGACTACCGCCCACAGGATGGGTATGGGGTGACTACCGCCCACAGGATGGGTATGGGGTGACTACCGCCCACAGGATGGGTATGGGGTGACTACCGCCCACAGGATGGGTATGGGGTGACTACCACCCACAGGATGGGTATGGGGTGACTACCGCCCACAGGATGGGTATGGGGTGACTACCGCCCACAGGATGGGTATGGGGTGACTACCGCCCACAGGATGGGTATGGGGTGACTACCGCCCACAGGATGGGTATGGGGTGACTACCGCCCACAGGATGGGTATGGGGTGACTACCGCCCACAGGATGGGTATGGGGTGACTACCGCCCACAGGATGGGTATGGGGTGACTACCGCCCACAGGATAGGTATGGGGTGACTACCGCCCACAGGATGGGTATGGGGTGACTACCGCCCACAGGATGGGTATGGGGTGACTACCGCCCACAGGATGGGTATGGGGTGACTACCGCCCACAGGATAGGTATGGGGTGACTACCGCCCACAGGATGGGTATGGGGTGACTACCGCCCACAGGATGGGTATGGGGTGACTACCGCCCACAGGATGGGTATGGGGTGACTACCGCCCACAGGATGGGTATGGGGTGACTACCGCCCACAGGATGGGTATGGGGTGACTACCACCCACAGGATGGGTATGGGGTGACTACCACCCACAGGATGGGTATGGGGTGACTACCGCCCACAGGATGGGTATGGGGTGACTACCGCCCACAGGATGGGTATGGGGTGACTACCGCCCACAGGATGGGTATGGGGTGACTACCGCCCACAGGATGGGTATGGGGTGACTACCGCCCACAGGATGGGTATGGGGTGACTACCACCCACAAGATGGGTATGGGGTGACTACCACCCACAGGATGGGTATGGGGTGACTACCACCCACAGGATGGGTATGGGGTGACTACCACCCACAGGATGGGTATGGGGTGACTACCACCCACAGGATGGGTATGGGGTGACTACCGCCCACAGGATGGGTATGGGGTGACTACCACCCACAGGATGGGTATGGGGTGACTACCGCCCACAGGATGGGTATGGGGTGACTACCGCCCACAGGATGGGTATGGGGTGACTACCGCCCACAGGATGGGTATGGGGTGACTACCGCCCACAGGATGGGTATGGGGTGACTACCACCCACAGGATGGGTATGGGGTGACTACCACCCACAGGATGGGTATGGGGTGACTACCGCCCACAGGATGGGTATGGGGTGACTACCGCCCACAGGATGGGTATGGGGTGACTACCGCCCACAGGATGGGTATGGGGTGACTACCGCCCACAGGATGGGTATGGGGTGACTACCGCCCACAGGATGGGTATATGGAGCATAATAAACATATTAAACTAACTAACTAACTAACCCCAGAAACCTTTCTTCTAAATAACTTATCTTTATTTCACAAAAAATGAAGTTTGTTAGTTCTTGGAATGTTGCAAAAAATCTGCCCTTTTACTCCCACATAACTCCGAAAGTATTTGGAATATTTCCAAAAATGAAATGGGAGTAATTAGAGAAATCATTATTCTACAATTTCTGTGAATATTATTCCATTTAATTAAGTAATAAAGGCAGAAATAGGTACCTTAGATGAATAAGATATTGGCCGGGAGCGACGGCCGGCCCACCGTCACAATTTTTTTTTTTTTTTTTGCGAAAATTGCGCTTGTTTGGGTGTATTTCTTAGTAAACTGATGTTCTAGTGCAGTTATCCTCTTCAAAACACCGTTTTCTCTTACTCAGAGACGACTTGGAGAGCAGTAACTCATTTATATCGAAATATTCCCGATAATCTCTCGCCATATTATGGCTTATTTTATTCAGTATAGAGTATATAACATGTTTGTATGTAATTTAGAGTGTTTATTATATCATATTAAATCAATTCTGATAGATAAATATGCTGTAGAGTTGATATATAAGCTGATATAAGCGTAATAATGAAGTAATTTCTCCCGGCACTCTCTGGAGCGGTGGTAGGCCTGGTAGGCTCAAAGTCTACGGATAAGCTCTGCCTACTGTTTTATGATATCAAATATTCAGTTATTATATTAGAAAGAATAATGCAAGAAAAAGAGATAAAAAGCAAGGAAAAAATTCCAAAATATATATGGGTTGTGAGCAGACTCGCTACCCATATAACAGTCACCATACCTGATATAAATGACTATAATTTCTTGTAGAAACGTCGTAGAACATTCATTATGGTACCATTGTGTTGACAAAGAGTTAAGCTATTTTTCGGTTTATAGAACTCAATTTCTATAATTTTCCTATTTTTGGTTGAGCGCGCGCGGAAATTGCCTGGGCCCCCCTTCAGGTGCCGGGGTTTAAGTAAGTAAGAACATAAGAACATAAGAACGAAGGAACACTGCAGAAGGCCTACTGGCCCATGCGAGGCAGGTCCAAGTCTCCTACCGGCTTAAGCCAATGCACCCAACCTAGTCAGGTCAGGTCACATTGACTTAAGGGAGGAACACGGCAACCGACCTGTTAGCACAAGCTATCAGATCCAAGTAAGTTTATTCAGGTATACACAAATACAGTTACATAGAATTATCATACATAGCAGCATATGTGTAGAGAACCTAGGATAACCCAAAAAAGTAAGACAGAGTGACTTATTTCCATTGGGGTTTCGAATGACTCTTTCGATTTGTCTGACCTCCACTCTCCTTTGACTATGCTTCCGGCCTCTCTCTCGACAGTGTGGCAATTTTCAAATCGCCAACCCGTCCCATGTCGGGCCAACTCCGGTCCCACTCCTAAACTCCAACAACAATTGCCTGATGGTACTTCTTTGTCACCTTCTTGTTCTACTCAGAAAAGACCAACACGTCGTGCTCTCCCTTTCCATGCTCAGTTTCGGAATGCACAATGGACTAAATTCTTTACTTTACGACCGACTTCTTCTATTGCCTGTCTTTCCAACCATAGTATTGGCAATGAAAATAAATGGTATAAAATTCCCACACAATGGAAACATAAACACATATGCAGTTTAATGTGATCCTTTATTGACAACGTTTCGCCCACACAGTGGGCTTTTTCAAGTCACAAACAGATCTACCTGGGGTGGAAGGTACGTGAGTATTTATAGTCAGGTTCAGAATGTTGAGGTCAGGTGGAGAATGCTGCATCTGATGATCTACCGGGTGGGGTTATAGAGTCATGGTTAGCTTGGCAGGGGTATTGGATAAGTTGTGAGCAGACCTTCTATAAATACTCACGCACCTTCCACCCCAGGTAGATCTGTTTGTGACGAAAAAGCCCACTGTGTGGGCGAAACGTTGTCAATAAAGGATCACATTAAACTGCATATGTGTTTATGTTTCCATAGTATTGGCAAAGCGCTCCTATGCCATGTTGGTAGAGATATTTCCTTTCACGCTCTCAAGAGTGATACCCACATGATCACTGTCCAGAATCCCACCCAAGCTTGTGATCTTTCTCTTCTTACACATATCGATACTATTCCTGTCACTATCGAAAAACATTCCCTCAATTCTTGTAGTGGTACTGTTATTCTTCCCCATACCATAATCCAACAGAATTTCCAGACATGTGGCAATGACATTCTCGAACTGCTGGAACTCTAAGATCTCCCAATCCTCAAAGTAAACACTTACGTCCTTCCTGGCCGCGGGCAGAGATGTTACCCTTGCAATGTGGCTCGATTAGCTTTTGACAGCCGTGAACTCCATCCTCTGTTTATGTAGCAGGACATAATTTTCATGTTCATAAGGTGATCCCTACACTTCAACAGTATAGAAACTGCTGGCGATTTGGTCACCCTGCAAAATATTGCAGATCTATAGCCGAATGCCCAGTCTGTGGTGCTGATGACCATTCTAATACGTCTTGTAGTCAATCTCCCTCTTGCCTTAATTGTCACGAGGCTCACCCTTCTTACTTTTGCCGTTGCCAGGTCTACCTAAATGAGTGAGAAATCCATTGCCTCAAAGAAGCTGAAGGTCTCTCTTACTCTGGCAGTTTCTCAACTGCACCTCCAAGGGAGACTGCCTCATATTTCTTATTCTTGTATTTCTAAGCATCCCCCTACTTCTGCGGCCCCATTTTCTGCAACTTCGTCTGTGGTTACCCCTCCCATAGTCACTCCTGTCTCTAATTCTTTTGCTGTCCTGGGCTCAGAAATCCCTACTTCCACACCTCAGTCTGTTCTCACTTCTTCGTGTTCTCCCTCACAAGCCCTGGTATCGACAAGACTTCGTACGACATCTCCTCCCAATCGTCCCTCTACTTCTCAGAAGTCCAAAATATCTCTATTGCTCAAATCTCTTTTAACCCCTCCTTCCATTCTTCCACCTCCTCATTTTACCTTTCCAGTCTCTGTACCTGGTTCTTCCCCTCTCACTGGCTCTGTTAAAAGTGTGGAGGTTCACCCTCCTCCTCTTGCTGTGCCTTCCTCCTCTGTCCACTCCCAAGTTTCTTTCTCTTCTGCCACCTCCCAGGTGTCTGCCTCTTCAGTACCCTCCCACACTTCTTCTCCAGTTCCCTCCACCCTTTTGTGTCCCCCTGCTTTGGTACAGTCCATTATGGTTCCAATCTTTACTCACCCTCCTCCTTCCATCTCCAATATTGTCTCTGACATCTTCGAATTCCGAAACACTTGAAGCTATCTCTGAAAATGTTGCAGAGACCAAACCATCAATGGACACTGATCTACCCCCTGTTCCTTCTCTTTCCTCTCCTCCATCTGCACAACTCCTTTCTTTGCAGCGCACTGTTCCTTCGCTGCTTGAATGTTTTCTGCTACTGCCGAACGTGGACTTTTCTAACTCCTCAAGTCCGTAGGTACCCTTACCTGCGGATTTGTGGTATCTTTATCATTGCCAATCATGGCCCATTTACAATGGAATATACACGGCCTGATGGGTAATTGAGGTGAGCTTCAGTTGTTGTTCTCCCAGTTTTCCCCTGTTGGTGTTTGCTTACAAGAACCAAAATTACACTCTGCTGTTATCTATCCCATCTCATGCTATAGTTTATTGAATTCTTCTGTTCTTTGTATCTCTCTCCTTCTCGGGCATTATCTATCCCAGATGTTGCCTTTCTTGTGTCGTCCTTACCTCCACCACTTCTGTTATTTGGCGATTTTAAAGCCCATCATTTCCTCTTGGGGGTCTCACTGTGATTCCCGTCCCATCATTTCCTCTTGGGGGTCTCACTGTGATTCCCGTGGCATTCAGTTGGAGGTTTTTCTTGCTTCCTACCCCCTCCATGTTTTAAATATAGGTACTCCAACCCACTTTGATCCTCGTACTCATTCTCTCTTTCGCCTTGATCTCTCAGTCTGCTCTTCCTCTACCACACTAGATTTCACCTGGTCTGTTCTCCCAGACTTACATGACAGCAATCATTTTCCAACCATTCTTACTTCTTCACATTCACCACCTCTTCATATCCCACGCTGATCAAGCAAATTGGGACCTTTACTCGCGACTAACTGCTTTTAGTGAGGTTCCTTCTTTGTCCTCCACTGATGAGCTTTTACACCTCTTCTCATCCTCAGTTTTAACTGCAGCCTCTCATTCTATACCCCAAACCTTGGGCAGGCATTCTCAGAAGTGCATGCCTTTGTGGTCTCCTGCTTGTGCTCGTGCAGTACATTTGAAATGCGCTGTGTGGGGCAGGTACTGGTACAATAGAATCGCTGAGAAACTTCTTGATTTTAAGCAGAAGTGAGTGGTTGCTCGCCGTGTCATCCGTGACACTAAATGCACTTGCTGGCGAGATTATGTCTCCACCATCACCTGTGCTTCCTCTATGGGTGCAGTCTGGAAAAAAGTACGGAAACTGAGAGGTAAATATTCTCCTGACCCGGCTCCTGTTCTGCAGGTTGCCGGTGTTGATATAGCAAACCCACTAGATGTTGCCATTGAAATTGGCACCCATCTGGTCCATATTTCTCAGGGGCTCCATCTATGCCCCTCATTTCTTTCCTCAAAGTCTGCCAGAGAGTTAGCACCCTTGGACTTTTCTTCTCTCATTGAAGAACCGTATAATGTGCCTTTTACACTTCAGGAACTGGAGGCAACACTCTCAGCTTGCCAATCATTGGCAGCTGGGCCTGACGACATTCATATTCGGATGTTGCAACATTTACACCAATCATCCCTTGTTGTCCTCTTACACCTCTTCAATCTTATTTAGTTACAAGATCTCCCCCAGCTGTGTAAATCTGCCATTGTTCTCCCTTTCTGCAAACCGGGTACTATGGGGCATGCTGTCCACTATCATCCCATCGCTCTTACCAGCGCAGTTTGCAAAGTGATGGAACGTCTGATAAATCAACGTTTAATGTGGTATTTAAAGACACACAACAGTCACTCCACTAGTAAATATGGCTTTCATAAGGGTCGTTCTACCATAGACCCCTTACTATACTTGGACACATATGTTCGTAATGCCTTCATGAATAACTTCTCAGTTATTGCCATATTTTTTGAACTTGAGAAGTACAGAAAGAGAAGTACAGAGTACAGAAAGTAGGCAGGAGCAGTAGCGATGTGAAGACGATGTAATCAGTGCATCACTCTTGGAGGTATAATATTTTGGCCCAAGAACACTCCTTAGGCCTCCGAGGCAATGTACCATCCTTCCTTAAAAACTTTTTAACTGACAGACATTTCCGTGTTCGGGTTAATAATGTGCTCTCCACGGACTTTGTCCAAGCTGAGGGTGTCTCTCATTGCTCAAATGTTTTGGCCTCTAGTTTTCCATCCAATATTTGGTCATCACTCTTTGTTGATGACTTCGCTATAGCTTGTGCAGGCGCAGACTGTCACCTTATTACAGTTTCTCTCCAGCATGCGATCAACCATAATTCCAATTGGGCCACCACGCATGGGTTTAAATTTTCCAGTACCAAAACTCACCAAATTACTTTCACTAGACACTCTGTCATCTCCAATCATCCTTTGTACCTCTATGGCTCGCGTATCCCTGAACGTGATACAGTCAGGTTTCTAGGCCTTCTCTTTGACCGTAGGTTATCCTTGAAACCTCACATTACCTCTCTGAGGCAACTTGTCACAACTGGCTGAACCTTCTTAAAATCCTTGCTAATCTTTCATGGGGAGCTGAGCATCGAACTCTCCTTCGCCTACATTCAGCCCTCATTTTATCGAAACTCGATTATGGTGATCAGATCTATTCAGTGGCCTCTCCTACTACTCTCTTTAGCCTTAATTCCATCCATCACCAGGGAGTGTGTGTACGAATGGTATATAATACCGACAAGATGAGAGTAAGACACATGTGCAACATCTGGGTATCTTTATTGTAGACGTTTCGCCATCCAGTGGCTTTATCAATACAAATTCCAGGACATAACTTGAAGACAGTAGAACTATGTACAGAAGATGAGGTAATCAGTCCCTCAACCTAGGAGAAGGTGCGAACAGCACCATAGTCGTGGAGATTCTGAAGCAGAAGAAAGAATCCTGGCGCTTATATAATAACGTCAGGTGAAGCAGACGAGGGCAAATTCACTGGTGGGCAGGATTCCCCAGTGGAAGTAGGTCCTTCCCACCAGTGAATTTGCCCTCGTCTGCTTCACCTGACGTTACTATATAAGCGCCAGGATTCTTTCTTCTGCTTCAGAATCTCCACGACTATGGTGCTGTTCGCACCTTCTCCTAGGTTGAGGGACTGATTACCTCATCTTCTGTACATAGTTCTACTGTCTTCAAGTTATGTCCTGGAATTTGTATTGATAAAGCCACTGGATGGCGAAACGTCTACAATAAAGATACCCAGATGTTGCACATGTGTCTTACTCTCACCAGGGAGTGTGTTTGTGCCTTGGTGTTTTTCGCTCTTTCCCTGTTGAGAGCCTCTATGCAGAAGCGAATATCCCATCCTTGTCCGATCGCCATGATGCCCATTGCCTTCGCTACTATGTTCGCTCTCATGACATCCAAAATCCTTCCATACATAGAATAGTCACCGATGTTAATAGGCATTCTTTATTTGTTCATTGCCTCTGTTTGCTCCGTCCCTTTTCTCTTCAACTACATTCACTCTTGTCTTCCCTTCAGTTACCACCTTTCTATGTTCATGTAGCATCTCACTTTTCCCTGCCCCCCTGGGAAGTTCCAGCTGTTCGAGTCTCTTCTTTCTCACTCCCTTGCACGAAAGCCCAACTGCATACGGTAGCTTCCCGCTCTCTTTTTCTTGACCACTTCTGCTATCATTCTCATGCCATCGCAGTGTGCACAGATGGCTCTAAGTCCTCTGATGGCATCGGATTCGCAGCAGTGTTTCTGGACAGTGTCGTACTAGGACATTTACTATCCTCGGCTAGCATTTTTTCAGCTGAATTGTATGCCATTCTTGCAGCACTTATCTGTATTGCATCTATGCCTGTGTCATCATCTGTGGTTGTCTCAGACTCCCTTAGTGCTCTACAGGCTATACGAAAATTTGATATACCTCACCCCCTGGTCCTCCATATCCAACTTTGGCTATGCCGTATCTCTACCAAGCTTAAAGGTATTGTTTTTTGTTGGGTCCCTGGTCATGTTGACGTATCTGGAGTTTATCTGGAGAGAGTTCCGGGGGTCAACGCCCCCGCGGCCCGGTCTGTGACCAGGCCTCCTTAGGTCAGTGTCCCAGGATGCGACCCACACCAGTCGACTAACACCCAGGTACCCATTTTACTGATGAGGAACATAGACAACAGGTGGAAAGAAACACGTCCAATGTTTCTACTCTGGCTGGGAATCGAACCCAGGCCCTCACCGTGTGAAGCGAGAGCGTTAACCACCAGGCCACCAGAAACTGCTGCACGGTCAGCAGTACATGACCTACCAGTTTTATATAGAGGTGTTCCATTTCCTGATTATTTTGCTGTAATAGCTACCCACCTTCAGACCCGTTGGCAACAACGTTGGCCTAATCTACTTGGTAACAAACTTCATTCTATTAAACCAAGTATAGGTTACTGGCTGTCTTCTTGTCATCAGTGTCAAGGTTGGGAGACTACTGTCTCCCGTCTTCGCATTGGCCACACTCATCATACGGGTATCTCATGGAGAGGCACCCTGTTCCTCTCTGTGAAACTTGTCAGGTTCCAGTCTAACAGAATGTTAGACTGCCCTCTCTATCAATGAGCATGCAGAATTTACCTCCAAAGTCGTCTCTGCTCTATTACTCTCTCTTTTTCTTCCCTTCTTGGTGATGGGCCCTCCTTTAATCCTGACTCTCTCATTGACTTCTTGACAACAACTGACTTACTCCACAAACTCTGATGATGGTACCTTTTGCACTCCCCTTAGCCCTTTCTACCTCGATCTCTTGCTACCCTCTACCCCTGCACTATCCACTGCCCTGCTGTTCTCCGTAACCTACTAATTATTCCTCTCCCTTTTATCAGTGAGATGCAGTGGTGTTTCATTAGGTTTAGTTAGGATAATATTCTTGTTTTTTTTTTCAGTTTGTGGGTCCCCAGAATCTGGGAGAGTTTTCCAGGTCTTTTTTATATCTCCTCTTGTGTCAGCAAATCTGCTGGAGTAGTACAGTTGTTTAGCTTTCTTTATTACTTTGGTGAGAACTGTTGAATATTGTTTAAGAATATCTTTGTGTATTAAGCCCTATCTATATATCAAGGAAGCTGTTGTTGCTTGGAGAAAATTGTGGCCAGATTGTGCCCACTAGAGTTATTTTGAAGGGTTTTTGGCTGACCCTGACGAGGCTATGTCAGTTGTGAACTCTATTGTGGCATTGGGGAGTTCCATGGGGTTGGATATGAGTTTGGAGGATGTGGAAGAGTTGGTGGAGGACCAGAACGAAGAGCTCACCACTGAGGAGCTGCAAGAGCTTCAGCAGGAACAGCAACAGATTGCAGCTCAGAATCTTGCTGCAGAGGATGAGGAAGAGAGATGGAAGAAGGTGCCTTCTTCAGAAATTAAGGAGATTTTTGAAATGTTGGGTAGGATGGAAAGATTTATGGAGAAACATCACCCTGAGAAGGATGTTGCAGTGACAGAGTTTTGGCCCATTTTAGGGAAGTTTTAAAGAGACACCAGAAACAGAGCTCTCCGGACACGTTTTTTTGCGAGATAGGACTCCAATGACTCTCAAGCTGGTCCTAGTGGCATTAAGAAACAGAGAAGAGAAGTAACCCCAGAAAAAGACTTGGTACCTGAGGTGTTGATGGAAGGGGATTCCCCTTCCAAAAGTAACTAATTCAATCTCTCTCCTCCTCCAGTCTCCCATACACTAAGAAGAATCACCAATAAAGGTAAGTGTTATGCTGTTAATGTATCATTCATTATGTCCCATTGTATTGTTCATGTACTGCATTTATATTTCACATAATTTTTTTTTTAATTTAAATACTTCTGGGTGTCAGGAATGGATTAATTGTATTTACGTTATTTCTTATGGGGAAATTGATTCGAAAATCGTCGCACTTCCAGGAACGGATTAACGATGATAAACGAGAATAGCACCTTGATTATTTTAACAATTGAGAATATATGAACTTAGGTAGTTATTTAAAGCTAAAATAAAGGAGAAAATATATAAGGGACTAAACTAAGTTATGGTAAGCAGAGTTAAATGGACAGGTAGTCACTATGATATAATATTGATTTAGGAGTAAGATCTGACATGTAATATATAATAAGTTGAGCAGTTAATTGCACTTTAAAAAGTAAAAAAAGAAAATGGGGTAGTTGGTACTAGCTAGTAAATGATAGAAGAAAAAAGGAGGAATCAGGTTAAGTCACCTGATTCCTTTTTTCTTCTTCTCCCTCTTCCCCTTTCCTCTTTCCTTTTTTCTTTTCTCTTCTGGGTTGTCTTTCTTCTGTCTTGTGTTTCTGTTCTTTCATTATTTATTTAATTACTTCCCCTCCTCCCCACTTTACTGAAGATCTGGTGATGATTGATGGGATGGGAGGAGGGGAGAGTGTGGAAGTTGCTAATGTTTAGAAGGGGAATCCCCTTCGGTTAGGACTTGAGGTATCAAGTCCATTTCTGGGGTTACTTCCCTTCTTCTTTTAATGCCACTAGGACCAGCTTCAGAGTCACTGGACCTCTGTCGCACAACAAAAACGTCCATAGAGGTCTGTACCTCCCGTTCCTTTAAGATTTGCCTAAAATGGGCCACAACATTGTCATTGTAATAGTCACCAGCATGGCTTGCAATAGCTGTGTTAGGGTGATTTTCCTCCATAAAGGTTTGCACTTCAAGCCACGTTGCACACACATTTCCTTAATCTCTTTTTTCAATTCCATACTAATTCTCACCCTTTTTACCATAGGGATGGCACTAGAAGCTTTCTTGGGGTCCATGTGACTTTGTAGTTACAAGCACTAAAAACACTGGGGTAATGTGAAATGTACCGAATGTATGTGTAGATGCGACTGCACTGGCTGGCTTGTAAACACTGGTGCTGAGGCCACACGTGGACGTGTCTCGAACGAATCGCGTAGGGTGAGTTTTTTAGCGTTAGCTGAGGCAAAAATTTTGCATTAAAATGTATCGTATGCTGGATTTAAAGTTAAATGATGCCATCGTTAGCTGAGGGTCCTCTGTACGTAAGTGAATATGTGTGTACTGAGTATTTAGTGTTTAGTCTAGGGTGATTAAGCGGCTTTTAAGAAGTCTTAAATTTTTTTTCAGACTGGGTAACTTTAATATCTTCTGGTAATGAATTCCATATTTTGGGGCCCTTTATGTGCATAGAGTTTTTACACAGTGTGATATGGACATGCAGTATATCAAAAAGAGATCTGTGTCTTGTGTTGTGGCCATGTGTCCTGTTTAGGTTGGTGAGGAGAAGTTTGAGTGGAGGGTTTATATTTGCATGCATTGTTCTGTGTATGTAGTAGGCACATAAATAAGTATGGATGTTCTTAATGGTGAGCAGATTCAGACTTTTGAAAATTGGTGGAGTGTGCTGGCGGGAGTGGGAATTTGTTATCATTCTTACTGCTGCCTTTTGCTGGGTTATTAGGGGTTTTAGGTGATTGGATGTTGTTGATCCCCATGCACAAATTTCATATGTAAGATAAGGGTATATGAGTGAATGGTACAGTGCCAGGAGAGCTGATTGTGGAACGTAGTACCTTATCTTTGATAGTATGCCTACAGTCTTGGAGATTTTCTTGGTGATTTGTTGTATGTGTGTCTGGAACTTAAGGCTACTGTCAAGGTGGATACCTAGGAATTTTCTCTCTGCGAGTCTTGTGACTGATGATCCATTTAGCGTTATGCTAATTGGATCATTTCCAGCTTTGTTTCCAAACTGAATGAAATAGGTTTTATCGGTGTTCAGGGTAAGTTTGTTAGTCATCATCCAGGCAGATATTTTCTGCAATTCGGCATTGACTGTGTTTGCTAGTATGACTGTGTTTGCTAGTATGATTGTGTTTGGGTGGGAAAAGACATACGTAGTGTCATCTGCAAATAATATATGTTTGAGTATTTGTGATGCATTCGGTAGATCACTGATGTAAATGAGAAAGAGGAGTGGTCCAAGGACACTTCCTTGTGGGACTCCTACTGTGATTGGTTGGGTGGAAGAGTTTGCATCATTTGCATACACATATTGAGTTCTGTTACTAAGGTATGATTTTAGGTAGTTGAGGGAGTGGCCTCTGATACCATAGTGCGTTAATTTGGAGTACAGCAGTTCATGGTCGACTGTATCAAAAGCTTTACATAAATCAATGAAAATGGCCAGCGGGACTTCTTTCTTTTCAAGTGTGGTATATATTAGTTCTAGCATGTGTATGATAGCGTCATTTGTGCTTTTATTATTCCTGAATCCAAACTGAGAAGGGTTTAATATGTTGTGTGAAACGAGGTAGGAATAAATCCGTCTTTGAATTAATTTTTCAGAGATTTTAGAGAGCAGTGGTAAGTTAGATATTGGTCTATAGTTATTCAAGTCAGCTTGGTCACCTCCTGTATGGATCAGAGTGACCCTCGCTATTTTGAGGATTGTTGGGAAGGTAGATGATTCAAAGGATTTGTTAAAGAGCGTTGCAATAATTGGCGACAATACTTGAGAAGCTTTTTTGTACATAAAAGCAGGCAAGTTGTTTATGTCTCCTGCCTTGTTTTTAAGAGTGTTTATGATGAGCATAACTTCAGTGGGGTTGGTTGGAGCTAGGAATAGCGTATTTGGGTAGGTACCTATGAGGTAGTCTGATGGACGGGTGTTTGCGCTTGGTATTTTATTTGCTAGATTTTTACCTATGGTGGAGAAGAAAACATTGAGTCTGTTTGCTGTTTCAGTAGGTGTGAGTTGGTGTGAGTTGGTGTGAGTAGGTGTGAGTGGGGGTTCATCTGACTTTGTTACTTCGATTGTTTTATTTTTGGATAACATTTTAGTTCCAAGAATTTCAGATAGAGTTTTCCAGGTTTTTTTCATATCACCTTTGATGTTATGTAATCTATTTTTCATAATACATTTTTTTAGATCTTCTTATCAGGCTGGTAAGTGCTGACGAGTAATGTTTAGACTGTTCTCTAGTTATTTGACCCATTCTATACTGTGTTTCATATTTGTGTTAATGGATTTGAGGATGGTGGGTGTTAGCCAGGGATTTTTCAGTCTCTTTTCTGTGATCTGTTTAGTTTTTTTGGGGCAATGTCTGTTATATAGGCTTTAGGCTTTTTGTTTTAGGAAATTTTCATGACAAGACAAAACCATTCATATTGTATTGCAGTTTAAATATCAATAAGCTCCATAACCTGTATCAATATAGTTAGAATTATTATTAGTCTGCCCAAAATACCTAGTCATGCTAGGCATAATAGTGGCCCTCTTTGTAAGTAGCACTTTATAAATGAAACCAAACAATATATAACTTTTACAAAGAAAGAAATATTTTTTTTTTGTATTTGAAGATGAGAATTTCCCAACCTCCTCCAACCTTGCATCAACCTCCTCCAAACTTGCATCAACCTCCTCCAAACTTGCATCAACCTCCTCCAACCTTGCATCAACCTCCTCCAACCTTGCATCAACCTCCTCCAACCTTGCATCAACCTCCTCCAACCTTGCATCAACCTCCTCCAACCTTGCATCAACCTCCTCCAACCTTGCATCAACCTCCTCCAACCTTGCATCAACCTCCTCCAACCTTGCATCAACCTCCTCCAACCTTGCATCAACCTCCTCCAACCTTGCATCAACCTCCTCCAACCTTGCATCAACCTCCTCCAACCTTGCATCAACCTCCTCCAACCTTGCATCAACCTCCTCCAACCTTGCATCAACCTCCTCCACCCTTGCATCAACCTCCTCCAACCTTGCATCAACCTCCTCCAACCTTGCATCAACCTCCTCCAACCTTGCATCAACCTCCTCCAACCTTGCATCAACCTCCTCCAACCTTGCATCAACCTCCTCCAACCTTGCATCAACCTCCTCCAACCTTGCATCAACCTCCTCCAACCTTGCATCAACCTCCTCCAACCTTGCATCAACCTCCTCCAACCTTGCATCAACCTCCTCCAACCTTGCATCAACCTCCTCCAACCTTGCATCAACCTCCTCCAACCTTGCATCAACCTCCTCCAACCTTGCATCAACCTCCTCCAACCTTGCATCAACCTCCTCCAACCTTGCATCAACCTCCTCCAACCTTGCATCAACCTCCTCCAACCTTGCATCAACCTCCTCCAACCTTGCATCAACCGAGCTCACAGAAGCCACTACGATTATTAAGTCACTTACAAGTAAATCAGGAAATCTGGCACAAGTTACTCCATTATTGTACAACCGAGCGGCTCATGTTCTCTCGCCTGCTATTTCATTACCCTTTAACAGTTTAATATGTTTATTATGCGCCCCATACCCATCCTGTGGGCGGTAGTCAAAACTTTACAGAGGAATATAATGGGTCCAGGGACTGGGCCCCAAAGTTTTGATAGAGCAAGTTACAAAGGTAATAATGAACTCCAGGTAGATCTGGTCACAATCATGACAAGTTACAAAGGTATTTACAGATTACAGAGGTACATGATGTGTCCAGGGACCGGGCCCCAAAAGTATTGATAGCTGAACTAGGTACAAAGGTAATGAACTCAAAAGTTACAAAGGTAATGAACTCACAAGTTACAAAGGCAATTAATCGTGTAAGCAAATTAACTTAATTATGTTTATACATGGCTACAATCATGAACAAATTAGAGTAATGAGCAATTCACACTTCCACACCCGGTCACAACTGTAATGAGTTATTGGTGCAAATATTGATTGTTGGGTCTCTCTCTCTCTCTCTCTCACACACACACACACACAGTGTTTGTGTGTGTGTGTGTGGAGGCAGAAACTTTACATAGCTTTACGATGAGGTATGATAAAGCTAATGGAGCATGGAGAGGACCTAGTAACACTCGGTGAAGAGGCGGGGCCATGAGCTGAGTATCGACCCCTGCAACCACAAATAGGTGAGTACAAATAGGTGGGTGAAAATCAAAATCGAGAACAACGTCCAGTATTGGGCCCCTACTTAAACAAGATGGGTCCTACACAGATGACAACAAGGAAATGAGTGAGCTACTCAAGTCCCAATATGACTCAGTTTTTAGCAAGCCGCTAACCAGACTGAGAGTCGAAGATCAAAATGAATTTTTTATGAGAGAGCCACAAAATTTGATTAACACAAGCCTATCCGATGTTATCCTGACGCCAAATGACTTCGAACAGGCGATAAATGACATGCCCATGCACTCTGCCCCAGGGCCAGACTCATGGAACTCTGTGTTCATCAAGAACTGCAAGAAGCCCCTATCACGAGCCTTTTCCATCCTATGGAGAGGGAGCATGGACACGGGGGTCGTCCCACAGTTACTAAAAACAACAGACATAGCCCCACTCCACAAAGGGGGCAGTAAAGCAACAGCAAAGAACTACAGACCAATAGCACTAACATCCCATATCATAAAAATCTTTGAAAGGGTCCTAAGAAGCAAGATCACCACGCATCTAGAAACCCATCAGTTACACAACCCAGGGCAACATGGGTTTAGAACATTTCGCTCCTGTCTGTCTCAACTATTGGACCACTACGACAAGGTCCTAAATGCACTAGAAGACAAAAAGAATGCAGATGTAATATATACAGACTTTGCAAAAGCCTTCGACAAGTGTGACCATGGCGTAATAGCGCACAAAATGAGTGCTAAAGGAATAACAGGAAAAGTCGGTCGATGGATCTATAATTTCCTCACTAACAGAACACAGAGAGTAGTCGTCAACAGAGTAAAGTCCGAGGCAGCTACGGTGAAAAGCTCTGTTCCACAAGGCACAGTACTCGCTCCCATCTTGTTCCTCATCCTTATATCCGACATAGACAAGGATGTCAGCCACAGCACCGTGTCTTCCTTTGCAGATGACACCCGAATCTGCATGACAGTGTCTTCCATTGCAGACACTGCAAAGCTCCAGGCAGACATCAACCAAATCTTTCAGTGGGCTGCAGAAAACAATATGAAGTTCAACGATGAGAAATTTCAATTACTCAGATATGGTAAACATGAGGAAATTAAATCTTCATCAGAGTACAAAACAAATTCTGGCCACAAAATAGAGCGAAACACCAACGTCAAAGACCTGGGAGTGATCATGTCGGAGGATCTCACCTTCAAGGACCATAACATTGTATCAATCGCATCTGCTAGAAAAATGACAGGATGGATAATGAGAACCTTCAAAACTAGGGAGGCCAAGCCCATGATGACACTCTTCAGGTCACTTGTTCTATCTAGGCTGGAATATTGCTGCACACTAACAGCACCTTTCAAGGCAGGTGAAATTGCCGACCTAGAAAATGTACAGAGAACTTTCACGGCGCGCATAACGGAGATAAAACACCTCAATTATTGGGAGCGCTTGAGGTTCCTAAACCTGTATTCCCTGGAACGCAGGAGGGAGAGATACATGATTATATACACCTGGAAAATCCTAGAGGGACTAGTACCGAACTTGCACACGAAAATCACCCACTACGAAAGCAAAAGACTTGGCAGACGATGCACCATCCCCCCAATGAAAAGCAGGGGTGTCACTAGCACGTTAAGAGACCATACAATAAGTGTCAGGGGCCCGAGACTGTTCAACTGCCTCCCAGAACACATAAGGGGGATTACCAACAGACCCCTGGCAGTCTTCAAGCTGGCACTGGACAAGCACCTAAAGTCAGTTCCGGATCAGCCGGGCTGTGGCTCGTATGTTGGTTTGCGTGCAGCCAGCAGCAACAGCCTGGTTGATCAGGCTCTGATCCACCAGGAGGCCTGGTCTCAGACCGGGCCGCGGGGGCGTTGACCCCCGGAACTCTCTCCAGGTAAACTCCAGGTAAACACTGCAAAGCTCCAGGCAGACATCAACCAAATCTTTCAGTGGGCTGCAGAAAACAATATGAAGTTCAACGATGAGAAATTTCAATTACTCAGATATGGTAAACATGAGGAGTACACACACACACACACACACACAAGGGCAACAGAAATAATGGGAAGACCAGAACAAGCCTCTGGTTTACCCGAAGGTGTAGGGAGAGAATGGAGAAAGTAAAGAAGGCAAAGAACTCAGGAAAATGAAGAGATTAGTTGAAGAGCCAGAAATGAGTATACACTGATTAGGAGGGAGGCCCAGCTACAGTACGAAAACAACATAGCATCGAAAGTCAAGTCTGGCCCGAAACTGCTGTATAACCACATTAGAAGGAAGACAACAGTCAAAGACCAGGTGATCAGGCTGAGGAAAGAAGGTGGAGAACTCACAAGTAACGTTCAGGAGGTATGTGAGGAGCTCAACACAAAATTCAAGGAAGCATTTACAGTAGAGACAGGAAGGGCTCTGGGATGACAACACAGAAGGGAAAATCAACAGGGAATATACCAACAAGTGTTGGATGACATGCACACAACTGAGCAGGAGGTGCAGAAGCTGCTAAACGACCTTGATATATCAGAGGCAATGGGACTGGACAACATCTTCCCGTGGGTCCTTAGAGAAGGAGCAGAGATGCTTTGTGTTCCACTAACCACAATCTTCAACACATTCCTTGAAACTGGGGAACTACCTAAGGCATGGAAGATGGCATATGTAGTCCCCATTTTTAAGAAAGGAGACAGAAACGAGGCACAAAATTACAGACCAGTGTCACTGACATGTATAGTATGCAAAGTCATGGAGAATATTATCAGGAGGTGAGTGGTAGAGCACCTGGAATGTAACATGGTTATAAATGACAAACAGCATGGATTCATGGAAGGCAAATCCTGTGTCACCATAATTCTGGGGCTATGACAAAGTAACAGAAGTACGACTTGAGAGAGAGAGGGGTGGGTTGATTGCATTTTCCTGGACTGCAGAAAGGTCTTCGACAGTTCCTCAAAAGAGATTAATGCAGAAGCTGGAGGATCAGGTGCATATAACAGGAAGGGCACTGCAATGTATCAGAGAATACCTGACAAGGAGACAACGAGTCATGGTATGTGATGAGGAATCACAGCAGGTGCCTTTGACGAGCGGGGTCCCACAGGGGTCAGTCCTAGGACCAGTGCTACTTTTGGTATATGTGAATGACATGATGGAAGGGATAGACTCAGAAGTGTTCCTGTTCTAAGATGATGTGAAGTGAATGAGGAGAATTAAATCAGATGAGGATCAGCCAGGACTTCAAAGAGACCTGGATAGACTGGACACATGGTCCAGCAACTGGGTTCTCGAATTCAACCCAGCCAAATGCAAAGTCACGAAGATTAGGGAAGGGCAACGAAGACCGTAGACAGAGTATAGGCTAGGTGGCCAAAGACTGCAAACCTCGTTCAAGGAGAAAGATGTTTGGGTGAGTATAACGCCGAGCATGTCTCTCGAAGCACACATCAACCAGATAACTGCTGCAGCATACGGGTGCCTGGCAAACCTGAAAATAGCATTCCGATACCTTAGTAATGAATCGTTCAAGACACTGTATACCATGTATGTCAGGGCAATATTGGAGTATGCAGCACCTGTTTGGAACCCACACTTGATCAAGCACGTCAAAAAAATTAGAGAAAGTGCAAAGGTTTGTGAAAAGGTTAGTTCCAGTGCTAAGGGAAATGTCCTACTTAGAAAGGTTAAGGGAAATCGGCCTGACGACAATGGAGGACAGTGTGGTATAGACAAGGTGGACAGAGACAGGATGTTCCAGAGAGGGAACACAGAAACAAGGGGTCACAATTGGAAGCTGAAGACTGAGACGAGTCCCAAGGATGTTAGGAAGTACTTCTTCAGTCACAGAGTCGTCTGGAAGTGGAATATCCTAGCAAGCGAGTAGTGGAGGCAGGAACCATACATAGCTTTAAGATGAGGTATGACAAAGCTCAGGAGGCAGAGAGAGAGAGAGAGAGAGAGAGAGAGAGGGCCTAGTAGCGATCAGTGAAGAGGCAGGGCAGAAATTGAGAGAGATGGTACAAAGGCGAAAGGAGGAAAGAGAGAAGATGGAGATGGAGATGGACAGCAGAACCCAGACTCAGGAGGAAGATCAAATGCAGCCTCCCTCACAACTACCTACAGAAGCCCCCCAACCAGGACAACCCCAGTGCAACCAAACTTTCTAACCCAAAACACCCATGCCATATCCACTGCCCCCACCCACATCATTACAAACCCCACCCCCACAGCAACCACCCATAGTTCCTTATCAGGTCTCTCACTTCCCAAATTCCAATGTACCCCCCAGACCACAGTCTTAGGAAAGAAGATGAAGGCGTGGTATACAAATGCAGATGAAATAACAAGTAAGGTGAGAAGTGGCATGAAAGAATTAAGGAGACATCCCCAGACATAACAGCACTCACAGAAACAAAACTCACCAGGATGATAACAGATGCAATCTTTCCATCTGGATATCAAATCCTCAGGAAAGACAGAGGAAGGAGAGGGGGAGGAAGAGTTGCACTGCTCATTAAAAACCAGTGGGGTTTTGAGAAAATGGAGGGAATGGATGGCATGGGCGAAAGGGACTGCTTAGTAGGAACAATCCAGTCTGAGGGCCATGAGGTGATAATTGCAGTATCTGTTAGCCACATTCTGTTAGACTGTCCACTCTATCAACGAACACGCAGAATTTACCTCCAATGTCATCTCCACTCTGCTGCTCTTACTTTACCTTCCCTTCTTGCTGATGGATCCTCCTTTAATCCAGACTCTCTCACTGACTTTTTGACAGCAACTGATTTACTATACAGACTCTGATGATGATGCCTCTAGCACTTCCCTCAGTCCTTTCTACCTGAATCTCTTGCTCGCCGGGCCGCCATCTGGAGAAGACCCGGGCCGGAAGTGCCGGCAAATCCCTAATGAATGAATGAATCTCTTTCTACTCTCTACCCCCGCACTATCCACTGCCTGGCTGCACTCCATGACCTAATAATCATCCCTCTCCCTCTTGCTACCCAATACCCCTGCATCCTTCCCTGCCTGGTGACTCTGTATGACCCTTGTAGGTTTAGCACTTCTTTTCTGATAGTAATAACAATAATAATATTGAGACAAAGTGGTACTAATGGTCCAATATTTGTTAAGCTTAGATGTTATACCCTGTAATCAACGGCACCACCCTGGTGCCCAACACTACACCAGATATTGGTATTAGCTAGGTAGCCATAGTTCTACGCTTGTTTTCCGCTTCTCTTCCAGAGACAGATAGTAATCCTACCAGGTTGTTAGAACTTGCTTAATGTAGCATATTTTGAAAAGTAATATTTTGAAGAATAAAGATCTGAAATCAAATTTCACAAAATGTCTTAATTTGTTCCTATACTTTCTTATCCTTCAGTAACTCCCTCAAAACTGTAGCTCATCGTATTTCTTCCCACAATTCCGATAAGAATTACTTAAGAGTTTGTAAAGTACATGTCCCACGAGACTCTCAGTTAAATGTAAGTCCAGGGTCACATCTGGGTCACATCTGGGTCACATCTGGGTCACATCTGGGTCACATCTGGGTGTTCACCTCAGGTTAGCCACCTGGATTGCTGGTGAAAAGTTCTTGTGCCGAGGCATTAGACCTGTCCTCCCTATCCATGGCTCAAACCTGATTGCCTCCCATTCTCCCAGGTGCTGTGTGACCCATACGAGCTCAGCGCTCCCCCATGAATGAAATAATTATAATAATAATACAAATAGTTAAGAGGAGCATATTGATGCTGAGCCTTATCTTGTTGGTGGAGAGAGAGAGAGAGAGAGAGAGAGAGAGAGAGAGAGAGAGAGAGAGAGAGAGAGAGCCAGTCAGAATATCAGTACACTAAGAGAACACTGAAGCTTCATTAGCAGTATTGGTAATCTAATATTCAAACACACAGCATTGTAAACATTCATCTTCCTAATATAACTGATGTTTTAGGCAAATTCTTGAACAACAGAACTCTGGACAACTGACCTAACATTACACAATGGTTGCGACAACTGACCTAATATTACACAATGGTTGCAACAACAGAGCGGCTAAAAGAGGTCAATATATCTGAAATGCGTAGGGAGACACTGGTCAGAGAAATAGCAAGCATCGAACTTAAGCTAAAAGAATCCTTTAGGAGTCAGGAATCGCGGGAAGAACTAAAAGCCATAAATGAAATCGAAAGAAACCCAAAGTATTTCTTCTCCTATGCCAAATCAAAATCGAGAACAACGTCCAGTATTGGGCCCCTACTTAAACAAGATGGGTCCTACACAGATGACAGCAAGGAAATGAGTGAGCTACTCAAGTCCCAATATGACTCAGTTTTTAGCAAGCCGCTAACCAGACTGAGAGTCGAAGATCAAAATGAATTTTTTATGAGAGAGCCACAAAATTTGATTAACACAAGCCTATCCGATGTTATCCTGACGCCAAATGACTTCGAACAGGCGATAAATGACAGGCCCATGCACTCTGCCCCAGGGCCAGACTCATGGAACTCTGTGTTCATCAAGAACTGCAAGAAGCCCCTATCACGAGCCTTTTCCATCCTATGGAGAGGGAGCATGGACATGGGGGTCGTCCCACAGTTACTAAAAACAACAGACATAGCCCCACTCCACAAAGGGGGCAGTAAAGCAACAGCAAAGAACTACAGACCAATAGCACTAACATCCCATATCATAAAAATCTTTGAAAGGGTCCTAAGAAGCAAGATCACTACCCATCTAGAAACCCATCAGTTACACAACCCAGGTCAACATGGGTTTAGAACAGGTCGCTCCTGTCTGTCTCAACTATTGGATCACTACGACAAGGTCCTAAATGCACTAGAAGACAAAAAGATTGCAGATGTAATATATACAGACTTTGCAAAAGCCTTCGACAAGTGTGACCATGGCGTAATAGCGCACAAAATGCGTGCTAAAGGAATAACAGGAAAAGTCGATCGATGGATCTATAATTTCCTCACTAACAGAACACAGAGAGTAGTCGTCAACAGAGTAAAGTCCGAGGCAGCTACGGTAAAAAGCTCTGTTCCACAACGCACAGTACTCGCTCCCATCTTGTTCCTCATCCTCATATCCGACATAGAGAAGGATGTCAGCCACAGCACCGTGTCTTCCTTTGCAGATGACACCCGAATCTGCATGACAGTGTCTTCCATTGCAGACACTGCAAGGCTCCAGGCGGACATCAACCAAATCTTTCAGTGGGCTGCAGAAAACAATATGAAGTTCAACGATGAGAAATTTCAATTACTCAGATATGGTAAACATGAGGAAATTAAATCTTCATCAGAGTACAAAACAAATTCTGGCCACAAAATAGAGCGAAACACCAACGTCAAAGACCTGGGAGTGATTATGTCGGAGGATCTCACCTTCAAGGACCATAACATTGTATCAATCGCATCTGCTAGAAAAATGACAGGATTGATAATGAGAACCTTCAAGACTAGGGAGGCCAGGCCCTTGATGACTCTCTTCAGGTCACTTGTTCTATCTAGGCTGGAATATTGCTGCACACTAACAGCACCTTTCAAGGCAGGTGAAATTGCCGACCTAGAAAATGTACAGAAAGCTTTCATGGCGCGCATAACGGAGATGAAACACCTCAATTACTGAGAGCGCTTGAGGTTCCTAAACCTGTATTCCCTGGAACGCAGGAGGGAGAGATACATGATTATATACACCTGGAAAATCCTAGAACGACTAGTACCGAACTTGCACACGAAAATCACTCACTACGAAAGCAATAGACTTGGCAGACGATGCACAATCCCCCCAGTGAAAAGCAGGGGTGTCACTAGCACGTTAAGAGACCATACAATAAGTGTCAGGGGCCCGAGACTGTTCAACTGCCTCCCAGCACACGTAAGGGGGATTACCAACAGACCCCTGGCAGTCTTCAAGCTGGCACTGGACAAGCACCTAAAGTCAGTTCCTGATCAGCCGGGCTGTGGCTCGTACGTTGGTTTGCGTGCAGCCAGCAGCAACAGCCTGGTTGATCAGGCTCTGATCCACCAGGAGGCCTGGTCACAGACCGGGCCGCGGGGGCATTGACCCCCGGAACTCTCTCCAGGTAAACTCCAGGTAAACTGACGTAACATTACACAATGGTTGCGACAACTGACGTAACATTACACAATGGTTGCGACAACTGACCTAATATTACACAATGGTTGCAACAACTGACGTAACATTACACAATGGTTGCGACAACTGACGTAACATTACTCAATGGTTGCGACAACTGACCTAACATTACACAATGGTTGCGACAACTGACCTAACATTACACAATGGTTGCGACAACTGACCTAACATTACACAATGGTTGCGACAACTGACTTAACATTACTCAATGGTTGCGACAACTGACCTAACATTACACAATGGTTGCGACAACTGACCTAACATTACACAATGGTTGCGACAACTGACTTAACATTACTCAATGGTTGCGACAACTGACCTAACATTACACAATGGTTGCGACAACTGACGTAACATTACACAATGGTTGCGACAACTGACCTAATATTACACAATGGTTGCGACAACTGACCTAATATTACACAGTAGTTGCGACAACTGACCTAACATTACACAGTTGTTGTGACAACTGACGTAACATTACACAGTGGTTGTGACAACTGACGTAACATTACACAATGGTTGCGACAACTGACCTAATATTACACAGTAGTTGCGACAACTCACCTAATATTACACAGTAGTTGCGACAACTGACCTAATATTACACAGTAGTTGCGAGAACTGACCTAATATTACACAGTAATTGCGACAACTGACCTAATATTACACAATGGTTGCGACGACTGACCTAACATTGCACAATGTGTTGCGACAACTGACCTAATATTACACATTGGTTGCGACAACTGACCTAACATTGCACAATGTGTTGCGACGACTGACCTAATATTACAAAATGGCTGCGACAACTGACCTAACATTGCACAATGGTTGCGACAACTGACCTAACATTACACAGTAGTTGCGACAATACTAGGCAGTGTTGCCTTTGTGTTTTGCTAAATTAATACAAGACCAACTTAAGTTAGATGTTTTCTGACTATATGGGAATCTCAGTTTTTATGTCGTAAATAAAACCTGGTACTTACATGCTAAACTCTCATAAACATTCAGACCTGAATGTTAGTGTTGTGACGTAGTTAACATCGTAAGGAACAAATGTAGATAACATTCAATTGTAACTTAACTCTCAACATATATAAACATATAGTAAGACTTACTTATGTCTCCACTCGTCTAGAACTGAACCTGGAGCCTTTGATTTGAAGGTTCTAATACTGAGCAATTAAACACATGTTTAAAATAAAACAAAACTAGATCATACTCAGTTATACTTCCAGCATGGAACATACTTCAGGAAGTACCAGGTCGCCAAATATGTTCCAGACAAAGTGTATGTCGTGAGTAAACAAACCGTAAGGATGTGGCCACTTTTTTACACATTTCCCTGACCCCTTGGTCATAAAGTGTGACCACATCCTGAGTTCACCCTCAAGTGCAATACAGCTCCAGGTGGTATGTGTCCCACGGGGTTTATATACCTCCCATATACAACCTCTCAGCCAATATAACCCTCGGGAGTTTCCCCTCAACTCTGGTGTTGTACCGTGCTGTTGAGGCCTCAAGATTGCGTAGAGAAAATTGTCAATTTTCTTCCCCTATTTCGGTGGTGATTTATATTGACCAAGCGATGCCTACCCACCACACTTTATTGACAGTGAGAGAGATAGAGAGAGAGAGAGAGAGAGAGAGAGAGAGAGAGAGAGAGAGAGAGAGAGAGAGAGAGAGAGAGAGAGAGAGAGAGAGAGAGAGAGAGAGAGAGAGAGAGAGAAAGAGAGAGAGAGAGAGAAATAGAGAGAGAGAGAGAAATAGAGAGAGAGAGAAATAGAGAGAGAGAGAGAGAGAGAGAAATAGAGAGAGAGAAATAGAGAGAGAGAGAGAAATAGAGAGAGAGAAAAAGAGAGAGAGAGAGAGAGAGAGAGAGAGAAAGAAAGAGAGAGAGAGAGAAATAGAGAGAGAGAGAGAGAGACAGAGAGAGAGAGAGAGATAGAGAGAGAGAGAGAGAGAGAGAGAGAGAGAGAGAGAGAGAGAGAGAGAGAGAAAGAGAGAGAGAGAGAAATAGAGAGAGAGAACTGGAAGAGGGCGGGGTAGAGGACGTGGAGGAGGACGTGGTGGAGGAAGACATCTACAGCCGTCTCACCCTCCACTAACACAGTTCCAGCGGCAGAATCCGAGGACAAATCTGCGAAACACAGGAGGTGCAACAAATCCTAGTCCACCCTCCCAGGCACCTAGGCTGTGCTCTCGCTGTCACCGGAAGGGGCACTCTGCCAACAACTGCCTGCGAGATACCAGGTGTAACTACTGCTACAAGAAAGGACATAAGGAGGACCAGTGTCGGAAGAAAAGGAACTTGACAGACAGGGCCACCTGTTTGAGACCTGTTCTCAGAACAAACCAGCAGGATCTCTGAATTGGTAAACACTCACACGTCACCCACTTAGCTACTCCTATCCCAGCCCAGCAGGTGGGATTGGGCCTTATACAAGACCACAGACCTACATCCCTGCAGCTGCCTCAGTACCCTACCTCAAGGGCAGGCACCTCACATTCCCTCCCTACACCCACCACCTCAAGCTGACCACTTCATCATGAGGAGCCAGTCTATCAGCATCCTGTCAGCCAACATTAGAGGTTTCATTACTAATGTTGGAGAGCTCACATAGCTTTGTGAACACTCGACGTCCCGACATGATGGCTGTTGTTGAAACATTTTTTGGATGACAGGACTCCAGAAAATTTTGCAAGAATTGCTGGCTACACCTCATGGATGAGAAGAGACAGGCAAGGGCAAGGAGGTGGTGTTGCTGTGTGCTTCTCTAAAAGTGTTCATGCCCGCAGCACATAGATGTTGCCACCCCTACACATCTTGAAATGATGTTCTTCAAGCTCTGTATAAACACTAGTACCTCTGTACTAGCATGTGCAATGTACAGACCTCAGTGGCAACATGCAGACCCTATCAACTTCCTAATGGAAAATATTGACTCCCTTCTGCTACAACACAACTGTCAACATATTATAATTGTTGGTGACCTCAACCAGCACCTTATACAGAGGGACTTTGATGACCTTCTTGCAGTGTTTGACATGAGAAACTTTGTTGATTTCCCTACTCATATCTCTGGCTCCTCCCTCCCTTGACCCAGTAGTGAGTGATCTGGCAGAAGGCATAGTCACTTGTCAACCCCTCGGCTACGTTGGATCGTCTGACCCACAAGGCTGTTTTTACCCACACTTAAGATCCCAACAGAACGAGGTGAGGAGTCCACACGCACAACCTGGCTATGGGAAAGAGGTAATTGGCCAGCCCTTTGCTCTGAGCTCGCCACCACCGACTGGAATGCTCTTCTCCAGGGGGATGTTGACAACCAAGTGAAAGCCTTCACTGGACACATCCTTAATCTGCAACAAGAACACATTCCTCACCGGCAATATGTGACAAAGCCTACAGATCAGCCTTGGTTTGGCTTTTGTTGTAGAGAGGCTGCTACTGCTAAGTACAAAGCATGGCGAAGGTATAAGAGACATCCTACCACCTATAACAGGAACTTGCACATGCAAGCCTGTAGGCATATGGGTGATGTTCAAAAGTGGGCCATTGCTAAATGGGAGTTGGACACTAAAAGAAAGTTAGCATCAGGTAGGGTAGGCTCCAAAACCTGGTGGTCCCTGGTCAAGGACAGACAAGGTTATCTGCCTGATGAACTTATTCCACCTCTAAATCGACAGGATGGGACCACCTCTACTAGTAGTCAAGAGAAAGCGGACCTCTTTGCTGAACACTTTGCTACCAAAATGCAAGTTCCTGATCCAGCAAGGGACCCTCCTTGGCTAGCTGCAAGAAATGTGTCAAAACTGTCAGGGGTGACAATAAGGCAGGAGGAGGTGCATTTCCTTCTTAAATCACTTGACCAAGAAAAGGCTGTGGGCCCAGACAAGTTGAGCCCAAGATTGTTGAGAAGATGTGCAAACCAGCTAGCAGCACCTCTAACTCGCATCTTTCAGCACTGCCTAGTACAGTGTAAATGGCCCTCTCCATGGAAAGAGGCAAATGTAGTCCCTGTTCACAAAAAGAAGAGCAGAGCAGAAATCAGCAACTACAGACCAGTGTCACTCCTGTCAATCACTGGTAAGATCCTTGAGACAATAATCTCAAGACAAATGACAGATTTTTTTGACTACCACTCACTACTTTGTGATCGTCAATATGGCTTCAGGAAAGGTTACTCTGCTGCTGATCTGTTGTAAAACTCTCCACTAAGTGGCACCAGTCACTGGATGAATCCAAAGTCAGCTGTGTGGTAGCACTGGACATTGCTGGCGCTTTCGACCGGGTGTGGCACCAGGGCCTCTTAGCAAAACTTCAAGCACTGGGAATTGCAGGCTCTACGCTATGTCTCCTCAGTGATTGGCCCGGTGGCCTGGTGGCTAAAGCTCCTGCTTCACACACGGAGGGCCTGGGTTCGAATCCCGGCGGGTGGAAACATTTCGACACGTTTCCTTGCACCTGTTGTCCTGTTCACCTAGCACCAAATAGGTACCTGGGTGTTAGTCGACTGGTGTGGGTCGCATCCTGGGGGACAAGATTAAGGACCCCAATGGAAATAAGTTAGACAGTCCTCGATGACGCACTGAGTTTCTTGGGTTATCCTGGGTGGCTAACCCTCCGGGGTTAAAAATCCGAACGAAATCTTATCTTATCTCTCTTCATGGTAGATCTCTAAGTGTAGTCCTCAATGGAACGGAATCAGCAAGGCATCCTATTGGGGCAAGCGTTCCACAAGGGAGTGTGCTGGGTCCACTGTTATGGAATGTCTACTTCAACGACCTTCTTCATCTCATCCCAGAATCACATGCATATGCAGACGAATGTACACTGACATTCACTTATCCAAGAGAAGAAATGCCAGCTGCTCTAAGCTACATCAATCACCAGCTGAGAGCTATATCAGCTTGGGGAAATAGATGGCAAGTAACATTTGCACCTGAGAAAACGCAAATGATGATCGTCTCTAGGCACCATGATGGTAATGCTGGTGCAGTAGTAAGGATGAATGGGAGGATGTTGGCACCTGGAGAAGAAGTTGATATCCTTGGGGTGAAATTTGACTCCAAACTAACCATGAAGAACCATGTTGTAAATCTTGCAAACAAGGCAGCCAGGAAGCTTACAGCACTTCGCCGTATCTCGCATCTGCTTGACAGTAGGGGTTGCAAGATCCTGTACGAGGCACAAGTACGCTCACACCTTGAGTATGCTCCACTTTCTTGGTTTGCCTGTCCCCCGTCTCATCTGCGACTGCTTGACAGAGTAGAGAACAGAGCAAGACGTCTCATCTCTCGCCTGGACCCATCCTGGATAGATCTGTCATTTCAGCAGAGCCTTCAACATAGGAGGGATGTGGGTGGCCTTACTGTTATGTACAAGGCCAATATTGTCAAAATACCACACTTGGATCCACTTCGAGGACAGCGTGAAACAAGCTTTTATGCCACAAGACGGGCAGAAAGCAGCAACTTCACTCTGGCTGTACCCTTCTCCAGAACATCACTCCATCTGAGATGATACATACCCAGGATGACTCGAGTATGGAACACATTCGTACAGCATAATGATGTCAACGAGATAACGTCAGTTGATCAAATGAAAATGCTGGCCCACAGATGGCTCCAACTTCATCCTGTTCCCTAATTGTATGTCTCATAACAATAAAAATGCTTTCAAATTAGCTGATGTAGGTAACAGCTCTTAGCTTGCCAATAAAGTTAGGAATCCTTAACCTGTAAATAGCTGTCAATAAAGCTAGGGATCCTTAACCTTGTCAAACCAGGTGTAAAAAAAAAAAAAAAAAAAAAAAAAAAAAAAAAAAAAAAAAGAGAGAGAGAGAGAGAGAGAGAGAGAGAGAGAGAGAGAGAGAGAGAGAGAGAGAGAGATAGAGCAAGAGACAGAACATTGGACAGATAGACCTGAAAAAATCTGTACATTTCACACAGACTTTCTGCAGTGGTCTAAATGCTACTATCAAGATAGAGTACTATTGCCAGATGGTTGAGACAAGTATAATGAAGCTGAAGGATCTCTCCACTACATCCTGGCACTGACACAGTAAAAGAATAAAAAATCATATAGGAAAATAATGGAAGAATTACCGACAAAATGTTAGGCATATGTAGACAGATGCAACTAATGTGACGTTATATTCTAGCAACGTTTCGCTCTCCAGCAGCATTGTTAAGCCGTTACAAGTAATACATATACCATATGTGTATTTGTATTGTTTGTAACGGCTTGATAAAGCTCCTGGAGAGCGAAACGTTGCCAAATTAAAACGTCACATTATTTGCTTAGGTGTCTTATTTACCTAACGATGTGTAGAAGTAGATGGAAGGTATGTACCACATCTACCATCCTTAATAGTATTCCTACTACAACTACACATGTTACTCCATTACCTGTGTTGTGTCTACCACTACCAGCAGCAGTGTTGTGTCTACCACTACCAGCAGCAGTGTTGTGTCTACCACTACCAGCAGCAGTGTTGTGTCTACCACTACCAGCAACAGTGTTGTGTCTACCACTACCAGCAACAGTGTTGTGTCTACCACTACCAGCAGCAGTGTTGTGTCTACCACTACCAGCAGCAGTGTTGTGTCTACCACTACCAGCAGCAGTGTTGTGTCTACCACTACCAGCAGCAGTGTTGTGTCTACCACTACCAGCAGCAGTGTTGTGTCTACCACTACCAGCAGCAGTGTTGTGTCTACCACTACCAACAGCAGTGTTGTGTCTACCACTACCAGCAGCAGTGTTGTGTCTACCACTACCAACAGCAGTGTTGTGTCTACCACTACCAGGAGCAGTGTTGTGTCTACCACTACCAGCAGCAGTGTTGTGTCTACCACTACCAGCAGCAGTGTTGTGTCTACCACTACCAACAGCAGTGTTGTGTCTACCACTACCAGGAGCAGTGTTGTGTCTACCACTACCAGCAGCAGTGTTGTCTACCACTACCAGCAGCAGTGTTGTGTCTACCACTACCAGCAGCAGTGTTGTCTACCACTAACAGCAGCAGTGTTGTGTCTATCACTACCAGCAGCAGTGTTGTGTCTACCACTACCAGCAGCAGTGTTGTGTCTACCACTACCAACAGCAGTGTTGTGTCTACCACTACCAGCAGCAGTGTTGTGTCTACCACTACCAGCAGCAGTGTTGTGTCTACCACTACCAGCAGCAGTGTTGTGTCTACCACTACCAGCAGCAGTGTTGTGTCTACCACTACCAGCAGCAGTGTTGTGTCTACCACTACCAGCAGCAGTGTTGTGTCTACCACTACCAACAGCAGTGTTGTGTCTACCACTACCAACAGCAGTGTACCCACAAGCAGTGTTCTACAACTACCAGCAGCAGTGTTGTGTCTACCACTACCTACAGCAGTGTTGTGTCTACCACTACCAGCAGCAGTGTTGTGTCTACCACTACCAGCAGCAGTGTTGTGTCTACCACTACCAGCAGCAGTGTTGTGTCTACCACTACCAACAGCAGTGTTGTGTCTACCACTACCAGCAGCAGTGTTGTGTCTACCACTACCAGCAGCAGTGTTGTGTCTACCACTACCAGCAGCAGTGTTGTGTCTACCACTACCAACAGCAGTGTTGTGTCTACCACTACCAGGAGCAGTGTTGTGTCTACCACTACCAGCAGCAGTGTTGTCTACCACTACCAGCAGCAGTGTTGTGTCTACCACTACCAGCAGCAGTGTTGTCTACCACTACCAGCAGCAGTGTTGTGTCTATCACTACCAGCAGCAGTGTTGTGTCTACCACTACCAGCAGCAGTGTTGTGTCTACCACTACCAACAGCAGTGCTGTGTCTACCACTACCTACAGCAGTGTTGTGTCTACCACTACCAGCAGCAGTGTTGTGTCTACCACTACCAGCAGCAGTGTTGTGTCTACCACTACCAGCAGCAGTGTTGTGTTTACCACTACCAACAGCAGTGTTGTGTCTACCACTAACAGCAGCAGTGTTGTGTCTACCACTACCAGCAGCAGTGTTGTGTCTACCACTACCAGCAGCAGTGTTGTGTCTACCACTACCAGCAGCAGTGTTGTGTCTACCACTACCAACAGCTGTGTTGTGTCTACCACTACCAGCAGCAGTGTTGTGTCTACCACTACCAGCAGCAGTGTTGTCTACCACTACCAGCAGCAGTGTTGTGTCTACCACTACCAGCAGCAGTGTTGTCTACCACTACCAGCAGCAGTGTTGTCTACCACTACCAGCAGCAGTGTTGTGTCTACCACTACCAGCAGTAGTGTTGTCTACCACTACCAGCAGCAGTGGTGTGTCTACCACTACCAGCAGCAGTGTTGTGTCTACCACTACCAACAGCAGTGTTGTGTCTACCACTACCAGCAGCAGTGTTGTGTCTACCACTACCAGCAGCAGTGTTGTGTCTACCACTACCAGCAGCAGTGTTGTGTCTACCACTACCAGCAGCAGTGTTGTGTCTTCCACTACCAACAGCAGTGTTGTGTCTACCACTAACAACAGCAGTGTTGTGTCTACCACTACCAGCAGCAGTGTTGTGTTTACCACTACCAGCAGCAGTGTTGTCTACCACTACCAGCAGCAGTGTTGTGTCTACCACTACCAACAGCAGTGTTGTGTCTACCACTACCAGAAGCAGTGTTGTGTCTACCACTACCAACAGCTGTGTTGTGTCTACCACTACCAGCAGCAGTGTTGTGTCTACCACTACCAACAGCTGTGTTGTGTCTACCACTACCAGCAGCAGTGTTGTGTCTACCACTACCAACAGCTGTGTTGTGTCTACCACTACCAACAGCTGTGTTGTGTCTACCACTACCAGCAGCAGTGTTGTGTCTACCACTACCAACAGCAGTGTTGTGTCTACCACTACCAGCAGCTGTGTTGTGTCTACCACTACCAGCAGCAGTGTTGTGTCTACCACTACCAACAGCAGTGTTGTGTCTACCACTACCAGCAGCAGTGTTGTGTCTACCACTACCAGCAGCAGTGTTGTGTCTACCACTACCAGCAGCAGTGTTGTGTCTACCACTACCAGCAGCAGTGTTGTGTCTACCACTACCAGCAGCAGTGTTGTGTACCACTACCAGTGTTGTGTCTACCTAACACAGCAGTGTTGTGTCTACCACTACCAGCAGCAGTGTTGTGTCTACCACTACCAGCAGCAGTGTTGTGTCTACCACTACAAGCAGCAGTGTTGTGTTTACCACTACCAACAGCAGTGTTGTGTCTACCACTACCACTACCAGCAGCAGTGTTGTGTCTACCACTACCAACAGCAGTGTTGTGTCTACCACTACCAGCAGCAGTGTTGTGTCTACCACTACCAACAGCAGTGTTGTGTCTACCACTACCAGCAGCAGTGTTGTGTCTACCACTACCAGCAGCAGTGTTGTGTCTACCACTACCAACAGCAGTGTTGTGTCTACCACTACCAGCAGCAGTGTTGTGTCTACCACTACCAGCAGCAGTGTTGTGTCTACCACTACCAGCAGCAGTGTTGTGTCTACCACTACCAGCAGCAGTGTTGTGTCTACCACTACCAACAGCAGTGTTGTGTCTACCACTACCTACAGCAGTGTTGTGTCTACCACTACCAGCAGCAGTGTTGTGTCTACCACTACCAGCAGCAGTGTTGTGTCTACCACTACCAACAGCAGTGTTGTGTCTACCACTACCAACAGCAGTGTTGTGTCTACCACTACCTACAGCAGTGTTGTGTCTACCACTACCAGCAGCAGTGTTGTGTCTACCACTACCAGCAGCAGTGTTGTGTCTACCACTACCAACAGCAGTGTTGTGTCTACCACTACCAGCAGCAGTGTTGTGTCTACCACTACCAGCAGCAGTGTTGTGTCTACCACTACCTACAGCAGTGTTGTGTCTACCACTACCAGCAGCAGTGTTGTGTCTACCACTACCAGCAGCAGTGTTGTGTCTACCACTACCAACAGCAGTGTTGTGTCTACCACTACCAGCAGCAGTGTTGTGTCTACCACTACCAGCAGCAGTGTTGTGTCTACCACTACCTACAGCAGTGTTGTGTCTACCACTACCAGCAGCAGTGTTGTGTCTACCACTACCAGCAGCAGTGTTGTGTCTACCACTACCAACAGCAGTGTTGTGTCTACCACTACCAGCAGCAGTGTTGTGTCTACCACTACCAGCAGCAGTGTTGTGTCTACCACTACCTACAGCAGTGTTGTGTCTACCACTACCAGCAGCAGTGTTGTGTCTACCACTACAGCAGTGTTGTGTCTACCACTACCAGCAGTGTTGTGTCTACCACTACCAGCAGCAGTGTTGTGTCTACCACTACAGCAGTGTTGTGCAGCAGTGTTGTGTCTACCACTACCAACAGCAGTGTTGTGTCTACCACTACCAGCAGCAGTGTTGTGTCTACCACTACCAACAGCAGTGTTGTGTCTAGCACTAACAGCAGCAGTGTTGTGGCTACCACTACCCAGCAGTGTTGTGTCTACCACTACCAGCAGCAGTGTTGTGTCTACCACTACCAGCAGCAGTGTTGTGTCTACCACTACCAACAGCAGTGTTGTGTCTACCACTACCAGCAGCAGTGTTGTGTCTACCAATACCAGTGTTGTGTCTACCACTACCAGCAGTGTTGTGTCTACCACTTGTGTCTACCACTACCAGCAGCAGTGTTGTGTCTACCACTACCAATAGCAGTGTTGTGTCTACCACTACCAACAGCAGTGTTGTGTCTACCACTAACAGCAGCAGTGTTGTGTCTATCACTAACAGCAGCAGTGTTGTGTCTACCACTACCAACAGCAGTGTTGTGTCTACCACTACCAACAGCAGTGTTGTGTCTACCACTACCAATAGCAGTGTTGTGTCTACCACTACCAACAGCAGTGTTGTGTCTACCACTAACAGCAGCTGTGTTGTGTCTATCACTAACAGCAGCAGTGTTGTGTCTACCACTACCAGCAGCAGTGTTGTGTCTACCACTACCACCAGCAGTGTTGTGTCTACCACTACCAGCAGCAGTGTTGTGTCTACCACTACCAGCAGCAGTGTTGTGTCTACCACTACCAGCAGCAGTGTTGTGTCTACCACTACCAGCAGCAGTGTTGTGTCTACCACTACCAGCAGCAGTGTTGTCTACCACTACCAGCAGCAGTGTTGTGTCTACCACTACCAGCAGCAGTGTTGTCTACCACTACCAGCAGCAGTGTTGTGTCTACCACTACCAGCAGCAGTGTTGTGTCTACCACTACCAGCAGCAGTGTTGTGTCTACCACTACCAGCAGCAGTGTTGTGTCTACCACTACCAGCAGCAGTGTTGTGTCTACCACTACCAGCAGCAGTGTTGTGTCTACCACTACCAGCAGCAGTGTTGTGTCTACCACTACCAGCAGCAGTGTTGTGTCTACCACTACCAGCAGCAGTGTTGTGTCTACCACTACCAACAGCAGTGTTGTGTCTACCACTACCAGCAGCAGTGTTGTGTCTACCACTACCAGCAGCAGTGTGTGTCTACCACTACCAGCAGCAGTGTTGTGTCTACCACTACAGCAGTGTTGTGTCTACCACCAGCAGCAGTGTTGTGTCTACCACTACCAGTGTTGTGTCTACCACTACCAGCAGCAGTCTACCACTACCAACAGCTGTGTTGTGTCTACCACTACCAGCAGCAGTGTTGTGTCTACCACTACCAGCAGCAGTGTTGTGTCTACCACTACCAGCAGCAGTGTTGTGTCTACCACTACCAGCAGCAGTGTTGTGTCTACCACTACCAACAGCAGTGTTGTGTCTACCACTACCAGCAGCAGTGTTGTGTCTACCACTACCAGCAGCAGTGTTGTGTCTACCACTACCAGCAGCAGTGTTGTGTCTACCACTACCAGCAGCAGTGTTGTGTCTACCACTACCAGCAGCAGTGTTGTGTCTACCACTACCAGCAGCAGTGTTGTGTCTACCACTACCAACAGCAGTGTTGTGTCTACCACTACCAGCAGCAGTGTTGTGTCTACCACTACCAGCAGCAGTGTTGTGTCTACCACTACCAACAGCAGTGTTGTGTCTACCACTACCAGCAGCAGTGTTGTGTCTACCACTACCAACAGCAGTGTTGTGTCTACCACTACCAGAAGCAGTTTTGTGTCTACCACTACCACTACCTGCAGCAGTGTTGTGTCTACCACTACCATCAGCAGTGTTGTGTCTACCACTACAAGCAGCAGTGTTGTGTCTACCACTACCAGCAGCAGTGTTGTGTCTACCACTACCAGCAGTAGTGTTGTGTCTACCACTACAGCAGTGTTGTGTCTACCACTCTACAGCACTACCTACCAGCAGCAGTGTTGTGTCTACCACTACCAGCAGCAGTGTTGTGTCTACCACTACCACTACCTACAGCAGTGTTGTGTCTACCACTACCAGCAGCAGTGTTGTGTCTACCACTACAGCAGTGTTGTGCAGCAGTGTTGTGTCTACCACTACCAGCAGCAGTGTTGTGTCTACCACTACCAGCAGCAGTGTTGTGTCTACCACTACCAGCAGCAGTGTTGTGTCTACCACTACCAGCAGCAGTGTTGTGTCTACCACTACAGCAGTGTTGTGTCTACCACTACCAACAGCAGTGTTGTGTCTACCACTACCAGCAGCAGTGTTGTGTCTACCACTACCAACAGCAGTGTTGTGTCTACCACTACAGCAGTGTTGTGTCTACCACTACCAGCAGCAGTGTTGTGTCTACCACTACCAGCAGCAGTGTTGTGTCTACCACTACCAGCAGCAGTGTTGTGTCTACCACTACCAGCAGCAGTGTTGTGTCTACCACTACCAGCAGCAGTGTTGTGTCTACCACTACCAGTGTTGTGTCTACCACGACCAACAGCAGTGTTGTGTCTACCACTACCAGCAGCAGTGTTGTGTCTACCACTACCAGCAGCAGTGTTGTCTACCACTACCAGCAGCAGTGTTGTGTCTACCACTACCAACAGCAGTGTTGTGTCTACCACTACCAACAGCAGTGTTGTGTCTACCACTAACAGCAGCAGTGTTGTGTCTACCACTACCAGCAGCAGTGTTGTGTCTACCACTACCAGCAGCAGTGTTGTGTCTACCACTACCAGCAGCAGTGTTGTGTCTACCACTACCAACAGCAGTGTTGTGTCTACCACTACCAGCAGCAGTGTTGTGTCTACCACTACCAGCAGCAGTGTTGTGTCTACCACTACCAGCAGCAGTGTTGTGTCTACCACTACCAACAGCAGTGTTGTGTCTACCACTACCAGCAGCAGTGTTGTGTCTACCACTACCAGCAGCAGTGTTGTGTCTACCACTACCAACAGCAGTGTTGTGTCTACCACTACCAGCAGCAGTGTTGTGTCTACCACTACCAGCAGCAGTGTTGTGTCTACCACTACCAGCAGCAGTGTTGTGTCTACCACTACCAGCAGCAGTGTTGTGTCTACCACTACCAACAGCAGTGTTGTGTCTACCACTACCAGCAGCAGTGTTGTGTCTACCACTACCAACAGCAGTGTTGTGTCTACCACTACCAGCAGCAGTGTTGTGTCTACCACTACCAGCAGCAGTGTTGTGTCTACCACTACCAGCAGCAGTGTTGTGTCTACCACTACCAGCAGCAGTGTTGTGTCTACCACTACCAGCAGCAGTGTTGTGTCTACCACTACCAGCAGCTGTGTTGTGTCTACCACTACCAGCAGCAGTGTTGTGTCTACCACTACCAACAGCAGTGTTGTGTCTACCACTACCAGCAGCAGTGTTGTGTCTACCACTACCAGCAGCAGTGTTGTGTCTACCACTACCAGCAGCAGTGTTGTGTCTACCACTACCAGCAGCAGTGTTGTGTCTACCACTACCAGCAGCAGTGTTGTGTCTACCACTACCAGCAGCAGTGTTGTGTTTACCACTACCAACAGCAGTGTTGTGTACCTACCACTACTACCAGCAGCAGTGTTGTGTCTACCACTACCAGCAGCAGTGTTGTGTCTACCACTACCAGCAGCAGTGTTGTGTCTACCACTACCAGCAGCAGTGTTGTGTCTACCACTACCAGCAGCAGTGTTGTGTCTACCACTACCAGCAGCAGTGTTGTGTCTACCACTACCAGCAGCAGTGTTGTGTCTACCACTACCAGCAGCAGTGTTGTGTCTACCACTACCAGCAGCAGTGTTGTGTCTACCACTACCAGCAGCAGTGTTGTGTCTACCACTAACAGCAGCAGTGTTGTGTCTACCACTACCAGCAGCAGTGATGTGTCTACCACTACCAGCAGCAGTGTTGTGTCTACCACTACCAGCAGCAGTGTTGTGTCTACCACTACCAGCAGCAGTGTTGTGTCTACCACTAACAGCAGCAGTGATGTGTCTACCACTACCAGCAGCAGTGTTGTGTCTACCACTAACAGCAGCAGTGTTGTGTCTACCACTACCAGCAGCAGTGTTGTGTCTACCACTAACAGCAGCAGTGTTGTGTCTACCACTACCAGCAGCAGTGATGTGTCTACCACTACCAGCAGCAGTGTTGTGTCTACCACTAACAGCAGCAGTGTTGTGTCTACCACTACCAGCAGCAGTGTTGTGTCTACCACTAACAGCAGCAGTGTTGTGTCTACCACTACCAGCAGCAGTGATGTGTCTACCACTACCAGCAGCAGTGTTGTGTCTACCACTACCAGCAGCAGTGATGTGTCTACCACTACCAGCAGCAGTGTTGTGTCTACCACTACCAGCAGCAGTGTTGTGTCTACCACTACCAGCAGCAGTGTTGTGTCTACCACTACCAGCAGCAGTGTTGTGTCTACCACTACCAGCAGCAGTGTCGTGTCTACCACTACCAGCAGCAGTGTTGTGTCTACCACTACCAGCAACAGTGTTGTGTCTACCACTACCAGCAGCAGTGTTGTGTCTACCACTACCAGCAGCAGTGTTGTGTCTACCACTACCAGCAGCAGTGTCGTGTCTACCACTACCAGCAGCAGTGTTGTGTCTACCACTACCAGCAGCAGTGTTGTGTCTACCACTACCAGCAGCAGTGATGTGTCTACCACTACCAGCAGCAGTGTCGTGTCTACCACTACCAGCAGCAGTGTTGTGTCTACCACTACCAGCAACAGTGTTGTGTCTACCACTACCAGCAGCAGTGTTGTGTGTACCACTACCAGCAGCAGTGTTGTGTCTACCTCTACCAGCAGCAGTGTTGTGTCTACCACTACCAGCAGCAGTGTTGTGTCTACCACTACCAGCAGCAGTGTCGTGTCTACCACTACCAGCAGCAGTGTCGTGTCTACCACTACCAGCTGCAGTGTTGTGTCTACCACTACCAGCAGCAGTGTTGTCTACCACTACCAGCAGCAGTGTTGTGTCTACCACTACCAGCAGCAGTGTTGTCTACCACTACCAGCAGCAGTGTTGTGTCTACCACTACCAGCAGCAGTGTTGTCTACCACTACCAGCAGCAGTGTTGTGTCTACCACTACCAGCAGCAGTGTTGTGTCTACCACTTCCAGCAGCAGTGTTGTGTCTACCACTACCAGCAGCAGTGTTGTGTCTACCACTACCAGCAGCAGTGTTGTGTCTACCACTACCAGCAGCAGTGTTGTATCTACCACTACCAGCAGCAGTGTTGTGTCTACCACTACCAGCAGCAGTGTTGTCGTATACCTTGACTCTGGTAAATACTTGACTGGTAGACACCAACATTCGTCAGCATGATCCACTATGTTGTGATAAACGCCTTTACGAGCATCCCAATAACAATGACTTACCACGTAGTTTAATATTGCTGGTCAGAGTAACTGAATTACTTAGTTATCAACACAATACTTGCGTCATGGTTCAGTATGACCTCTACCATTACTTCTCTCTTTCTTTCTTCCTCGCTTTGTCCCGTCTCTGTTCTTCTGTATATACTGGCTCCCTCACCTTCCTGTGTTAGTGTGACGACCGAAACGTCGTCATAAGCTTCTTTCTCCTATGTACAGGTTAACTGTGTATTGTCAGAGTCACGGTATTGTACCTTCATGTTCTTTGGGAAGTTACCTCAGAGACAAAGTTTTCTTAGTGACACAGACTAAGAGCTGTTATCCCATCTCAGATAATTTCAAAGTCCAGCTTTATCTAAGGTAGACTACCACCCCCAGGATGCTAACCACAACAGTCGACTAACACCAAGATACCCACTTACCGCTGGGTGAACAGGGGTAGGTAGCAGATATAAGGAAACATACCCAAGGTTTACAGCTGGCCGGGGATCGAACCACAGACACTCAGTATGTGAGTTGAGTGCGCTACCAACCAAGCCACTGACACCTTGCTGTATACTCAAGACTATTGTCGTTGTTTATATAGATTCTGAACCAGAATTATACAGAATATTCAAGACTGAATCTGACATTAACCTTGTGTTACCTTCAGTAAGACGCTACGTAAGATATATAAACCGGGAAGTGTATATAGGAGTATAAACACAGAATAGTCCAAACCTTACTAATTGATTTACAAGGACACGTGAGTTAGTACTAGTATATATTAAACAACACTTAGCTCCTGGGCCCTTGATTACCTCTGAAGTGATCAAGTTCCTGGGACCTTGATCACCTCTGAAGTAATCAAGTTCCTGGGGCCTTGATCACCACTGAAGTGATCAACTTCCTGGGACCTTGATCACCACTGAAGTGATCAAGTTCCTGGGGCCTTGATCACCTCTGAAGTGATCAAGTTCCTGGGACCTTGATCACCTCTGAAGTGATCAAGTTCCTGGGACCTTGATCACCTCTGAAGTGATCAAGTTCCTGGGACCTTGATCACCTCTGAAGTGATCAAGTTCCTGGAACCTTGATCACCTCTGAAGTGATCAAGTTCCTGGAACCTTGATCACCACTGAAGTGATCAAGTTCCTCTGACCTTGATCACCTCTGAAGTGATCAAGTTCCTGGGACCTTGATCACCTCTGAAGTGATCAAGTTCCTGGGACCTTGATCACCTCTGAAGTGATCAAGTTCCTGGGACCTTGATCACCTCTGAAGTGATCAAGTTCCTGGGACCTTGATCACCTCTGAAGTGATCAAGTTCCTGGGACCTTGATCACCTCTGAAGTGATCAAGTTCCTGGGACCTTGATCACCTCTGAAGTGATCAAGTTCCTGGGACCTTGATCACCTCTGAAGTGATCAAGTTCCTGGGACCTTGATCACCTCTGAAGTGATCAAGTTCCTGGGACCTTGATCACCTCTGAAGTGATCAAGTTCCTGGGACCTTGATCACCTCTGAAGTGATCAAGTTCCTGGGACCTTGATCACCTCTGAAGTGATCAAGTTCCTGGGACCTTGATCACCTCTGAAGTGATCAAGTTCCTGGGACCTTGATCACCTCTGAAGTGATCAAGTTCCTGGGACCTTGATCACCTCTGAAGTGATCAAGTTCCTGGGACCTTGATCACCTCTGAAGTGATCAAGTTCCTGGGACCTTGATCACCACTGAAGTGATCAAGGTCCTCTGCCTTGAAAGGTGCTGTTAGTGTGCAGCAATATTCCAGCCTAGATAGAACAAGTGACCTGAAGAGTGTCATCATGGGCTTGGCCTCCCTAGTTTTGAAGGTTCTCATTATCCATCCTGTCATTTTTCTAGCAGCTGCGAGTGATACAATGTTATGGTCCATGAAGGTGAGATCCTCCGACATGATCACTCCCAGGTCTTTGACGTTGGTGTTTTGCTCTGTTTTGTGGCCAGAATTTGTTTTGTACTCTGATGAAGATTTAATTTCCTCATGTTTACCATATCTGAGTAATTGAAATTTATCATCGTTGAACTTCATATTGTTTTCTGCAGCCCACTGAAAGATTTGGTTGATGTCCGCCTGGAGCTTTGCAGTGTCTGCAATGGAAGACACTGTCATGCAGATTCGGGTGTCATCTGCAAAGGAAGACACGGTGCTGTGGCTGACATCCTTGTCTATGTCAGATATGAGGATGAGAAACAAGATGGGAGCTAGTACTGTGCCTTGTGGAACAGAGCTTTTCACCGTAGCTGCCTCGGACTTTACTCTGTTGACTACTACTCTTTGTGTCCTGTTTGAGGAAATGATAGATCCATCTAACAACTTTTCCTGTTATTCCATTATCACGCATTTTGTGCGCTATTACGCCATGGTCACACTTGTAGAAGGCTTTTGCAAAGTCTGTATATATTACATCTGCATTCTTTTTGTCTTCTAGTGCATTTAGGACCTTGTCGTAGTGATCCAATAGTTAAGACAGACAGGAGAGACCTGTTCTAAACCCATGTTGCCCTGGGTTGTGTAACTGATGGGTTTCTAGATGGGTGGTGATCTTGCTTCTTAGGACCCTTTCAAAGATTTTTATGATATGGGATGTTAGTGCTATTGGTCTGTAGTTCTTTGCTGTTGCTTTACTGCCCCCTTTGTGGAGTGGGGCTATGTCTGTTGTTTTTAGTAACTGTGGGACGACCCCCGTGTCCATGCTCCCTCTCCATAGGATGGAAAAGGCTCGTGATAGGGGCTTCTTGCAGTTCTTGATGAACACAGAGTTCCATGAGTCTGGCCCTGGGGCAGAGTGCATGGGCATGTCATTTATCGCCTGTTCGATGCCATTTGGCATCAGGATAACATCAGATAGGCTTGTGTTAACCAAATTCTGTGGCTTTCTCATAAAAAATTCATTTTGATCTTCGACTCTCAGTCTGGTTAGCGGCTTGCTAAAAACTGAGTCATATTGGGACTTGAGTAGCTCACTCATTTCCTTGCTGTCATCTGTGTAGGACCCATCTTGTTTAAGTAGGGGCCCAATACTGGACGTTGTTCTCGACTTCGATTTGGCATAGGAGAAGAAATACTTTGGGTTTCTTTCGATTTCATTGATGGTTTTTATTTCTTTCCAAGATTCTTGACTCCTATAAGATTCCTTTAGCTTAAGTTCGATGTTTGCTATTTCTCTGACCAGTGACTCCCTACGCATTTCAGATATATTGGCCTCTTTTAGCCGTTCTGTTATTCTTTTCCGTCGCCTGTAAAGGGAGCGCCTGTCTCTTTCTGTTTTATATCTACTCCTCCTTTTTCTTAGAGGAATAAGCCTTGTGCATACATCGAGTGCCACCGAGTTAATCTGTTCTAGTCGTAAGTTGGGGTCTGTGTTGCTTAGTCTATCTTCCCAGCTTATATCGTTTAGGACTTGGTTTACTTGGTCCCACTTTATGTTTTTGTTTTGAAGTTGAATTTAGTGAATGCTCCCTCGTGACTAATCTCATTATGTCGGTCTGGGGCTCCACGCATACATGTCTGAACCTTGATTATGTTGTGATCTGAGTATATTGTTTTTGATATTGTGACATTTCGTATCAGATCATCATTGTTAGTGAAGATAAGGTCTAGTGTATTTTCCAGTCTAGTAGGCTCTATTATTTGCTGGTTTAAATTTAATTTTGTGCAGAGATTTAAAAGCTCGCGTGAGTGTGAGATCTCATCAGAGCTGCCTCCTGGTGTTATTACTGCAACAATATTATTTGCTATATTCCTCCATTTTAGGTGCCTTAAGTTGAAATCCCCCAGGAGCAAGATGTTGGGTGCAGGAGCTGGAAGATTTTCCAGACAGTGGTCAATTTTTAACAGCTGTTCCTGGAATTGCTGGGACGTTGCATCCGGAGGCTTGTAGACTACCACAATGACTAGGTTTTGGTTCTCGACCTTTACTGCTAAAACTTCCACTACGTCATTTGAGGCATTAAGCAGTTCTGTGCAAACAAGTGACTCTGCGATGTACAGGCCAACCCCCTCCCCTTTTGCCTGTTCACTCTGTCGCATCTGTATAGGTTGTAACCTGGGATCCATATTTCATTGTCCAAGTGATACTTTATGTGGGTCTCTGTGAAAGCCGCGAACATTGCCTTTGCCTCGGCAAGCAGTCCAAGGATGATAGGTGTTTTGTTATTTGTTGCTGGCTTTAGGCCCTGTATATTTGCAAAGAAGAATGTCATCTGACTGGTGGTATTGTTGGTACTGGGGGAGGACTTTTTTTCCGGCATTAGTATCTGTATCTGTTGGTTTGGAGTGGAGGCCATCGACTGTGGTTCCACTCCAGGAATGACTGGATGTGGTGTACGATTTCTGCCATTTCCTGCCAGTTTTTTTTCCTTCCTGGCACTAGAAAACCTCTCCCTCTTGAGTGGCTGTGGCTACCCATGTTTTCCCATGGCCTGGATGTTTTGTATCTTTTTGTCCCCTTTAGATGGTGTGCCTGGCAATTTAAGTTATAGCAGTCTTTCCTGTACTGAAGAGGGACACATTTCAGGGTGAAAAAGCTTACAGGAAGGGAGTCTGCATATTCCTGTTGTCATATGGGCACGGCATTTTCTAGGGTGGTCAGAGTTGCACGTCCCATCTGTTTTTCCAGATTTCCCATGTCTGCAGATACCAAGTGCATAGTATGTGCACAGGCTTGGTTTCTGTTTGCCTTGGGTTTCTGTGACTGTATTCCTTGTTGGTGCGTGTTTACCTGTCTTATTCCTATCCTCCCTATCACCAACAATGGAGCTCCCACCAGTTGTTTTTGGTAATATGTCCTCACTATTGCTAGTGGAGTCCTCTTGTTTGCTATTTCCTGTGGTATTACTAGTTTATAATATTGGTTTTATCTTGTCCTTGACTACACTTGTTTCCCCACTACGGCTCCTGTCTCCCATGAGGTCACTTATATGCATTCCCTCCTGCGTATATTTCCTGATTACCTGGACAAAATCTCTAGCTTCACCATTACTGTCTCCCAGGACAGCACCTCCAGCTTCACCATTACTGTCTCCCAGGACAGCACCTCGAGCTTCACCATTACTGTCTACCAGGACAGCACTCTCAGCCCCACATTTACTGACTACCAGGACATCACCTCCAGCTTTACAGTTTCTGACTACATGGCCAGCTTCAAGGGTGATACCATCCATCCCAGATTTTTTATTTTCCCATCTGTTATAGAATGCTTCCAGGTTTTCTATGAAGGCTGCTTTGATGTTGTCCTCTTTTAATACCCATGTGATTTTAGTCCACAGATTGCTCTCATCTGAGCATACCCAAAAACACTTCCCTGATTTAATACTGCTTGTAGCTAGTTCTTGGATATCTGCACAAGGGACGTGACACCAATTTCCACAAAAATAACAATTTATCCATGTGGAAGCCCGTTTGTTTGATTGACTTCAGACTACACAGAGCTTCATAATGTGATTTGAATGGTTGATTTACTGTAATTCTACTAGTAACCTCTTGAATATTCTACTAATAACCTCCTTAAAGTGAAGCTCTAGCTATTTGTATTTCTATTTCTAACTGTACTTGTATATTAATACAGCTTACCGGAGTACGTTTCTTTTATATTTATTGTTTGTGTTTGATAAGGGAGCCTAAAACCTCGTCTGTTTACAGTACGCTTTATTGTCCAACGAATCCGTTTGAAACCGGTCAAGGGTTCGGAACAGTCAATTCCAAAGTAATTCTAAAGCTTACAAGTAGTACTTCTAACGCTTATGTTCTGCTTCTATCTCTCAATTCTACTGTGTGTGTGTATGTGTGTGTGTGCCTATGTGGGGAACCGCGGGTTCACACTAGCTACCTCTCATTACTGCTTTACTCTCCTTACTGCTCCTTATTCTAATTCTGGTAGCTCCAGGAGATTGACCCCCAGTTTCCAGCTAGAGACTGGTACTGTTGACCCCATGCAACTCAAACTAGGCCAATATTACAAGCGGCTGGCAGTGGTGCTGAAGTATCACGTTGCTGGTCCCTCCAGTACCTTTGTCCCACGTAGTTGAAGATGCTTGATGCTTCTCGGTAATTTTTTTTTATACTACCTTCCTGTAGTCACTAGCTCATCTAACTTTTTCACTGCACTCACTGTATTTACTGACACATCTATACTTATCTCTTATCTCCCTGGTCTTGAGTCGCACTTATTCTTCAAACACTCCACTATGTAATGTATGGCAACACTATTTAGGCCTGGTACACAACCGTTCCCCTTGATCCAGGCTGGCACTTAACACTTGGCACTATTATCTATGTTTTCTCTTCTGTGATCACTTATATTTCCTTATTTGCACTCTTATGCTTGCACACGCCTATATCCCACGCTCTATTCCCTATGGTACAGTCAGAAACTACTGCCAATCACTAGCTCAATCGCGAGCGACTGCTCCACTCCACTGTACTCACCTATTTGTACTCACCTATTTGTGGTTGCAGGGGTCGATTCATAGCTCCTGGCCCCGCCTCTTCACTGATTGCTACTAGGTCCTCTCTCTCCCTGCTACATGAGCTTTATCATACCTCGCCTTAAAACTATGTATGGTTCCCGCCTCCACTACTTCACTTTCTAGACTATTCCATGACATGACTACTCTATGACTGAAGAAATACTTCCTAACATCCCTTCGATTCATCTGAGTCTTCAACTTCCAATTGTGACCTCTTGTGTCTGTGTCCCATCTCTGGAACATCCTGTCTTTGTCCACCTTGTCTATTCCGCGCAGTATTTTATATGTTGTTATCATGTCTCCCCTGACCTTCCTGTCCTCCAGTGTTGTCAGGCCGATTTCCCTCAACCTTTCTTCGTAGGACAATCCCCTTAGCTCTGGGACTAGTCTTGTTGCAAACCTTGGCACTTTCTCTAATTTCTGGAAGTGCTTGACTAGGTGTGGATTCCAAACTGGTGCTGCATACTCCAGTATGGGCCTGACGTAAATGGTATACAGAGTCTTGAATGAATCCTTACTGAGGTATCTGAACGCTATCCGTAGGTTTGCCAGGCGCCCGTATGCTGCAGCAGTTATCTGATTGATGTGCGCCTCATGAAATATGCTCGGTGTTATACTCACCCCCAGATCTTTTTCCTTGAGTGAAGTTTGCAGTCTTTGGCCATCTAGACAATATTGTGTCTGCGGTCTTCTTTGCCCTTCCCCAATCTTCATGACCTTGCATTTGGCAGGGTTAAACTCAAGGAGCCCTTTGCTGGACCAGGCTTGTAGCCTGTCCAGGTCTCTTTGGAGAGATGTTGTCTGGTCCCACCACCTTTGAGGTGTCAAGTTCGCATAGCAGCTTCTTCACCACCTCCTTGGTTATGTGCACGTCGCCCAGCACTTGCTGGTGTACCCCCATGTTCTGATTTCCTGGAGTCTTACTGGTTTCCACTGTAAATACTTTTTTAAAACTCGCGTTGAGCTCCTGACATACCTCTCGGTCGTTTCTTGTGAACTCCCCATCACCCTTCGTCAGTCTGATTACCTGGTTCTTGACTGTTGTTTTCAACCTGATGTGGCTATACAACACCTTTGGGTCTGACTAGACTTTCGATGCTGTCATTCTAATATTGTCGCTGAGCTTCCCTTCTTATCTGTGTATATTCCTTTCTGGCTCTTCGGCTAATCTCTTTATTTTCCTGAGTTCTCTGCCTTCTGTACCTTTTCCACTCTCTAGTACACCTAGTTTTTGCCTCCCTACACCTTTGGGTAAACCAATGTGAAGGCTTACTCAGCCCTGTAACAACTTCAGTAAGTATTACTCAGGCTGGCTCCTCCTCAGGAAAATTAATGAATAGAAAAAGAAATAATAACAGACAAACATAAACACTTTATTAAATAGAAATATAAAATATAAAACACTTAAATATGAAATATTAATCCTACATTAAAGAAAATGAAAAATGAAAAATATAAATGATAACTTAATTCAACGCTAATATATATAGGGGTGTCTGGTGTTGGTGACACTGTTGTTGTTGAAATTGTAGCCGTTGCTGATGATGATGGGGGGGTCGCAGGTGTTGGTTACGACCCACTGGCTAGTTCTTCACAGTAGATAGGACCTTGAGTATTATATCCCGATGACAGGAAAGCAGGTTCTTTACCACTGCAATGATGTGGGGTTACGTCCTGCAATTTCATACAGGTGCACAGGTAATTAAATCCAAAATGGGGAAGTCTCTGGACGTTAGTCCTTCTCCATCATTTCTCCTCGTTGATTGACAGGTGACCCTCTCTGTCATCCAAGCTGAAAAGATAGACAGGTTACCCACTGCTTAAGAAATCACTCTCCATGGTAAGTACAATACCCAAAAGATGTGGTGATTATTACAACAGTCAACCTAGAGCAAGACTGAAAGGACTAAGTTTATTATTGGTCAAAAGTGACGCTTTCAACCAATAAATCCACTAGAATACAAGGCAGGCATGTACTTACAGTAGTGTTGGGAGCTGTGAGTCGAGTGATTTACTGTTTGACCAGAGCCCCACACGTCACCTTTTGGGGGGGGGGGAGAAGAGGGAGGGGGAGGGATAGTGGGAGCTAGACTGACCCTATGTTAACAAGCAGCCGGCAATCAAACTATCACTTTAGGAGTGGGGGAGAAAAGGCGGGAGCTTGACTTACCCTACCTTAACAAGTAGCCGGCAATGAAACTATTACTTTTGGGGAGGGGGAAAAAAGGTGGGAATAGCGGGAGCTTGACTTACCCTACCTTAACAAGGAGCCAGCAATGAAACTATTGTTACTATATACTCCCTCTCTATTCCTATCTATTGAACTTTTCCCTCACACTCCCCCATACCAAGACTTATAGCCAAGGAGTATAAGAAGAATAGGCAAGGAAAAAGTTCTAACATGAAGTCGCGTAAGGCAACAAATCTTCTACTGACTGTCACGACTTAACCAGTCAGAGAAATAATTGGATGAACCATTGATATACACAATATGGAACTTAAAAGCCTGGAGTGCTAATGTCCACCTCAAGAGGCGACTGTTGGTTCCCTTAAAAGTTTCTAGGTATATCAAAGGTTTGTGGTCCGTTTCTAAAATGAATTCTTTTCCCAGCAAATAAAATTTAAGTTTGGAGATACCCCACACAAGGGCCAAACATTCCTTTTCTATGTTGGAGTATCTCGTTTCTGCAGGAAGGAGTTTCCGGCTTAGGAAGCATACAGGGAAGGGAGTACCATCATGGTATTGTAGTAACACCGCACCTAAGCCAGTATTGGAGGCATCAGTTCTTAAACAAAATGTTTTATTAATATCTGGAATCTTAAGTATAGGGTCTTTCGAAAAGATACTTTTAATCTCATTAAACTTTTCCCGAGCTACGTCGGAAAGTTCAAGAGGTTCCTTCACAGACTTTTTAAGGAAGTCAGATAAGATGCCTGAAAGATCAGTAAGGCTCGGGATAAACCGTGCATAAAAACTTACAAAACCAAGAAAGCTATGCATGAGCTTCTTGGTTTTGGGGAATTTAAATTCTAGTAAAGCTTTGATCTTACTGGGGAGAGGCTGCAGAGAGTTATTAGAAAGTATCAGTCCAAGATATCTAATCTTGTTATACCCAAGGAAGCATTTCTTCGGCTTGGCAGTGAGGCCATGTGAGCGTAACCTACGCAAAACTGATGTTAATGTTTGGATGTGTTCGCCCCACGTGGATGTCATTACGTAAATGTTATCAAAATAAACTGAAACATTTGGCATATTACCCAAGACCTTTCTCATCAGTCTCACGTAGGTAGCACAGGCAGTTACCAAACCGAAGGGCATAGTTCTATATTGCATCAGTCCTTGGTGTGTAGGAAAAGCGGTGTACTGCTTAGAAGAAGGATCTAACATTACTTGATGATATGCCTGTGCAATATCAATCTCTGAAAAGAAGGAAGAGTCATAAAATTTGTGTAGATCGCTATCTATTAAGTGCATAGGCTCAGCATCCCACCGAGTTATAACATTAAGGCCTCTGAAGTCAATAGCAAGTCTATATGAATTATCCTCCTTCTTAACCATGACTACTGGTGAACAATATGAAGATACTGAAGGTTCAATGATCTTTAGTTTTAATAATTTGTCTACCTCTCGGTCAAATGCATCCCTAAGGAGAACTGGACCTGGGTATAATTTTAGTTTGATAGGATTGTCCGTCACTAAGTCAATCTTATGGACTACCGTGGAGGTAACACCTGGAATATCAGTAAAGACGTCTGAAAAGTTACTCACACATTGAAGTAGTTCATGTCTCTTATGGTCATCCAAAGATTCATTAATATTAATGTTGGTTGCGCCCGAGTGGTCAAGAGTCACCAAGTCATGTAGTTCTTCATCATAGTCTAAGTTAGAGGTGTCAATTATGCACACTTTACATTCTTCAGTTGTCTTATCAAGTTCGTGTGGAAAAACTAAGTCAAAGTTATTAAGGCAGTTAACCGAATTTCTTCGGTAATATTTCTTAAGGATGTTGATATGATAAAGCTTAGGTTTCCCCTTGACTTCTATGAGGTAGTCAACTTTCCCACAAATTTTTAATACTTTATATGGACCTTTCCATGCTACTAATAATTTATTTGACTTGATAGGCAAAAGTACAAGAACTTCATCTCCTACTTTAAAACTTCTCCTCTGACTTTTGGAATCAAAATAGGTTTTGTACTGGTCCATTGACAAGCTTAGGTTTTTCGAAACTATGTCAGAGGTCTCCTCAAGTTTGGATCTAAGGTCAAGGAGAAACTGGTAAGAAGACTGAACCTCAGCATTTACCTCCTCATTAGTCCATAAGTCATGAAGGATGGACAATGGACCTCTGGCCTGTCTACCATAGAGAAGTTCAAAAGGTGAAAACCCCAAAGAGTCACTGGGAACTTCCCTCATGGCAAACAAAGCACAGGGTAGGTAACGATGCCACTCCTTAGGTTTAAGGGAGCAAAGTTTCCTTAAAATGGACTTGAGAATCGAATGCTGGCGCTCAATCCTCCCATTACAGCTGGGATGATAGGGTGTGGTGAAGAGAGGCTTCACTCCCAGAAGTTGGTAGAGATGTTGCATTAAGTCAGATGTGAATTGTGTCCCACGGTCAGACAAAATTTCTCTAGGGATGCCCACTCTGGAGAAGATGGACAAAAGGGCTTCAGCCACCTCTGTAGTAGTTATGGTCTTTAAGGGAACGGCTTCAGGGAAACTCGAAGCATAATCAACTAATGTTAATATATATCTATGTCCCCCAGATGAAAGTGGAGATGAAGGACCAACGATGTCAATAGCTACTCTTTCGAAAGGTACCGTAAAGATTGGCATTTTGACCATAGGTACTTGCCTGGTACCTCGGGAGGATGACAGTTGGCAAACTTTACACGATCTACAATAGGCAGTGACATCTGAGGACATTTTTGGCCAAAAATAGGTTTCCCTAATTTTATTTAAGGTTTTACGATGCGAGAAATGTCCGGCCACTGGCAGGTCATGAGCCATTTTAAGAACAGTCTCTCTGCATTGACTTGGAACAACTAAGATGGAATAGTCTATCTCATCTGAATTTAATTTGAATACTGACTTGTACAAGATACCTTTTATATATTCAAATTTATATGAAAAGTTTTTCCTTTGGATAACTTTATTTTGTTTAGCGGCATTATGGCAATTCTGAAGAGAAGGGCAATTACGTTGTAAATTGACAAAGGAGTCCTTCGATATGTCTAAAAGCTTAGTCAGGGAAAATCAAAGGATGAACAGTAGGAGAAGCCTGGTCTTTGGTCTGAGCCCTAGTCAAGACATTTATGGTATCGGAGGTGATATCTTCACTTTCATCTAACAAGTGAACCTGTGATCCTACTTCCTCGCTTTCGAGAGTAGCATCACTGGTTTTTAATCCCACATGAATCTCGCGAGACATTGTCTCATCTGAACTTTCGAGGGGCTTCTCCGACTCTACAAGAAGAGGATCTGAAACATTTATATCCATCTTTGGTGATGAAAGGTCAACCTCAGAAGGAAGAATGGCACCTTTTGCATTACCTATTAGTACGGAGCAAGAAGTGATGGGAGCTAGTACGGCTTCAGACCAACCTGTGAACCATTTAGACCTAATGTAACAACGGATGGTAGGAAAAGTGTCCGTACGGCCCAAGTAGTCTGAAAGTATAGCAGAGGAATGAGTTTCTTTAAGGTTAGGGAACAGCTTATCAGAAATGACTATACATGTGCATCCAGTGTCTCGTAAAATGGTAGATACATTAAGTCCATTAACTGTTCCTGAACAGAAGGGTGCCTGGTCATTACAGTCTTTAAAACATCTTCCAACTTTTTGGACCTTCTTAGAAGGACAATCTGGACGTTTATGTCCCTTAACACCACACAAATGACAAACAGGAATAAAAGAAGTAATTTTACTTTCCACTAGAGGCTTTGATTTCTTAAGGTCTGATGAACCCTTGCCCTTAGGGTTCGATCCCTTTAGGTCTTTATAGGAATTGTGAGCCTCAGCATACAGGTCAGCAGCCTCAGCAACTTCCTCAGCCTTAATCAGATTACGTTCTCAGATGAATGTTCGTAACTGATGGGGAAGAGCTGTCAGGAACTGGTCAGCAACCATGAAGTCTCTAAGAGATTCATAACTGTGATCAATTCCTGAAATCTCTATCCAAAAGTCAAACAAACGAAAGAGTGTTACCTGTAACTGCTGAAAGTTCTGGCCAGGCTGTAAGGCGGCATACCTGAAATCTTTCCTGTAAGAATTAGTGGTTTTTTGATATGCTTTAAGGATTGCCTTCTTCAGTAGGTTATAATTACATATGATATCCTGCGACAAAGTTGCATAGATATTCAAGGCTGTACCAGAAAATAACATTCCTAACCTGGTAGCCCAGGTGTCAGCAGGCCATTCACAGAGGGTAGCGGTATTTTCAAACCTGATAATGTATGAAGTTATGTCTTCCCCCTCTGTGAAGGGAGGTAAATTAGGTGTTGGAATATATGCACTGACTGCACGTTGTTCTGTTACTCCTTCCTCTAATTGTTGTTGTGTAAAAGTTAACTTTTTATTCTCTAATTCAAGGCGAGATTTTTCGAGCTCGCGATCCTTTTCTCTCTCTATTAACTCATGCTCTCTAGCTCTTTCCTCACGTTCTCTAGCTCTTTCCTCACGATCAAGTCTATCACGCTCTTTTTTGTCTTCGCACTCTCTTTCTAACTGTCTTTCTTGGCTTTCTCTTTCAATTCTCTCTATCTCTCTCTTCTCCTGTCTTTCAAGGTTCTCTTTCAATTCTCTCTCTCTCTCTCTTCTCCTGTCTTTCAAGGTTCTCTTTCTCCTTTTTCTCTTCTCTTTCGATTTTCTCTCTCTCCTTTTTCTCTTCTCTTTCGATTCTCTCTCTCTCCTTTACTTCTTCTCTTTCCCTTTCTAACTGTCTGTCTTCTCTCTCAATTCTCTCTCTTTCAAGTCTTTCCTGGATCTTAGCACTAATGAAAGATTCTAAATTTTTCCCTGTTATTCCTAACTTACTTCCAGCGTTCATCCAAAACTGGTATTCCTCCATGCTTGCAAGAATAACTTAAACTATCAGGGGAAATGAAACGGGTATTAAAGAAAATGGAGGGTTCAATTCCTGCTCTGCTCAAACTGTAAATAAACCAGAGGGCTCGATCCTTACTTCAATTAAACAACATGTATTAATGAAAACGAAGGGTTCTATGCCGGCTCCGAGCAAACAGTAAGTAGAATGGGGTCACTTAACCATCCAATCTTCTCACCAACAAATCAAGAGTGTCCTACGACAGTTCCCTTGATATAATAAAGAGCTCAATGAAACAAATTGTCACTGGAAAATCTCGGGTCCCTAGAGTCTAATCCTCCAAAGTGTTTCAAGCTCAAGGTGGCAGAATTAAATATTATATCCTGCCTGACTTGACTTACAATAAATTGAGACTATAACAATCACCAAATCTTCTAAATACCTGTACTGTAGTCCTACCATAGAGAATGATTCCTCATGGCTGGTGGTAACCGTCTGTGGTATGCAGCGTTGAAGTTCCAATGGTAGATTCGAGATGGAGTTGAATCTTGATTTATTAAATAGAAATTTAAAATATAAAACACTTAAATATGAAATATTAATCCTACATTAAAGAAAATGAAAAATGAAAAATATAAATGAAAACTTAATTCAACGCTAATATATATAGGGGTGTCTGGTGTTGGTGACACTGTGTTGTTGAAATCGTAGCCGTTGCTGATGATGGGGGGGGGGGTCGCAGGTGTTGGTTACGACCCACTGGCTAGTTCTTCACAGTAGATAGGGCCTTGAGTATTATATCCCGATGACAGGAAAGCAGGTTCTTTACCGCTGCAATGATGTGGGGTTACGTCCTGCAATTTCATACAGGTGCACAGGTAATTAAATCCAAAATGGGGAAGTCTCTGGACGTTAGTCCTTCTCCATCATTTCTCCTCGTTGATTGACAGGTGACCCTCTCTGTCATCCAAGCTGAAAAGATAGACAGGTTACCCACTGCTTAAGAAATCACTCTCCATGGTAAGTACAATACCCAAAAGATGTGGTGATTATTACAACAATTAACCTAGAGCAAGACTAAAAGGACTAAGTTTATTATTGGTCAAAAGTGACGCTTTCAACCAATAAATCCACTAGAATACAAGGCAGGCATGTACTTACAGTAGTGTTGGGAGCTGTGAGTCGAGTGATTTACTGTTTGACCAGAGCCCCACACGTCACCTTTCGGGAGGGGGGGAAGAAGAAGGAGGGGGAGGGATAGTGGGAGCTAGACTGACCCTATGTTAACAAGCAGCCGGCAATCAAACTATCACTTTAGGGGTGGGGGAGAAAAGGCCGGAGCTTGACTTACCCTACCTTAACAAGTAGCCGGCAATGAAACTATTGTTACTATATACTCCCTCTCTATTCCTATCTATTGAACTTTTCCCTCACAACCAAGGACTCGTTCTGTTCTTCCCATTATTTTTGTTTCCCTTGGGAACAAACCTCTCCTCTGCCTCCTTGCATTTTGTTGCCACATAGTCCATCATTTCTTGTACTGATTTTCCTGTCAGTTCCCTCTCCCACTGAATGTCTTGCAGGAAGTTCCTCATGCCTGAGTAGTTGCCCCTTCTGTAGTCTGGTTTTTCCCATCCTATTCCTGCTACTCTCTCTACTTGAAGCTCAATTATGTAGTCAAAGCACAGAACCACATGATCACTAGCTCCCAGGGGCCTTTCATACATGATATCCTCGGTGTCCAAACTACTCAAGGTGAATACAAAGTCAAGTCTTGCTGGTTCATCCTCACCTCTCTCTCTGGTAGTGTCTCTAACATGTTGATGAATGAGGTTTTCCAGTATCACATCTATCATCTTGACTCTCCATGTTTCGGGACCCCCATGGGGCTCCAAGTTTTCCCAGTCAATCTCCTTGTGACTGAAATCACACATAACTAGTAACTTTGCTCCCCCCATGTGTGCTCCCCTGGCGACCTCGACTAGTGTGTCGACCATTGCTTTGTTGCTCTCATCGTATTCTTCTCTTGGCCTCCTGCAGTTCTGTGGTGGGTTGTTCATTACCTCAATTATCACCTTATGTCCCTCAGACTGGATTGTTCCTACTAAATAGTCCCTTTCGCCCGTGCCATCCATTCCTTCCATTTTCTCAAAACCCCACTGGTTTTTAATGAGCAGTGCAACTCCTCCTCTCCCTCTCCTCCCTCTGTCTTTCCTGAGGATTTGATATCCAGATGGAAAGATTGAATCTGTTATTATTCTGGTGAATTTTGTTTCTGTGAGTGCTATTATGTCTGGGGATATCTCCTTGATTCTTTCATGCCACTCCTCATACTTATTTGTTATTCCATCTGCATTTGTATACCACACATTCAACTTCTTTTCTAAGACTGTGGCCTGGGAGGTATATTGGGGTTGGGGAAGTGGGAGACCTGATAAGGAACTATGGGTGGTTGCTGTGGCGGTGGAGTTTGTAATGCAGTGGGTGAGGGCATTGGATGTGGCATGGGTGTTTTGGTTTAGAGTGTTTGGTTGCACTGAGGTTGACCTGGTTGGGGGGCTTCTATAGGAAGTTGTGAGGGAGGCTGTATTTGATCTTCTTTCTGGGTCTGGGATCTCCTGTCTGACTCCTCCATCCTCTCTTTTCCCTCCTTTCACCTTTGTACCATCTCTCTCAGTTTTTGCCTTTCTTCTCATGTTCTGTCGCAGTCGAGATACACCTTCCTGTATTCCGGCATGTCCATTAATCGTGCTTTCTCCTGCAGGATCCTGTTCCATAGTCGATTCTGCCTTGAAGATCACTTTCACTCTTCGGGTTCTTTTTTTTACAAACCCCCCTATTCTCTGAAAATTTTCCAGATGGGTCATGTCGTCTTCTATTGCTTTTATGATGCTTTCAATTGCTCTTTTTTCCCCTTGTTTTCTTGCTTCATATGTTTCCCTTTCAACTTCCTGGAGCCCATACACAAAGACTGACCTCTCCCTTTCGTTCTCCCACTGCATATCTTTGTGTATCCCCTCATTGAACTTAATTTCCTCCATTGCAGCTTTCCTTTCTTCTGTTTCACTAGCTAATGTACTTGGGCTCAGTGGCCTGTCATTTTCCCTCCTTGGCATTCCCTGGGCTCAGCTGTGGTCTGTTAGGGCCTCCATATATAGCTTAGCACTTTCAGTTACTACAGTCTCCTCTGATAGAGCTTCTACATGCAGTTTTGCTCCTTCTTTCCCTACAGTCCCCTTATTTGTGACTGAGGTAGCAGTCTCTGATGCCATTCCCAAAATGTTCTTTAGTTCTTTAGGCTGTTTCAGATTTTTTAGTTCCTCTTCCTAGCCTCTGCTGCTTTGACTTGCACCTCCCACTTCCTGCTTTCCATATCATTCATCTCTTCAATTCTCATGCTAATTTCTTCTAGTTTCTTTTCCCATTCATGTTCCCTTTTTGTGAGCTCTGCTGCCCAATATTCCTTTGCAGATTCATCCTCCTGCCCCTTGGTTTTCCTTCCTGCTCTCTGGCAACCCATTTTTGTTTTATTTTGATTGTCTCAGAGTGGGAAACCTATGTAATTCTGTGTGTTTGGTTAATAGTGTGTTTGTCAGAGTGTGGGGGTGGGGAAGGTAGAGGAGGAACTGTGGCTATGTGGGGGAGGGGTGGGGAGGGGGATTTAGGTGGGAATATGGGGAGTGGGAAGGAGGGAGAAGCAAGTGGGTGAATGGGAGAGGGAGAGGGGGAAGGAGGGAGAGGTGGGGAGGGGGAGGGTGAAAGAGGGAGGGAGGGATCAGGGGAAGGAGTGGGAGGTTGGTGGGGGAGGGAGGAGTGTATATGTGTGTGTGTGTGTGTATGTGTGTGTGTGTGTGTGTGTGTGTGTGTGTGTAAAGGCTTACTCAGCCCTGTAACAACTTCAGTCAGTATTACCAAGGCTGGCTCCTCCTCAGGAAAATTAATGAATAGAAAAAGAAATAATAACAGACAATGATAAACACTTTATTATTTAGAAACGGAAAATGTAAAACAATAAAACATGAATGGGTATCCTAATTGAAAGAAAAATGAAAAATGAAATGAAAAAAAATTACATTTGAACTCAACGCCAATATAGGCATATCGTGGTAATGTTGTGTCAGGTGTTGGTGACACTGCGTTGTTGAAATCGTAGCCGTTGCTGATGTGCGGGGGCAGCAGGTGTTGGTGACCACCACCGGCTCGTTCTTCACAGAGTGTAGCCGTGAATAATTACTTCAGATGACAGGAAAACAGGTTCGTTACCACTGCTATGATGAGGGGTTAGGTCCTGTGTTGGCTTACATAACAGGTAAGTAGATTAAACATGGGACGTCTCAGGACGTTAGTCCGTCTCCTTCTATTCTTCTCGTTGGTTGGCAGGTGACTCTCTCTGTCATTCCAAGCTGTAAAGAGAGACAGATTACCCACGGCTTAAGAAATCACTCTCCATGATAAGTACAATACCTATAAAATGTGGTGATTATTAAAACATTTAACAGATAAAGAATAAAAGGACTAAGTCAATTATTGGCCAAAAGTGAAGCTTTCAACCAATAAGTCCACTAAAATATGATCAGGCGTGTACATACAGTAGTGTTGGGAGCTGTGAGTCGAGTGATTTACTGTTTGACCGGAGCCCCACACGTCACCTTTCAGGGGTGGGGGGGAAGGGGGAGGGGAAGGGATAGTGGGAGCTGGACTTACCCTACCTTAACAAGTAGCCGGCAATCAAACTATTGTTACTATACACTCCCTTGCTACTCCTATTGAACTTTTCCCTCACAACACAATATACAACAACACAACACAATATACCACAACACAACACAATATAACACAACACAACACAATATACCACTACACAACACAATATATCACTATAGACGACAATATATCAGTACACAACACAATATACAATTATATACAATACAATATTCCACTACACAATACAATATACATCTACACAACGCAATATACCACTACACAACACAATTTGACACTACACAACACAAATATCACTAAACAAGACAATATACCACAACACAACACAATATACCACAACACAACACAATATACCACTACATAACACAATATACCACTACATAACACAATATACCACTACATAACACAATATACCACTACATAACACAATATACCACTACATAACACAATATACCACTACATAACACAATATACCACTACATAACACAATATACCACTACATAACTCAATATACCACTACATAACACAATATACCACTACATAACACAATATACCACTACATAACGCAATATACAACTACATAACGCAATATGCCACTACATAACACAATATACCTCTACATAACGCAATATATCACTACATAACACAATATACCACTACATAACACAGAATACCACTACATAGCACAATATACCACAACATAACACAATATACCACTACATAACACAATATACCACTACATAACACAATATACCACTACATAACACAATATACCACTACATAACACAATATACCACTACATAACTCAATATACCACTACATAACACAATATACCACTACATAACACAATATACCACTACATAACACAATATACCACTACATAACACAATATACCACTACATAACACAATATACCACTACATAACTCAATATACCACTACATAACACAATATACCACTACATAACACAATATACCACTACATAACACAATATACCACTACATAACACAATATACCACTACATAACACAATATACCACTACATAACACAATATACCACTACATAACGCAATATATCACTACACAACACAATATACCACTACATAACACAATATACCACTACATAACACAATATACCACAACATAACACAATATACCACTACATAACACAATATACCACTACATAACACAATATACCACTACATAACACAATATACCACTACATAACACAATATACCACTACATAACTCAATATACCACTACATAACACAATATACCACTACATAACACAATATACCACAACACAACACAATATACCACTACATAACACAATATACCACTACATAACACAATATACCACTACATAACACAATATACCACTACATAACACAATATACCACTACATAACACAATATACCACTACATAACACAATATACCACTACATAACTCAATATACCACTACATAACACAATATACCACTACATAACACAATATACCACTACATAACACAATATACCACTACATAACACAATATACCACTACATAACACAATATACCACTACATAACTCAATATACCACTACATAACACAATATACCACTACATAACACAATATACCACTACATAACACAATATACCACTACATAACACAATATACCACTACATAACACAATATACCACTACATAACACAATATACCACTACATAACGCAATATATCACGACACAACACAGTATACCACTACATAACACAATATACCACTACATAACACAATATACCACTACATAACACAATATACCACTACATAACATAATATACCACTACATAACACAATATACCGCTACATAACACAATATACCACTACATAACACAATATACCACTACATAACACAATATACCACTACACAACACAATATAAAACTACACTACACAATATACCACTACATAACACAATATACCACTACATAACACAATATACCACTACATAACACAATATACCACTACATAACACAATATACCACTACATAACACAATATACCACTACATAACACAATATACCACTACATAACACAATATACCACTACATAACACAATATACCACTGCACAACACAATATAAAACTACACTACACAATATACCACTACATAACACAATATACCACTACATAACACAATATACCACTACATAACACAATATATCACTACATAACACAATATACCACTACATAACAAAATATACCACTACATAACACAATATACCACTACATAACACAATATACCACTACATAACACAATATACCACTACATAACACAATATACCACAATATACCACAATATACTCATTCCTCTGCTATACTTTCAGACTACTTGGGCCGTACGGACACTTTTCCTACCATCCGTTGTTACATTAGGTCTAAATGGTTCACAGGTTGGTCTGAAGCCGTACTAGCTCCCATCACTTCTTGCTCCGTACTAATAGGTAATGCAAAAGGTGCCATTCTTCCTTCTGAGGTTGACCTTTCATCACCAAAGATGGATATAAATGTTTCAGATCCTCTTCTTGTAGAGTCGGAGAAGCCCCTCGAAAGTTCAGATGAGACAATGTCTCGCGAGATTCATGTGGGATTAAAAACCAGTGATGCTACTCTCGAAAGCGAGGAAGTAGGATCACAGGTTCACTTGTTAGATGAAAGTGAAGATATCACCTCCGATACCATAAATGTCTTGACTAGGGCTCAGACCAAAGCCCAGGCTTCTCCTACTGTCCATCCTTTGATTTTCCCTGACTAAGCCTTTAGACATATCGAAGGACTCATTTGTCAATTTACAACGTAATTGCCCTTCTCTTCAGAATTGCCATAATGCCGCTAAACAAAATCAAGTTATCCAAAGGAAAAACTTTTCATATAAATTTGAATATATAAAAGGTATCTTGTACAAGTCAGTATTCAAATTAAATTCAGATGAGATAGACTATTCCATCTTAGTTGTTCCAAGTCAATGCAGAGAGACTGTTCTTAAAATGGCTCATGACCTGCCAGTGGCCGGACATTTCTCGCATCGTAAAACCTTAAATAAAATTTGGGAAACCTATTTTTGGCCAAAAATGTCCTCAGATGTCACTACCTATTGTAGATCGTGTAAAGTTTGCCAACTGTCATCCTCCCGAGGTACCAGGCGAGTACCTATGGTCAAAATGCCAGTCTTTACGATACCTTTCGAAAGAGTAGCTATTGACATCGTTGGTCCTTCAGCTCCACTTTCATCTGGGGGACATAGATATATATTAACATTAGTTGATTATGCTTCGAGTTTCCCTGAAGCCGTTCCCTTAAAGACCATAACTACTACAGAGGTGGCTGAAGCCCTTTTGGCCATCTTCTCCAGAGTGGGCATCCCTAGAGAAATTTTGTCTGACCGTGGGACACAATTCACATCTGACTTAATGCAACATCTCTACCAACTTCTGGGAGTGAAGCCTCTCTTCACCACACCCTATCATCCCAGCTGTAATGGGAGGATTGAGCTCCGGCATTCGATTCTCAAGTCCATTTTAAGGAAACTTTGCTCCCCTAAACCTAAGGAGTGGCATCGTTACCTACCCTGTGCTTTGTTTGCCATGAGGGAAGTTCCCAGTGATTCTTTGGGGTTTTCACCTTTTGAACTTCTCTATGGTAGACAGGCCAGAGGTCCATTGTCCATCCTTCATGACTTATGGACTAATGAGGAGGTAAATGCTGAGGTTCAGTCTTCTTACCAGTTTCTCCTTGACCTTAGATCCAAACTTGAGGAGACCTCTGACATAGTTTCGAAAAACCTAAGTTTGTCAATGGACCAGTACAAAACCTATTTTGATTCCAAAAGTCAGAGGAGAAGTTTTAAAGTAGGAGATGAAGTTCTTGTACTTTTGCCTATCAAGTCAAATAAATTATTAGTAGCATGGAAAGGTCCATATAAAGTATTAAAAATTTGTGGGAAAGTTGACTACCTCATAGAAGTCAAGGGGAAACCTAAGCTTTATCATATCAACATCCTTAAGAAATATTACCGAAGAAATTCGGTTAACTGCCTTAATAGCTTTGACTTAGTTTTTCCTCACGAACTTGATAAGACAACTGAAGAATGTAAAGTGTGCATAATCTAACTTAGACTATGATGAAGAACTACATGACTTGGTGACTCTTGACCACTCGGGCGCAACCAACATTAATATTAATGAATCCTTGGATGACCATAAGAGACATGAACTACTTCAATGTGTGAGTAACTTTTCAGACGTCTTTACTGATATTCCAGGTGTTACCTCCACGGTAGTCCATAAGATTGACTTAGTGACGGACAATCCTATCAAACGGAAATTATACCCAGTTCCAGTTCACCTTAGGGATGCATTTGACCGAGAGGTAGACAAATTATTAAAACTAAAGATCATTGAACCTTCAGTATCTTCATATTGTTCACCAGTAGTCATGGTTAAGAAGGAGGATACTTCATATAGACTTGCTATTGACTTCAGAGGCCTTAATGTTATAACTCGGTGGGATGCTGAGCCTATGCCCTTAATAGATAGTGATCTACACAAATTTTATGACTCTTCCTTCTTTTCAGAGATTGATATTGCACAGGCATATCATCAAGTAATGTTAGATCCTTCTTCTAAGCAGTACACTGCTTTTCCTACACACCAAGGACTGATGCAATATAGAACTATGCCCTTCGGTTTGGTAACTGCCTGTGCTACCTACGTGAGACTGATGAGAAAGGTCTTGGGTAATATGCCAAATGTTTCAGTTTATTTTGATAACATTTACGTAATGACATCCACGTGGGGCGAACACATCCAAACATTAACATCAGTTTTGCGTAGGTTACGCTCACATGGCCTCACTGCCAAGCCGAAGAAATGCTTCCTTGGGTATAACAAGATTAGATATCTTGGACTGATACTTTCTAATAACTCTCTGCAGCCTCTCCCCAGTAAGATCAAAGCTTTACTAGAATTTAAATTCCCCAAAACCAAGAAGCTCATGCATAGCTTTCTTGGTTTTTATGCACGGTTTATCCCGAACCTTACTGATCTTTCAGGCATCTTATCCGACTTCCTTAAAAAATCTGTGAAGGAACCTCTTGAACTTTCCGACGTAGCTCGGGAAAAGTTTAATGAGATTAAAAGTATCTTTTCGAAAGACCCTATACTTAAGATTCCAGATATTAATAAAACATTTTGTTTAAGAACTGATGCCTCCAATACTGGCTTAGGTACGGTGCTACTACAATACCATGATGGTACTCCCTTCCCTGTATGCTTCCTAATCCGGAAACTCCTTCCCGCAGAAACGAGATACTCCAACATAGAAAAGGAATGTTTGGCCCTTGTGTGGGGTATCTCCAAACTTAAATTTTATTTGCTGGGAAAAGAATTTATTTTAGAAACGGACCACAAACCTTTGATATACCTAGAAACTTTTAAGGGAACCAACAGTCGCCTCTTCAGGTGGACATTGGCACTCCAGGCTTTTAAGTTCCATATTGTGTATATCAATGGTTCATCCAATTATTTCTCTGACTGGTTAAGTCGTGACAGACAGTAGAAGATTTCTTGCCTTACGCGACTTCCACATGTTAGAACTTTTTCCTTGCCTATTCTTCTTATACTCCTTGGCTATAAGTCTTGGTATGGGGAAGTGTGAGGGAAAAGTTCAATAGAAAGGAATAGAGAGGGAGTATATAGTAACAATAGTTTCATTGCTGGCTACTTGTTAAGGTAGGGTAAGTCAAGCTCCCGCTATTCCCACCTTTTTTCCCCCTCCCCAAAAGCAATAGTTTCATTGCCGGCTACTTGTTAAGGTAGGGTAAGTCAAGCTCCCTCCTTTTCTCCCCCACCCCTAAAGTGATAGTTTGATTGCCGGCTGCTTGTTAACATAGGGTCAGTCTAGCTCCCACTATCCCTCCCCCCCCTCTTCTCCCCCCCCCAAAAGGTGACGTGTGGGGCTCTGGTCAAACAGTAAATCACTCGACTCACAGCTCCCAACACTACTGTAAGTACATGCCTGCCTTGTATTCTAGTGGATTTATTGGTTGAAAGCGTCACTTTTGACCAATAATAAACTTAGTCCTTTCAGTCTTGCTCTAGGTTGACTGTTGTAATAATCACCACATCTTTTGGGTATTGTACTTACCATGGAGAGTGATTTCTTAAGCAGTGGGTAACCTGTCTATCTTTTCAGCTTGGATGACAGAGAGGGTCACCTGTCAATCAACGAGGAGAAATGATGGAGAAGGACTAACGTCCAGAGACTTCCCCATTTTGGATTTAATTACCTGTGCACCTGTATGAAATTGCAGGACGTAACCCCACATCATTGCAGTGGTAAAGAACCTGCTTTCCTGTCATCGGGATATAATACTCAAGGTCCTATCTACTGTGAAGAACTAGCCAGTGGGTCGTAACCAACACCTGCGACCCCCCCATCATCATCAGCAACGGCTACAATTTCAACAACAACAGTGTCACCAACACCAGACACCCCTATATATATTAGCGTTGAATTAAGTTATCATTTATATTTTTCAATTTTCATTTTCTTTAATGTAGGATTAATATTTCATATTTAAGTGTTTTATATTTAATATTTCTATTTAATAAAGTGTTTATGTTTGTCTGTTATTATTTCTTTTTCTATTCATTAATTTTCCTGAGGAGGAGCCAGCCTGAGTAATACTTACTGAAGTTGTTACAGGGCTGAGTAAGCCTTCACATTGGTTTACCCAAAGGTGTAGGGAGGCAAAAACTAGGTGTACTAGAGAATGGAAAAGGTACAGAAGGCAGAGAACTCAGGAAAATAAAGAGATTAGCCGAAGAGCCAGAAAGGAATATACACAGATAAGAAGGGAGGCTCAGCGACAATAATAGAATGACATAGCATCGAAAGTCTAGTCAGACCCAAAGGTGTTGTATAGCCACATCAGGTTGAAAACAACAGTCAAGAACCAGGTAATCAGACTGTCGAAGGGTGATGGGGAGTTCACAAGAAACGACCGAGAGGTATGTCAGGAGCTCAACGCGAGTTTTAAAGAAGTCTTTACAGTGGAAACCAGCAGGACTCCAGGAAATCAGAACACGGGGGTACACCAGCAAGTGCTGGGCGACGTGCACATAACCAAGGAGGTGGTGAAGAAGCTGCTATGCGAACTTGACACGTCAAAGGTGGTGGGACCAGACAACATCTCTCCAAAGTGTCCTGGACAGGCTACAAGCCTGGTCCAGCAACTGGCTCCTTGAGTTTAACCCTGCCAAATGCAAGGTCATGAAGATTGGGGAAGGGCAAAGAAGACCGCAGACACAATATTGTTTAGATGGCCAAAGACTGCAAACTTCACTCAAGGAAAAAGATCTGGGGTGAGTGTAACACCGACCATATTTCATGAGGCGCACATCAATCAGATAACTGCTGCAGCATACGGGCGTCTGGCAAACCTACGGATAGCGTTCAGATACCTCAGTAAGGATTCATTCAAGACTCTGTATACCATTTACGTCAGGCCCATACTGGAGTATGCAGCACCAGTTTGGAATCTACACCTAGTCAAGCACTTCCAGAAATTAGAGAAAGTGCCAAGGTTTGCAACAAGACTAGTCCCAGAGCTAAGGGGATTGTCCTACGAAGAAAGGTTGAGGGAAATCGGCCTGACAACACTGGAGGACAGGAAGGTCAGGGGAGACATGATAACAACATATAAAATACTGCACGGAATAGACAAGGTTGACAAAGACGGGATGTTCCAGAGATGGGACACAGACACAAGAGGTCAAAATTGGAAGTTGAAGACTCAGATGAATCAAAGGGATGTTAGAAAGTATTTCTTCAGTCATAGAGTAGTTAGGCCGTGGAAAAGCCTAGAAAGTGACGTAGTGGAGGCGGGAATCATACATAGTTTTAAGGCGAGGTATGATAAAGCTCATGGGGCAGGGAGAGAGAAGACCTAATAGCAATCAGCGAAGAAGCGGGGCCAGGAGTTATGAATCGACCCCTGCAACCACGAATAGGTGAGTACAAATAGGTGAGTATACACACACACACAGTGGAGTGGAGCAGTCGCTCGCGATTGAGCTAGTGATTGGCAGTAGTTTCTGACTGTACCATGGGGAATAGAGTGTGGGATATAGGCGTGTGCAAGCATAAGAGTGCAAATAAGGAAATATAAGTGATCACAGAAGAGAAAACATAGATAATAGTGCCAAGTGTTAAGTGCCAGCCTGGATCAAGGGGAACGGTTGTGTACCAGGCCTAAATAGTGTTGCCATACATTACATAGTGGATTGTTTGAAGAATAAGTGCGACTCAAGACCAGGGAGATAAGAGATAAGTATAGATGTGTCAGTAAATACAGTGAGTGCAGTGAAAAAGTTAGATGAGCTAGTGACTACAGGAAGGTAGTATAAAAAAAAATTACCGAGAAGCATCAAGCATCTTCAACTACGTGGGACAAAGGTACTGGAGGGACCAGCAACGTGATACTTCAGCACCACTGCCAGCCGCTTGTAATATTGGCCTAGTTTGAGTTGCATGGGGTCAACAGTACCAGTCTCTAGCTGGAAACTGGGGGTCAATCTCCTGGAGCTACCAGAATTAGAATAAGGAGCAGTAAGGAGAGTAAAGCAGTAATGAGAGGTAGCTAGTGTGAACCCGCGGTTCCCCACATAGGCACACACACACATACACACACACAGTAGAATTGAGAGATAGAAGCAGAACATAAGCGTTAGAAGTACTACTTGTAAGCTTTAGAATTACTTTGGAATTGACTGGTCCGAACCCTTGACTGGTCTGAACCCTTGACCGGTTTTAAACGGATTCGTTGGACAATAAAGCGTACTGTAAACAGACGAGGTTTTAGGCTCCCTTATCAAACACAAACAATAAATATAAAAGAAACGTACTCCGGTAAGCTGTATTAATATACAAGTACAGTTAGAAATAGAAATACAAATAGCTAGAGCTTCACTTTAAGGAGGTTATTAGTAGAATATTCAAGAGGTTACTAGTAGAATTACAGTAAATCAACCATTCAAATCACATTATGAAGCTGTGTATAGTCTGCAGTCAATCAAACAAACTGGCTTCCACATGGATAAATTGTTATTTTTGTGAAAATTGGTGTCACGCCCCTTGTGCAGATATCCAAGAACTAGCTACAAGCAGTATTAAATCAGGGAAGAGTTTTTGGGTATGCTCAGATGAGAGCAATCCCTGGACTAAAGTCACATTGGTATTAAAAGAGGATAACATCAAAGCAGCCTTCATAGAAAACCTGGAAGCATTCTATAACAGATGGGAAAATAAAAAATCTGGGATGGATGGTATCACCCTTGATGCTGGCCATGTAGTCAGAAACTGTAAAGCTGGAGGTGATGTCCTGGTAGTCAGTAAATGTGGGGCTGAGAGTGCTGTCCTGGTAGACAGTAATGGTGAAGCTCGAGGTGCTGTCCTGGGAGACAGTAATGGTGAAGCTGGAGGTGCTGTCCTGGGAGACAGTAATGGTGAAGCTGGAGGTGCTGTCCTGGGAGACAGTAATGGTGAAGCTGGAGGTGCTGTCCTGGGAGACAGTAATGGTGAAGCTGGAGGTGCTGTCCTGGGAGACAGTAATGGTGAAGCTAGAGATTTTGTCCAGGTAATCAGGAAATATACGCAGGAGGGAATGCAAATAAATGACTTCATGGGAGACAGGAGCCGTAGTGGGGAAACAAGTGTAGTCAAGGACAAGATAAAACCAATATTATAAACTAGTAATACCACAGGAAATAGCAAACAAGAGGACTCCACTAGCAATAGTGAGGATATATTACCAAAAACAACTGGTGGGACCTCCATTGTTGGTGATAGGGAGGACAGGAATAAGACAGGTAAACACGCACCAACAAGGAATACAGTCACAGAAACCCAAGGCAAACAGAAACCAAGCCTGTGCACATACTATGCACTTGGTATCTGCAGACATGGGAAATCTGGAAAAACAGATGGGACGTGCAACTCTGACCACCCTAGAAAATGCCGTGCCCATATGACAACAGGAATATGCAAACTCCCTTCCTGCAAGCTTTTTCACCCTGAAATGTGTCCCTCTTCAGTACAGGAAAGACTGTGCTATAACTTAAATTGCCAGGCACACCATCTAAAGGGGACAAAAAGATACAAAACATCCAGGCCATGGGAAAACATGGGTAGCCACAGCCACTCAAGAGGGAGAGGTTTTCTAGTGCCAGGAAGGAAAAAAAACTGGCAGGAAATGGCAGAAATCGTACACCACATCCAGTCATTCCTGGAGTGGAACCACAGTCGATGGCCTCCACTCCAAACCAACAGATACAGATACTAATGCCGGAAAAAAAGTCCTCCCCCAGTACCAACAATACCACCAGTCAGATGACATTCTTCTTTGCAAATATACAGGGCCTAAAGCCAGCAACAAATAACAAAACACCTATCATCCTTGGACTGCTTGCCGAGGCAAATGCAATGTTCATGGCTTTCACAGAGACCCACATGAAGTATCACTTGGACAATGAAATATGGATCCCAGGTTACAACCTATACAGATGCGACAGAGTGAACAGGCAAAAGGGGGGGGGGGTTGGCCTGTACATCGCAGAGTCACTTGTTTGCACAGAACTGCTTAATGCCTCAAATGATGTAGTGGAAGTTTTAGCAGTAAAGATCGAGAACCAAAACCTAGTCAATGTGGTAGTCTACAAGCCTCCGGATGCAACGTCCCAGCAATTCCAGGAACAGCTGTTAAAAATTGACCACTTTCTGGAAAATCTTCCAGCTCCTGCACCCAACATCTTGCTCCTGGGGGATTTCAACTTAAGGCACCTAAAATGGAGGAATATAGCAAATAATATTATTGCAGTGATAACACCAGGAGGCAGCTCTGATGAGATCTCACACACACACGAGCTTTTAAATCTCTGCACAAAATTAAATTTAAACCAGCAAATAATAGAGCCTACTAGACTGGAAAATACACTAGACCTCATCTTCACTAACAATGATGATCTGATACGAAATGTCACAATATCAAAAACAATATACTCAGATCACAACATAATCAAGGTTCAGACATGTATGCGCGGAGCCCCAGACCGACATAATGAGATTAGTCACGAGGGAGCATTCACTAAATTCAACTTCAAAACAAAAACATAAAGTGGGACCAAGTAAACCAAGTCCTAACCGATATAAGCTGGGAAGATATACTAAGCAACACAGACCCCAACTTATGCCTAGAACAGATTAACTTGGTGGCACTCGATGTATGCACAAGGCTTATTCCTCTAAGAAAAAGGAGGAGTAGATATAAAACAGAAAGAGACAGGCGCTCCCTTTACAGGCGACGGAAAAGAATAACAGAACGGCTAAAAGATGCCAATATATCTGAAATGCGTAGGGAGTCACTGGTCAGAGAAATAGCAAACATCGAACTTAAGCTAAAGGAATCTTTTAGGAGTCAAGAATCGTGGAAAAAAATAAAAACCATCAATGAAATCGAAAGAAACCCGAAGTATTTCTTCTCCTATGCCAAATCAAAATCGAGAACAACGTCCAGTATTGGGCCCCTACTTAAACAAGATGGGTCCTACACAGATGACAGCAAGGAAATGAGTGAGCTACTCAAGTCCCAATATGACTCAGTTTTTAGCAAGCCGCTAACCAGACTGAGAGTCGAAGATCAAAATGAATTTTTTATGAGAAAGCCACAGAATTTGGTTAACACAAGCCTATCTGATGTTATCCTGATGCCAAATGGCATCGAACAGGCGATAAATGACATGCCCATGCACTCTGCCCCAGGGCCAGACTCATGGAACGCCGTGTTCATCAAGAACTGCAAGAAGCCCCTATCACGAGCCTTTTCCATCCTATGGAGAGGGAGCATGGACACGGGGGTCGTCCCACAGTTACTAAAAACAACAGACATAGCCCCACTTCACAAAGGGGGCAGTAAAGCAATAGCAAAGAACTACAGACCAATAGCACTAACATCCCATATCATAAAAATCTTTGAAAGGGTCCTAAGAATAACAGGAAAAGTTGTTAGATGGATCTATAATTTCCTCAAACAGAACACAAAGAGTAGTAGTCAACAGAGTAAAGTCCGAGGCAGCTACGGTGAAAAGCTCTGTTCCACAAGGCACAGTACTCGCTCCCATCTTGTTCCTCATCCTCATATCTGACATAGACAAGGATGTCAGCCACAGCACCGTGTCTTCCTTTGCAGATGACACCCGAATCTGCATGACAGTGTCTTCCATTGCAGACACTGCAAGGCTCCAGGCGCACATCAACAAAATCTTTCAGTGGGCTGCAGAAAACAATATGAAGTTCAACGATGAGAAATTTCAATTACTCAGATATGGTAAACACGAGGAAATTAAATATTCATCAGAGTACAAAGCTAATTCTGGCCACAAAACAGAGCAAAACACCAACATCAAAGACCTGGGAGTGATCATGTCGGAGGATCTCACCTTCATGGACCATAACATTGTATCACTCGCAGCTGCTAGAAAAATGACAGGATGGATAATGAGAACCTTCAAAACTAGGGATGCCAAGCCCATGATGACACTTTTCAGGTCACTTGTTCTATATAGGCTGGAATATTGCTGTACACTAACAGCACCTTTCAAGGCAGGTGAAATTGCCGACCTAGAAAATGTACAGAGAACCTTCATGGCGCGCATAGCGGAGATAAAACACCTCAATTACTGGGAGAGCTTGAAGTTCCTGAACCTGTATTCCCTGGAACGCAGGCGGGAGAGATACATGATTATATACACCTGGAAAATCCTAGAGGGACTAGTAACGAACTTGCACACGAAAATCACTCACAACGAAAGCAAAAGACTTGGCAGATGATGCAACATCCCCACAATGAAAAGCAGGGGTGTCACTATCACGTTAAGAGACCATACAATAAGTGTCAGGGGCCCGAGACTGTTCAACTGCCTCCCAGCATACATAAGGGGGATTACCAATAGACCCCTGGCAGTCTTCAAGCTGGCACTGGACAAGCACCTAAAGTCAGTTCCTGACCAGCCGGACTGTGGCTCATACGTTGGTTTGCGTGCAGCCAGCAGTAACAGCCACGTTGATCAGGCTCTGATCCACCAGGAGGCCTGGTCACAGACCGGGCCGCGGGGGGCGTTGACCCCCGGAACTCTCTCCAGGTAAACTCCAGGTATTTATTAGCAGTATGAATACTTAGAAGTGAGGGCACACATACACATACACACACACACACACACACACACACACACACACACACACACACACACACACACACACACACACACACAGGAACAAGCACTTGTAAAAGCTGAAGTACACATGCACACGTACACAGGATTTCACACCTTCCTGTGAAATGACCCTCTAACCCTCCCTCCATCTCTCAGTACCATCTCCCTCTTTACCTCTCTACCTGTCTCTCTCTCTACCTATCTCTCTCTCTACCTATCTCTACCTATCTCTCACTACCTATCTCTCTCTCTACCTATCTCTCTACCTATCTCTCTGCCTATCTCTCTCTTTACCTATTTTTTTCTTTACCTATCTCTCTCTCTCTACCTATCTCTCTATCTCACTACCTATCTCTCTACCTATCTCTCTACCTATCTCTCTCTACTTATCTCTCTACCTATCTCTCTCTATCTATCTCTCTCCCCTCTCCCATCTCTCCCCTCTCCCATCTCCCCTCTAACATCTCTTTCCACTAACACCTCCCCCTCTCTAACATCTCTCCCCCTCTAAAATCTCTCCCCTCTCATTATCTCTCCCCTCTCATATCTCCCCTCTCCCTTTTCCCACCTCTCTCCCCTCTCTCTCCCCTCCTCCCCTCTCTCTCCCCCTATCTTCACTCCCCCCTCTCTCTCTTCAATCTCCCCCCTCTCTCCCCCTTCCCCCCTGTCTTTCCCCCTCTCTATCCCCTCTCTTTGCCCCTCTCTCCCTCCCCTCTCTCCTCTCTCTCTCTCTCTCTCTCTCTCTCTCTCTCTCTCTCTCTCTCTCTCGCTCTCTTCCCCCTTTTCCCTTCTCACTCTCCCCTTTTCTCCTTGTACCTTTCCCATCTCTCTCTCTCTCCCTCTCTCTCTCACTCTCTCTCTCCCCCTTTTCACATCTCACTTTCCCCCTCTCTCTCTCCCCTTCTACCTTTCCCTCCTCTCTAGGGAAGAATAAGAAAAAAAATGGTGAGGACTCACAGGAACCAGGGATCAGATGAGAATGGTTCTGGTAGGGAGGAGTGGATGGAGGAGCAGTGGAAGAGGATGGAACAAGAGTGGGAGAGAAAATTAGGAGAGCTTCCTGAAAAAATGGAGAAAGTATTTTCTGTGAAAATGGAAATGAGTTTGGAGAAGGACAAGAAGAATTGGGAGGCACATGCCGAAACTGCAGTAGCCAGGATAAGGGTCCTAGAAGATGAGGTAAACAGGCTGAGGCAAGTTACAGGGGCAGTGACCAGAGAAGACACAGCATATGAAGCTGAGAGGCTGAACAGGAAGGAAGGAGATATGAATTATGTTAAGGTCATAACAACCTGCCAAGAAGGGCGAAGGACAGGAAGGGAAGAGCAGTTGGGTGCAGGTAGAGAGGGTGATAGGTCGAATGCAGAGGCACAACCATGCTACCAAGAGCCACTGGAAAAATCAAGGGAGAAAATGACCACGTACAGACAGGAACCAGAGTCACAGAGGGAGAGGCAATGGGAGAAGGAAAATGAAAAATCAGTGTTTATCCATGGGCTTCAGGAGAGAGAGGAAAGGACACACTGAAAGACAGCAGGCAGAAAGAAAGGAGATTGAGAAAATTATCATGGAAATAGGTGGAGAAGACATGGATGAGATTGTAAATTTTCAGAGAATAGGTGGGGTACTTGAAGGGAAGAAAACGACCAATCAAGCTGATTCTCAGAACAGAAAGTGTGGAACAGGATCCTCCAAGAGAAACCACGATTGAAATACTCGGAGGAGTACAAGAGGGTGTTCCTAGACAGAGACAGAACACAAACAGAATGACAGCAGCTGAGGGAGAGGAAAAAACGCGAAAGGAGCTAGGAAAGGGGACAAGGATGGAACCAGCAGAGGTCAATCAGAGCAGAACAGAGTAGCAAGGGCAAGCACACAAACAACTATCCTCAGAACCCCACAACCTATCACACCATCCTAACACAAACTACAATCCATACCCACAGCTTCCACCCAAAGCCCAGCTACAGAATCCCACAGAATGCTACCAGGTCTCCCACCCTCACAGGCAACCCAAACCACAGTGTTGGAAAGGAAACTGAAGGTATGGTACACAAATGCTGATGGAATAACAAATAAGTGGGAGGAGTGGCACGAAAGAGTAAAAGAGGCATCACCGGACATCATAGCTCTCACAGAAACCAAGCTAACAGGTATGATAACAGATGCCATCTTTCCAACGGGATAACAGATCCTGAGGAAATACAGAGGGAACAGGGGGGTGGAGGAGTGGCATTGCTGATCAAAAACCGATGGATTTTTGATGAGCTGGAGAGAGGAGACAGCGGAGAAGCAAGTGATTACATAGTGGGAATGCTTCACTATGGAGGTCCCAAAATGGTAATTGCAGTGATGCATAACCCACCAGAGAACAGCAGGAGGCCAAGGCAAGAGTATGACGAGAGAAATAGAGTGATGATTGACACACTGGTTGCAGTGGTCAGAAGAGCTCATGCATGCAGGGCAAAGCTCCTGATCATGGGTGACTTTAACCACAAGGAGACTGATTGGGAGAAATTGGAGGCACATGGGGGCAAAGATACATGGAGGACTAAGATGATGGAGGTGGTACTGGAAAACTTCATGTACCAACACGTAAGGGACACTACAAGAGAGAGAGGAGAGGATGATCCAGCAAGACTGGACTTAGTATTCACCTTGAGTAGTGCAGATATTGAGGACATCACATACGAAAGACCCCCTGAGGCCAGCGATCATGTGGTTTTATGCTTCAAATACAGAGTAGAGCTACAAGTGGAGGGGGAAGGAGGAAGGCCAGGATGAATGAAGCCAAACTACAAGAAAGGGGACTACTTGGGAATGAGGAACTTCCTGAACAGGGTTCAGTGGGACAGAGAACTGGCAGGGAAGTCAGTTAATGAGATGATGGAATATGTAGCAACAATGTGCAAGGAAGCTGAGGAGAGGTTTGTACCCAAGGGTAGAAGGAATAATGAAAAAGCCAGGATGAGCCCATGGTTCACCCAAAGGTGCAGGGAGGCAAAAACCAAGTGTACTAGGGAATGGAAGAAATATAGAAGGCAAAGGACCCAGGAGAATAAGGAGAGCAGTCGTAGAGCCAGAAATGAATATGCACAGATAAGAAGGGAGGCCCAACGACAATATGAAAACGACATAGCAGCGAAAGCCAAATCTGACCCAAAACAGTTATACAGCCACATCAGGAGGAAAACAACAGCCAAGGACCAGGTAATCAGGCTAAAGAAGGAAGGAGGAGAAAGAACAAGAAATGACAGTGAAGTATGTGAGGAACTCAACAAGAGATTCAAAGAAGAGTTTACAGAGGAGACAGAAGGGGCTCCAGAAAGATGGAGAGGTGGGGCACACCACCATGTGCTGGACACAGTGCACACAACCGAGGAAGAAGAGAAGAGGCTTCTGAGTGAGCTAGATACCTCAAAGGCAATGGGGCCAGATAACATCTCTACATGGGTCCTAAGAGAGGGAGCAGAGGCGCTATGTGCACCCCTAGCAACAATATTCAATACATCTATCAAAACAAGGAGATTGCCTGAGGCATGGAAGACAGCAAATGTTGTCCCAATCTTTAAAAAAGTAGACAGACATGAAGCACTAAACTACAGACCAGTGTCACTGATATGTATAGTATGCAAAGTTATGGAGAAGATTATCAGGAGAAGAGTGGTGGAACACCTAGAAAGGAATGATCTCATCAACAGCAGCCAACATGGATTCAGGGACGGGAAATCCTGTGTCACAAACCTACTGGAGTTCTATGACATGGTGACAGCAGTAAGACAAGAGAGAGAGGGATGGGTGGATTGCATTTTCTTGGACTGCAAGAAGGCGTTTGACACAGTTCCACACAAGAGATTAGTGCAAAAACTGGAGGACAAACAGGGATAACAGGGAAGGCACTACAATGGATCAGGGAATACTTGTCATAAGAACATAAGAACATAAGAAAGGAGGAACACTGCAGAAGGCCTGTTGGCCCATACTAGGCAGGTCCTTTACAATTCATCCCACTAACAAAACATTTGCCCATCCCAATTTTCAATGCCACCCAAGAAACAAGCTCCGATGTGCAAGTCCCACTCAAATCCAACCCCTCCCACTCATGTACTTATCCAACCTAAATTTGAAACTACCCAAAGTCCTAGCCTCAATAACCCAACTAGGTAGACTGTTCCACTCATCAACTACCCTATTTCCAAACCAATACTTTCCTATGTCCTTTCTAAATCTAAACTTATCTAATTTAAATCCATTACTGCGGGTTCTTTCTTGGAGAGATATCCTCAAGACCTTGTTAATATCCCCCCTATTAATACCTATCTTCCACTTATACACTTCGATCAGGTCTCCCCTCATTCTTCGTCTAACAAGTGAATGTAACTTAAGAGTCTTCAATCTTTCTTCATAAGGAAGATTTCTAATGCTATGTATTAATTTAGTCATCCTACGCTGAATGTTTTCTAACGAATTTATGTCCATTCTGTAATATGGAGACCAGAATTGAGCTGCATAATCTAGGTGAGGCCTTACTAATGATGTATAAAGCTGCAGTATGAGCTCTGGACTTCTGTTGCTTACACTTCTTGATATAAATCCCAGTAATCTATTTGCCTTATTACGTACGCTTAGGCATTGCTGTCTTGGTTTAAGGTTGCTGCTTACCATAACCCCCAAGTCCTTTTCGCAATCTGTATGGCTAAGTTCTACATTATTTAACTTATAAGTGCTAGGGTTATAGACACTCCCGAGCTTCAGAACCTTGCATTTATCCACATTGAACTGCATCTGCCACTTTTCTGACCAAGAGTAGAGTTTGTCTAAATCCTCCTGAAGTTCCCTAACATCTACGTTTGAATCAATTATCCTACCTATCTTCGTGTCATCGGCGAATTTGCTCATATCACTAGCAATTCCTTCATCAAGATCATTGATATATATTATAAACAACAACGGGCCCAAGACTGATCCCTGTGGAACGCCACTTGTTACTGATCCCCACTCGGATTTAACCCCATTTATGGACACTCTCTGCTTCCTGTCTGTGAGCCATGACTCGATCCACGAGAGCACCCTCCCCCCACTGCCATGAGCTGCTACTTTCTTCAACAGTCTTTGGTGCGGAACTCTATCAAATGCCTTACTAAAATCTAAGTAAACAATATCAAATTCTTTATCGTGGTCAACAGCCTCAAAAGCTTTACTGAAGAAAGTTAATAAATTAGTTAGACAAGACCGGCCTCTTGTGAATCCATGCTGAGTATCATTAATCAAGCTATGCTTATCGAGATGGCTTCTTATAATCTCAGCTATAATTGACTCTAGCAACTTGCCTACAATTGAGGTCAGGCTTATTGGGCGGTAATTTGACGGTAACGACTTGTCCCCTGTTTTAAAAATAGGAATTACATTAGCCATCTTCCATATATCAGACACTACACCTGTTTGAAGAGATAAATTAAAAATATTAGTTAATGGTTCACAGACTTCCATTTTGCATTCCTTAAGAACCCTTGAAAAAACCTCATCAGGACCCGGTGACTTATTTTGCTTCAGTCGGTCTATCTGCTTCACAACCATTTCACTAGTGACTGTGATGTTACATAATTTATCTTCTTCTGATCCACTATAAAAATTAATTACCGGGATATTATTAGTGTCTTCCTGTGTAAAAACCGAGAGAAAATAATTATTTAAAATCGAGCACATTTCATTCTCTTTGTCAGTAAGATGCCCATAGTTATTTTTAAGGGGACCTATCTTATCTCTGACTTTTGTTCTATATACCTGGAAAAAACTTTTTGGATTAGTTTTAGAATCCCTAGCAACTTTAATTTCATAGTCCCTTTTAGCTTTTCTTATCCCCTTTTTAATGTCCCTCTTAATGTCAATATACTGATTCATAAGATGACCCTCGCCTCTTTTGATACGCCTATAAATTCCTTTCTTATGCCCTAGTAGATATTTCAGCCTATTATTCATCCATTTAGGGTCATTTCTATTTGATCTAATTTCCTTATAAGGGATAAACGTTCTTTGAGCAGCATGTATTGTGTTCAGAAAACTGTCATATTGATAGCTCTCTTCGTTACCCCAGTCAACAGATGATAAGTGTTCTCTAAGCCCATCGTAATCTGCTAAGCGAAAATCTGGGACTGTTACTGAGTTATCCCTACTATCATACTTCCATTCAATTCTAAATGTAATTGATTTGTGGTCGCTAGCACCCAGTTCCTCTGAAACTTCTAAATTATTAACAAGGGATTCATTGTTTGCCAGAACTAAGTCAAGCAGGTTATTTCCCCTTGTAGGTTCTGTCACAAACTGCTTCAAAAAACAATCCTGAACTACTTCTAAGAAATCGTATGATTCTAAATTCCCAGTCAAGAAATTCCAATCAATATGACTAAAGTTAAAGTCTCCTAGAATTACTACATTATCGTGCCTTGTGGCCCTAACAATTTCCTCCCATAGTAGTCTCCCTTGGTCCCTATCTAAATTTGGGGGACGGTATATCACACCTAAAATTAATTTTTCATGCCCCTCTGAAAATTCTATCCAAACAGACTCTGTATGTGTTACTTCAGACTTAATACCCGTTTTTATGCAACAGTTCAAGCGATCTCGGACATACAATGCCACCCCACCCCCCTTCCCGATACTTCTATCTACTTGGAACAATTTAAAACCCTGAATGTGACATTCTGCAGGCATGTCCCGACTTTTTGAATTAAACCACGTCTCAGTAATGGCAAATACATCTATGTTACCTGCACTAGCAACTAGTCTCAACTCGTCCATCTTATTCCTAGCACTGCGACTATTTGTGTAATAAACTTTTAATGACCCTCCTCTCTCTTTACCCTTCCTGCTTTTTTCTATTATTCCACTAAACCTATTACTGTCCTTGTCAATTAGTGCCACTGGCTTTCCAATATCCACCTCATTTTGCCTATTACTAGTTCTCCTAGTACTCATATTACTACCCTGCGACTTCACAGTTTTCCTGCAAAAACCCATACCTCTAACTAATCCTAGTTTAAAGTCCTAACAACCCCCTCAACTGAGTTAGCAAGAAAACCCACACCTGCCCTGGATAAGTGAACCCCATCCCTGGCATACATGTCATTTCAGCCATAGAAGTTGTCCCAGTTGTCAATGAATGGTACTGCATTATCCTTACAGTGTTTATCCAGCCAACAATTAATACCAATTGCTCTGGACAACCATTCATTACCAACACCTCTTCTTGGCAAAATGCCACATATAACAGGGCGCCCCCCCCTTCTTCCTAATCATGTCTATAGCTGTCCTGAACTTTCTAACTAAATCCTCACTTCTACGCTTGCCAACATCATTGCCTCCAGCACTGAGGCAAATAATAGGATTGATCCCATTACCGTTCATGATGTTGTCAAGCCGGCTAACAATGTCCTCCATCCCAGCCCCAGGAAAGCATACCCTTTGTCTCCTACTCCTGTCCTTCAAGCAGAATGCCCTATCCATGTATCTAACCTGGCTATCCCCAACAACAACAATATTCTTACCTTCCTTGTTGTCGTTCGTCGTGACGATCCCAGTAGTAGACTCACATTCGTCGGGTAGCACCGAGAATGCGTTGGAGGTTTCCACGGGAGTTTCCACAGCAGTCTCTTTCTTCTTCATCGTTTCTGGCTTTCCATTCGTCTTCTTGATCGTCAACTTCGTCGTCCCCTGCTGTCCAACCACTGACCACGATCCCTTCTTGACCTGAAGACAGCAGCAAGTCATGGTACGTGGCGAGGTGTCATAGTGGGCACCTGTGACCAGCGGAATCCCACAGGGGTCAGTCCTAGGACCAGTGCTGTTTCTGGTATTTGTGAACGACATGACAGAAGGAATAGACTCCGAAGTGTCCCTGTTTGCAGATGACGTGAAGTTGATGAGAAGAATTCATTAGATCGAAAACCAGGCAGAACTACAAAGGGATCTGGACAGGCTGCAGACCTGGTCCAGCAATTGACTCCTGGAGTTCAACCCCACCAAGTGCAAAGTCATGAAGATTGGGGAAGGGCAAAGAAGGCCGCAGACGGAGTACAGTCTAGGGGGTCAGAGACTACAAACCTCACTCAAGGAAAAAGATCTTGGGGTAAGTATAACACCAGGCACATCTCCTGAAGTGCACATCAACCAAATAACTGCTGCAGCATATGGGTGCCTAGCAAACCTCAGAACAGCATTCCGACATCTTAATAAGGAATCGTTCAGGACCTTGTACACCATGTATGTTAGGCCCATATTGGAGTATGCGGCACCAGTTTGGAACCCACAACTAGCCAAGCACATAAAGAAACTAGAGAAAGTGCAAAGGTTTGCAACAAGACTAGTCCCAGAGCTAAGAGGTATGTCCTATGAGGAGAGGTTAAGGGAAATCAACCTGACGACACTGGAGAACAGGAGAGATAGGGGGACATGATAGTGACATACAAAATACTGAGAGGAATTGACAAGGTGGACAAAGACAGGATGTTCCAGAGATGGGACACAGCAACAAGGGGACACAGATAGAAGTTGAAGACACAGATGAATCACAAGGATGTTAGGAAGTATTTCTTCAGCCACAGAGTAGTCAGTAAGTGGCATAGTTTGGGAAGCAATGCAGTGGAGGCAGGGTCCATACATAGTTTTAAGCAGAGGTATGATAAAACTCAAGGTTCAGGGAGAGTTACCTAGTAGTGACCAGTGAATAGGCGGGGCCAGGAGCTTGGACTCGACCCCTGCAACCTCAACTAGGTGAGTACACACACACACACACACACACACACACACACACACACACACACACACACACACACACACACACATAAACACACACACACACAAACACATATACACATACACACACTCACACACACACACACACACATACATACACACACCATATGTTTAGGCGAGGTTTGATAAAGCTAATGGAACAGGGAGAGAGAGGGCCTAGTAGCAATCAGTGAAGAGGGGAGCCAGGAGCTATGACTCAACCCCTGCGATCACAAATAGGTGAGTAGTACAAATAGGTGAGTACACACCCTTACTAGGCGAGTACACACACACACACAGACATCCACACACACACACACACACACACACACACACACACACACACACACACACACACACACACACACACACACACACACACACAAACATACATGCACACACACCCTTACTAGGCAAGTACACACACACACACACACACACACATAAGGACCCCGCACTCACTCTACCCTCTTCCTTTGCTTCCCCTCTCCCCTCCCCTTTCCCCCCTTAATCCCATCCCTCTCTCTCCCACACATGCAAACACACATACACAAACACACATACACTTGATATATATACATACTCCCCCTTCCCCTAACTACCTCTACCCCTTCCCCTAGTCACCTACCCCTCCCCCGAACCATCTAACCCCCTCCCCCAAACCATTTATCCCCCTCCCCCAAGCATCTCTCCCCCTTCAATAATCATCCTCCCTTTCCCCCATAGCCATCCATCTCCCTCCCCCTAACCGTCTATTCCCCTTCCCCTAACCATCTCTCCCCCTTTCTCCTGTGGCACAATGGGGCAACCTAGAACTCGGACGAGAGCCAAGGGCCCAACGGACGAATCTGGGAGTGAGGACTGGGAGGTAGAGCTCAAAAAAGGGAGGAAGACTGAGGAAGGAGGCTAGATGAACTTGCAAGGAAGATGGAGGAGAGGTTAGCAGCAGAGTGCAGAAGGTGGGAGCAACGTGCGACAGTAGCAGAAACCAAGATACAGAGATCAGAAGAGGAGCTGAGAAATCTGAAACAGCCTAGAGATAAAAATAATACAGAGGTAGCATCAGTAATGTTTACATCAGACACAGACAATGGTCTGAAGGGAGCATGGAAGCTAAACTGTATGCAGAGGTCCTGTCAAACCCACACGGGGTCAAAACAATGACAAGGACAGCATGAGAGGTTGGAAGACATTGAAGGAACTAGGACATGTGCAGGGACCTTAAAAAAACACTTGTGGAAGACAGGAACAGGTGAGCAGGAAGGGCAAACAAATGAGCATAGGGGTAGCAGCTAGGCAAGGGATTGAAGGAAGGAACACTCCATGGGAGGGAATTAAAACACCTCAGAGGGTGCAATGGAAGTCACAGTGGGAGGTGGAAAGGGAGAGATTAGATTTTGTCTATGGGTTAGACGGAGCTGAAGGAGAAACTTATGATGAAAGAAAACAGGAGGAGAAAAAAGCGATTGAAGGTATCATGAAGGTGATAGGCAATGGAGACACGACCCAGGTGGCAAATTTTTGGAAATCGGGTGGTTCACAAAGAGAAGGAAACGGCCTCTCAAAGTAATTTTCAAGGCAGAATCAACTCGAACCATGATCCTGCAGGAGAAAGCACGGCAGAGAGGCAAACATGAGTTCACGAGTGTGTACCTCGATTGAGACAGAACACAGGAGGAAAGGATGATACTGTGAGAGAGAGTGCAAAAACGAAAGGAGGAATGGGAGGAAATGACAAAGAAGAGCAGAATAACCAAGGCACAGGTGGAAAGGCAAACACACCACCCAGAAACACCTGCAGAAGGACTCCAACCACGACACCCCCAAGGCAACTGAACAATCTAAACCAACCATCACACACCGATCCCTCTGTTCCCACCACCACACCACGAACCCTACCCCTACAGCAACCCCTATGAGAACTCTTCCTCCACCTCCACTGCAACCCCCCACAGGCCCCCACCAGGTCTCCTGCTCTCCCAACCCCAGTATTCCCCCAGGACCACAGTTACAGTATTAGAACGGAAATTGAAGGTTTGGTACACAAATGCGGATGGATTAACTAATAAATATGAGGAGTGGCAAGAAAAAATCAATGAAAAGTCCCCAGACATCACAGCAGTTACAGAAACAAAACTCACAGAGACAATAACAGATGCAATCTTCCCACAAGGATACCAGATCATGAGGAAAGATAGAAGGGGCAGAGGGGGAGGTAGGGTTGTTCGGCTCATAAAAAACCAATGGAAATTCAAGAAAATGGGAGGCATAGACGAGACAGGAGAAAGGGACTACACAGTAGGTACACTTCAGTCTGGGGAGCACAAGTTGGTCATTGCAGTGATGTATAATCCGCCACAGAACTGCAGAAGGCCAAGAGAGGAATATGAAGAGAACAACAGAGCAATGGTGGACACACTTGCTGAGGTGGCAAGAAGAGCTCACTCCAGCACAGCAAAGTTGCTGGTTATGGGTGATTTCAACCACAGGGAGATTGACTGGGAAAACCTGGAGACACATGGGGTCCCGAAACATGGAGAGCCAAGATGTTTGATGTGGTGCTGGAAAACCTCATGCACCAACATGATAAGGACACTACCAGAGTGAGAGGAGAGGCTGAACCAGCACGATTGGACCTTGTGTTCACCCTGGGCAGTTCAGACATTGAGGACATCACATATGAGAGCCCCGTAGGGGCTAGTGACTACGTAGTTCTGTACTTTGAATACATAGTAGAGTTGCAAGTGGAGAGAGTAACAGGAGTTGAACGGGAAAAGCCTGACTATAAAAGAAGGGACTACATAAGTTTGAGGAACTTCCTGCAGGAGGTTCCGTGGGACAAAGAACTGGCAGTAAAGCCAGTAAATGAAATGATGGAATATGTAACAACAAAATGCCAGGAGGCAGTGGAAAGGTTTATTCCCAAGGGAAACAGTAACAATGGGAAGACCAGAACGAGCCCCTGGTTTACCCAAAGGTGTAAGGAGGCAAAAACAAAGTGCAATAGAGAACGGAAAAAGTACAGAGGGCAGAGAACACAGGAAAATAGGGAGATTAGTTGCAGAGCCAGAAACGAGTATGCACAGGTAAGGAGGGAGGCCCAGCGACAGTATGAAAATAACATAGCATCGAAAGTCAAGACTGACCTGAAACTGTTCTATAGCCACATCAGGAGGAAGACAACAGTCAAAGACCAGGTGATCAGATTAAGGACAGAAGGTGAACAACTCACAAGAAATGATCAGGAGGTATGTGGGGAGCTAAACAGGAAATTTAAAGAAGCTTTTACAGTAGAGACAGTAAGAGCTCTGTGAAGACAGCACAGAAGGGAACATCAAGAGGGAATATACCAACAAGTGTTGGATGACATACGAACAACTGAGGAGGAGGTGAAGAAGCTCCTAAGTGACATTGATAAATCAAAGGCGATGGGACCGGACAACATCTCCCCATGGGTCCTTAGAGAAGGATCAGAGATGCTGTGTGTGCCTCTAACCACAATCTTCAACACATCCCTTGAAACTGGGCAAATGTAGTCCCCATATTTAAGAAAGGAAACGGAAACGAGGCACTAAACTACAGACCAGTGTCACTGACATGTATAGTATGCAAAGTCATGGAGAAGATTATAAGGAGGAGAGTGGTGGAACACCTGGAACAGAACAAGTTATAAATGAAAACCAGCATGGGTTCATGGAAGGCAAATCCTGTGTCACAAACCTTTTGGAGTTTTATGACAAGGTAACAGAAGACACGAGAGAGAGGGGTGGGTAGATTGCATTTTCCTGGACTGCAGGAAGACCTTTGACACAGTTCCTCACAAGAGATTAGTCCAGAAGTTGGAGGATCAGGCGCATATAACAGGGAGGGCACTGCAATGGATCAGGGAATACCTGACAGGGAAGCAACAATGAGTCATGGTACGTGAAGAGGTTCACAGTGGGCGCCTGTGACGAGCGGGGTCCCACAGGGGTCAGTTCAAGGACCAGTGCTATTTTTGATATGTGCGAACGACATGATGGAAGGAATAGACTCTGTAGTGTCCCTATTCACAGATGATGTGAAGCTGATGATAAGAATTAAATCGGATGAGGATGAGGCAGGACTGCAAAGAGACCTGGACAGGCTGGACACATGGTCCAGAAACTGGCTTCTCAAATTCAACCTTGCCAAATGCAAAGTCATGAAGATTGGGGAGGGGCAAAGAAGACCGCAGACAGAGTATAGGCTAGGTGGACAAAGACTACTTATCTCACTCAGGGAGAAAGATCTTGGGGTGACCATAACACCGAGAACATCAGAGGAGGCACACATCAACCAAATAACTGCTGCAGCATACAGGCGCCTGGCAAACCTCAGAATAGCATTCCGATACCTTAATAAGGAATCGTTCAAGACACTGTACACTGTGTATGTTAGGTCTATACTGGAGTATGCAGCACCAGTCTGGAACCCACACCTGGTCAAGCACATCAAGAAGTCAGAGAAAGTACAAAGGTTTGCAACAAGGCTAGTTCCAGAGCTCAGGGGAATGTCGTACGAGGAAAGGTTGAGGGAGATCGGACTGACGACACTGGAGGACAGAAGGGTCAGGGGAGACATGATAACGACATACAAGATACAGCGGGGAATAGACAAGGTGGACAGACACAGGATGTTCCAGAGAGGGGACACAGAAACAAGGGGTCAAAATTGGAAGCTGAAGACTCAGGCGAGTCACAGGGACGTTAGAAAGTATTTCTTCAGTCATAGAGTTGTCAGGAAGTGGAATAGCCTAGCAAGTGAAGTAGTGGAGGCAGGAACCATACATAGTTTTAAGAAGAGGTATGACAAAGCTCAGGAAGCAGAGAGGGAGAGGACCTAGTAGCGATCAGTGAAGAGGCAGGGCCAGGAGCTGAGTATCGACCCCTGCAACCACAATTAGGTGAGTACACACACACACACACACACACAGTATAGGCTAGGTGGCCAAAAACTGCAAAGCTTGCTCAAGGAGGCACACAACAACCAGATAACTGCTGCAGCATATGGGCGCCTGGCAAACCTGAGAACAGCGTTCCAATACCTTAGTAAGGAATCGTTCAGAACACTGTACACTGCGTACGTCAGGCCCATACTGGATTATGCAGCACCTGTCTGGAACCCACACTTGATCAAGCACGTCAAGAAATTAGAGAAAGTGCAAAGGATTGCGACAGGGTTAGTTCCAGAGCTAAGGGGAATGTCATATGAAGAATGGTTAAGGGAAATCGGCCTGACGACACTTGAGGACAGGATTGTCAGGGGAGACATGATAACGACATATAAAATACTGCGCAGAATAGACTAGGTGGACAAAGACAGGATGTTCCAGGGAGAGGACACAGAAACAAGAGGTCACATTAGGAAGTTGAAGACTCAGATGAGTTAGAGAGATATTAGGAAGTATTTCTTCAGTCATAGAGTTGTGAAGCAGTGGAATAGCCTAGAAAATGACGTAGTGGAGGCAGGAACCATACATAGTTTTAAGACGAGGTTTGATAAAGCTCATGGAGCGGGGAGAGAGAGGGCCCAGTAGCAACCGGTAAAGAGGCGGGGCCATGAGCTGAGACTCGACCCCTACAACTGCAAATAGGTTAGCACAAATAGGAGAGTACACACACACACACACACACAGACACACTGACACACACACACACACACACACACACACACACACACACACACACACACACACACACACACACACACACACAAAGCTCAGGAAGCAGAGAGAGAGAGGATCCAGTAGCGATCAGTGAAGAAGCGGGACCAGGAGCTGAGTCTCGACCCCTGCAACCACAATTAGGTGAGTACAATTAGGTGAGTACACGTACGATGACTCCGTCATCAGCAGCTGGCAACCTGTCACCGCACCATTGCAGCGCAAGTTTATTCGCCTATTTGTGGTTTGCATGTTGATGGCCCTGGCTGGCCTTGCATACTGTTTGATACTGGTCACTCACTCCTGCAAGCTATTACCAGAATTAGAATAGAAATAGCATAGACATAGAGAATATAGTGTTGACGAGTGTGAGAAGGTAGGTGGGACAGGCTTTTAAGGGCAACATTGTAAGACGGTGCTAGGGTCAAGTCCCAGGAGGGTTGTGTCAGGGCACAAGAAGTTGCGGCCAGTCAGTACAGCGCACAAGACACTCTCACACACACACACACACACTCACACACACACACATGCACACATGCACACAGGCAGTGTTACTACCGGTAGTTATTAGCAGTAAGAATACTTAGGAAGCTAGGAAGTCCTCTCTCAATTTGAACAAGAAAAATGATAATAACCAGCAATAATTAATATGTAAATCCAGAAAGGACAATAAGTGGAGAGAGTAGCATAATTGGGAAAGATAAATGAGACTAAATTTATGCCTACACGACGGATCTTTCAACCACACCACCTACCCCCCTAACCCTCCCTCCCTCACACACAAGCACACACACACAAGGGTAGACACTCACACACACACACACGCACACACACACACACACACACACACACACACACACACACACACACACTCGTGGAGGAGTCACGCGGTTTGAGCTCATGTTTTGGTGGTAATTTCTGACTGTGCCATAAGGAATAGAGTGTGGGATATAGGCGTGTGCACGCATAAGAGTGCATATAATCACTTAAGCCCCGAAAAAAGGAAATATAAGTGATCACAGAAAAGAAAAAAAAGGAAATATTGGCTGAGTGTTTAGTGAGGGCCGTTGGAAGGGTGAACGGTTGTGTCAGGCCTAAATGGTGTTGCCATAATAACGCTGTGGGGTATTTTGGAGAATAAGTGCGACTCAAGACCAGGGAGATAAGAGATATGTATAGATGTGTCAGTAAATACAGTGAGTGAGTGAAAAAATTAGAAGAGCTAGAGACTATAGTGCATACAGGAAGTTAGTGGAAAAATTACAGAGAAGCATCAAACTTCTTCAACTTCTGGGACAGGACAGACCCGCAACGTTACTCCACTGCCAGCCGCAAGTAATATTCACCTAGTTTGAGTTGCATGGGGTCAATAGTACCTGTCTCTAGCTGGAATTGGGGGTCACTCTCCTCGAGCTATCAGAATTAGAATAAGCAGCATTTACTGGCATTTAATAAAATTTAGAGGTAGCGGCATATAGGCGAAGCCTAGTGTATTTATTTTTTAATGTAATTTTAAACGCATAAGACAGTACAGTGGGAACCAAGAGATCGGGTACATATACAATACATATGTAGTACATACGTGGGAAATAAGGACTGTTTACATAAACATATGCACGCACACTAGGTGAGTACAGCTCTGCTGTTAGGCACTTGAATAGCTGTAGCACACACACACACACACACACACACACACACACACACACACACACACGCACACACACACACACACACACACACACACACACACACACACACACACACACACACACACACACACACACACACACACACACACACAAGAGGTCACAATTGGAAGTTGAAGACTCAGATGAATCAAAGGGATGTTAGGAAGTATTTCTTCAGTCATAAAGTAGTCAGGCCGTGGAATAGCCTAGAAAGTGAAGTAGTGGAGGCGGGAACCATACATAGTTTTAAGGCGAGGTATGATAAAGCTCATGGAGCAGGGAGAGAGAGGACCTAGTAGCAATCAGTGAAGAGGCGAGGCCAGGAGCTATGACTCGACCCCTGCAACCACAAATAGGTGAGTACACACACACACATACACACAGACAGAACAGCAAGGGCAAGCACACACACAACTACTCTCAGAACCACACAACCTATCACACCATCCCAACACACCCTACAATCCATACCCACAGCCTCCACCCAACACCAAGCTATAGAACCCCACAGTATGCCACCAGGTCTCCCACCCTCACAGGCCCCCCAAACCACAGTGTTGGAAAGGAAACTGAAGGTATGGTACACAAACGCTGATGGAATAACAAATAAGTGGGAGGAGTGGCAAGAAAGAGTCAAAGAAGCATCACCGGACATCATAGCTCTCACAGAAACCAAGCTTACAGGTATGATAACAGATGCCATCTTTCCAACGGGATACCAAATCCTGAGGAAAGACAGAGGGAACAGGGGGGGTGGAGGAGTGGCGTTGCTGATCAAAAATCGCTGGAATTTTGATGAGCTGGAGAGAGAAGATAGCGGAGAAGAAAGTGATTACATAGTGGGAACACTTCACTCTGGAGGTCCCAAGGTGGTAATAGCAGTGATGTATAACCCACCACAGAACAGCAGGAGGCCAAGGCAAGAGTACGACGAGAGCAATAGAGCGATGGTTGACACACTGGCTAGAGTGGCCAGAAGAGCTCATGCATGCAGGGCAAAGCTCCTGATCATGGGTGACTTTAACCACAAGGAGATAGATTGGGAGAACTTGGACCCACATGGGGGCCAAGATACTTGGAGGGCTAAGATGATGGAGGTGGTACTGGAGAACTTCATGTACCAACACGTAAGGGACACTACAAGAGAGAGAGGAGAGGATGAACCAGCAAGGCTGGACTTAGTATTCACCTTCAGTAGTGCAGATATCGAGGACATCACATATGAAAGACCCCTTGGGGCCAGTGACCATGTGGTTGTAAGCTTCGAATACACAGTAGAGCTACAAGTGGAGGGAGAAGCAGGAAGGCCAGGACGAATGAAGCCAAACTACAAGAAAGGGGACTACACAGGAATGAGGAACTACCTGAACGGGGTTCAGTGGGACAGAGAACTGGCAGGGAAACCAGTTAATGAGATGATGGAATATGTAGCAATAAAATGCAAGGAGGCTGAGGAGAGGTTTGTACCCAAGGGTAACAGGAGTAATGAAAAAGCCAGGATGAGCCCATGGTTTACCCAAAGGTGCAGGGAGGCAAAAACCAAGGGTGCTAGGGAATGGAAGAAATATAGAAGGCAAAGGACCCAGGAGAATAAGGAGAACAGTCGTAGAGCCAGAAATGAATATGCACAGATAAGAAGGGAGGCCCAAAGACAATATGAAAATGACATAGCAGCGAAAGCCAAATCTGACCCGAAACTGTTGTACAGCCACATCAGGAGGAAAACAACAGTCAAGGACCAGGTAATCAGGCTAAGGAAGGAAGGAGGAGAGACAACAGGAAATGACCGGGAAGTATGTGAAGAACTCAACAAGAGATTCAAAGAAGTGTTCACAGAGGAGACAGAAGGGACTCCAGAAAGATGGAGAGGTGGGGCACACCACCATGTGCTGGACACAGTGCACACAACCGAGGAAGAAGAGAAGAGGCTTCTGAGTGAGCTAGATACCTCAAAGGCAATGGGGCCAGATAACATCTCCCCATGGGTATTGAGAGAGGGAGCAGAGGCGCTATGTGTACCCCTAACAACAATATTCAATACATCTATCGAAACAGGGAGATTGCCTGAGGCATGGAAGACAGCAAATGTAGTCCCAATCTTTAAAAAAGGAGACAGACATGAAGCATTAAACTACAGACCAGTGTCACTGACATGTATAGTATGCAAAATCATGGAGAAGATTATCAGGAGAAGAGTGGTGGAACACCTAGAAAGGAATGATCTCATCAACAGCAGCCAGCATGGTTTCAGGGACGGGAAATCCTGTGTCACAAACCTACTGGAGTTCTATGACATGGTGACAGCAGTAAGACAAGAGAGAGAGGGGTGGGTGGATTGCATTTTCTTGGACTGCAAGAAGGCGTTTGACACAGTTCCACACAAGAGATTGGTGCAAAAACTGGAGGACCAAGCAGGGATAACAGGGAAGGCACTACAATGGATCAGGGAATACTTGTCAGGAAGACAGCAGCGAGTCATGGTACGTGGCGAGGTGTCAGAGTGGGCACCTGTGACCAGCGGGGTCCCGCAGGGGTCAGTCCTAGGACCAGTGCTGTTTCTGGTATTTGTGAACGACATGACGGAAGGAATAGACTCTGAGGTGTCCCTGTTTGCAGATGACGTGAAGTTGATGAGAAGAATACACTCGATCGAAGACCAGGCAGAACTACAAAGGGATCTGGACAGGCTGCAGAACTGGTCCAGCAATTGGCTCCTGGAGTTCAATCCCACCAAGTGCAAAGTCATGAAGATTGGGGAAGGGCAAAGAAGGCCGCAGACGGAGTACAGTCTAGGGGGTCAGAGACTACAAACCTCACTCAAGGAAAAAGATCTTGGGGTGAGTATAACACCAGGCACATCTCCTGAAGCGCACATCAACCAAATAACTGCTGCAGCATATGGGCGCCTAGCAAACCTCAGAACAGCATTCCGACATCTTAATAAGGAATCGTTCAGGACCCTGTACACCGTATACGTTAGGCCCATATTGGAGTATGCGGCACCAGTTTGGAACCCACACCTAGCCAAGCACGTAAAGAAACTAGAGAAAGTGCAAAGGTTTGCAACAAGACTAGTCCCAGAGCTAAGAGGTATGTCCTACGAGGAGAGGTTAAGGGAAATCAACCTGACGACACTGGAGGACAGGAGAGATAGGGGGGACATGATAACGACATACAAAATACTGAGAGGAATTGACAAGGTGGACAAAAACAGCATGTTCCAGAGATTGGACACAGTAACAAGGGGACACAGTTGGAAGCTAAAGACACAGATGAATCACAGGGATGTTAGGAAGTATTTCTTCAGCCACAGAGTAGTCAGTAAGTGGAATAGTTTGGGAAGCGATGTAGTGGAGGCAGGATCCATACATAGCTTTAAGCAGAGGTACGATAAAGCTCACGGCTCAGGGAGAGTGACCTAGTAGCGATCAGTGAAGAGGCGGGGCCAGGAGCTCGGACTCGACCCCCGCAACCTCAACTAGGTGAGTACAACTAGGTGAGTACACACACACACACACATATACAGGATTTTACACCTTCCTGTGAAGTGACCCTATAACCCTTCCTTTCCCTCCCCATCTCCCTCCTTCTCGTCTCCTCTCTCTTCCTCTCTCTCTCTCTCTCTCTCTCTCTCTCTCTCTCTCTCTCTCTCTCTCTCTCTCTCTCTCTCTCTCTCTCTCTCTCTCTCTCTCTCTCTCTTTCTCTCTCGCCCTTTCTCTCATCCTCTCTCTCTCCCTCTCCCTCTCTCTCTTCCTCTCTTACTCTCTCTCTTCCTCTTCTTTTATCTCTCTCTCTCTTCCATTGTCACTCCTCCCTCTCTCTTACCTTTTCCCTCTCTCTCACTTTCTCCCCCTTTTTTCCTTCTTTTCCCCTCCTTCTAGGCTCCCCTTCTCTCTCTCCCTATCTCTCACTTTCTCCCCCTTTTTCTTTTTCTCTTTCTCTCTCTCTTTCACTAACAAAAAAAAACAAAAAAAAAAAAAAAAAAAAATGGTTGGGACTCGCAGGAATCAGGGATCAGATGACAATGGTACTGGTAGGGAGGAATGGATGGAGGAACAGTGGAAAAGGAGAGAGCAAGAATGGGAGAAAAAATTAGGAGAGCTTTCTGAAAAAATGGAGAAAGAGCTCTCTGTGAAATGGGAAAAGAGGTTGGAGTAGGAGACGAAGAATTGGGAGGCACAAGTTGAAACTGCAGTAGCCAGGGTAAAGGTCCTAGAATTTGAGGTAAACAGGCTGAAGCAAGTCTCAGGGGTAGTGACCAGAGAAGACACACCATACAAAGATGAAAGGCTGAACAGGAAGGAAGGAGATATGAATTATGCTAAGGTCATATCAGCCTGCAAAGAAGGGCCAGGGAGTGGAAGGGAAGAGCAGATATGTGCAGATGGAAAGGGAGATAGGTCGAATGATGAGGCACAACCATGCTACCAAGAGCCACTGGAAAAATCAAGGGAGAAAATCACCACATACAGACAGGAACCAGAGTCACAGAGGTAGAGGCAATGGGAGAAGGGAAGGGCAAAATCAGTGATTATCCATGGGCTTCGGGAGAGAGAGGAAAGGACACACACTGAAAGACGGCAGGAAGAAAGAAAAGAGATTGAGAAAATCATCACGGAAATAGGGGGAGAAGACATGGAAGAGATTGTAAATTTTCAGAGAATAGGGGGGTACTTGAAGGGGAGAAACCGACCGATCAAGCTGATTCTCAGGACAGAAACAGTGCGGAACAGGATCCTCCAAGAGAAACCATGGTTGAAAAGCTCAGAAGAGTACAAGAAGGTGTTCCTAGACAGAGACAGAACACAAACAGAGAGACGGCAGCTGAGGGAGAGGACAAAAAAGCGAAAGGAGCTAGGAAAGGAGACAAGGATGGAACCAGCAGAGGTCAGTCAGAGCAGAACAGAGCAGCAAGGGCAAGCACACACACAACTATCCTCAGAACCCCACAACCTATCACACCATCCCAACACAAACTACAATCCATACCCACAGCTTCCACCCAACCCCCAACCATAGAATCCCACAGTATGCTACCAGGTCTCCCATCCTCACAGGCCCCCCAAACAACAGTGTTGGAAAGGAAACTGAAGGTATGGTACACAAACACTGATGGAATAACAAACAAGTGGGAGGAGTGGCACGAAAGAATCAAAGAGGCATCACCAGACATCATAGCGATCACAGAAACCAAGCTTACAGGTATGATAACAGATGCCATCTTTCCAGAGGGATACCAGATCCTGAGAAAAGACAAGGAACAGAGGGGGTGGAGGAGTGGCATTGCTGATCAAACACCGATGGAATTTTGATGAGCTGGAGAGAGGAGACAGCGGAGAAGAAAGTGATTACATAGCGGGAACGCTTCACTCTGGTGGTCCCAAGGTGATAATTGCAGTGATGTATAACCCACCACAGAACAGCAGGAGGCCAAGGCAAGAGTATGGCGAGAGCAATAGAGCGATGGTTGACACACTGGCTGCAGTGGCGAGAAGAGCTAATGCATGCAGGGCAAAGCTCCTGATCATGGGCGACTTTAACCACAAGGAGATCGAATGGGAGAACTTGGACCCACATGGGGGCCAAGATACATCTTCACTACACTTCAACATTCAATAATTTCTCAACATTTATCACATTAACTACTCTGCATCATTCACATTACTCATCTTTCAACATCTTCACTACATTCCTTCATATATTCACATTACTCAACTTTCAACAGCATCACTACACTTCAACATTCAATAATTTCTCAACATTTATCACATTAATTACTCTGCATCATTCACATTACTCTTATTTTAACATCATCACTACATTCCTTCATATATTCACATTACTCAACTTTCAACATCTTCACTACACTTCAACATTCAATAATTTCTCAACATTTATCACATTAACTACTCTGCATCATTCACATTACTCAACTTGTACCATCTTAACTACATTGTGTAATTCACATTATTTAATTTTCATCATGTTAACTACACATTAATTTATATTTCTTAAATTTTAACGTCTTCAATACATAAGATACATAACATTAAACATCATTACCTTCACAGATCAATTACAGTTTGTGATAATTGCTCATAACGTGATTATAATAATTACTTTCATAATCACCATTCCAACTCTACTAAAATAACTCTAAGGATATATACGTTATAATGTGATGACCTCGCATACTGATTATGTAAATATAATCTATGATAAGAAATAAAAATGGATATAATTACTCAACTGTTATTTGTCTCCTCAATTCTCTCTGTTATAGGGATTATGAATCTCCACTTGTAATTAGTGTTGGATTACCAGTAAGTAAAGGTTCGTCGAGATATGTTAAAGTCTTAGCTGAGTGAACAATACATTGGTATGATTGAAAATATTTGGGAAGTGTTCACTCAGGACATCAAGAGCATCACAGAGGAACGTAAGTGTGATAGTTTACTCTTTTATGTTCCAGTTATGGTACCCTATTTTGGCATTTAATGTCTTTAATAGGATATTATGGATTTGGAGCAGAAAAGTGAATCCAGAGACAACCTCTCTCGTTATCTTCTGTGTTTACTGGTGATTATTGGTCTACCATTTATCCTGTGGTGGGTTTGTAAACAACACCGTCAACCAACATTTTTGGGTATCCGTTAAAACGATGACAGTGAATCAGTTAGCGATGAAAGGTGTTGGAACTCAAGTGATGATGGTGTTTAAAATAAACAGTCACTTGTTTTCTTTGATAATAATATGAATATTCCACCTGTAAGGCTACAATATGATAAAAAATATGACTGCCTGAGGTACCCACCTCTGGATGAATTTTGTGATGCGGTAAGGCCCCCTTTCGTTAATTCTTTATTCTCTCGTACGTCAAATATGACGACAATGAGTTTAGAAAACGTATGTAATCGAGGGTAGTTGACTTACACTTAGTATCTGAGAAAGAACAGTCAAGATGATGTTCGATTATTGAGATTGTTCCGCACCCTCGCCCGTCTGGTGAAAAAGATTTATCAAGTTGGATGGGAATTAACTGACGACTGGCCCACATTGGTCTATGTGGAAGAGGCCACATATAACACCATATGTGTTAGTATAATCGGGTGTCTAAAACAACCCGATATGTCACGTTAGTACTCTGCCTATTATAATTCAATTAGGTAGCACATTGTACACTTTACACATAAGGTTAAAATCGATGACAAGAAGTCCACTGTAGCTGTCCAACAAGTTTGTTAGTTAATATAAACTGGAATAGAGTTTATGGAACATCCCTCAAATATGCTGAAGTAACTCACCCAGAAAGGTCTCGGGCCTCTAGAAACGCGCCCCAGCCTAACAACATTATGTATAAACATTAAAATCATCAAACAACTGATCAAATTTTGCTTAGAAAGTAAAAATACATTCTTGTTAAGGGAGTCCGAAAGAACTCCTGTCAACAGAAGCCAAAACTTGTATAGTGAAGACCAACAGTTCCCACCTGATCTTCCCAGTCATGAATTCACACAAAACTACACATGGTATTCCAATCCTAATTTCCCACTGGATCCATAATACATGTGCCAATAATTGACAGATTTTCAACCTAAATATCGACCTGCAATATTACATAGTCCGTTGATCCACTATCTTTCATCAAGTTCCAATTATGTAAAGACAAAGGAACATGAACCATGGCAAGCAGTATTGACCTTTAATTAATTTGTTATAAAACACAGTCAAGACGATGCGACACTTATGTTAGTGATTTACACACTCGTTCGTCTTGTAAATACCATTAATGATCTAGGGTGGATAATAGTCAATGACTGGAGCAAAATGGTTTACGTGGATGAAGAGTGGGATGGCACCATCATTGTTGGTCTCGTTGGTATCGTCTGTCAATTGTCCAGTGAATCACAGACAAATAAAGCGATCTATAACAAAACTAAGGTAGACATTACCCACATTCCTTCAAACGTAACCAGCAACAGAATGGACAAATCTAGGAGTTGTATCATTCCTGAGAGGACAAGAATATTAAACGATGGTTCCACCAATACTTCAGTTCAGTACGTTTGTGGTTTCATAGAAAAAACTATCTAGCTGATGGATCAACCTCCTGATATCTTGAAGAAACTCGTAGACATGTGGGTCGACCAAAAAGAAAATTACATTGATTTAAAATACATTTTAGATGTAATAAGTTACATTTAATGTCAGAGAAAAGCATGTATAAAACATCATTTACCGGTGAAACGTGAACAAGGAACTGTTCATGATGTTCAGGGAAATACTTACTTTGTTACAGCTGCACAAACAAATAAGAAATACAGGGGCCCTCATGCATCCCAGCAATACAGGGGCCCTCATTCAGTTGGAGGAAAAATTTTAGATTTTCTTGGTAATGTGGCTGATACCTTCATTGAAGGTTACGAATGAGTTACCATGACAAGTTGAGGCCAGAAATAAAATGTTGCAACAGCGGACTCAAATGTTTGAACCAAAACTCAGGTTGAAATGTTACTTCACGTACTCAACCTCATATTTCTTTTTTTTTTACAAAAATGTTGGTATATTGTCAATTTATTTATAATTATATATTACGACTTAAAATATATTTCGTTTGGTTATAGTTAGGATGATTTCTTCTGATTTGTAGGGTGATGGAGGGTTGTGATGGAGGGTTGTGATGGAGGGTTGTGATGGAGGGTTGTGATGGAGGGTTGTGATGGAGGGTTGTGATGGAGGGTTGGGATGGAGGGTTGTGATGGAGGGTTGTGATGGAGGGTTGTGATGGAGGGTTGTGATGGAGGGTTGTGATGGAGGGCTGTGATGGAGGGCTGTGATGGAGGGTTGTGATGGAGAGTTGTGATGGAGCATTGTGATGGAGGGTTGTGATGGACTGTTGGGATGGAGGGTTGTGATGGAGGGTTGTGATGGAGGGTTGTGATGGAGGGTTGTGATTGAGGGCTGTGATGGAGGGTTGTGATGGAGGGTTGTGATGGAGGGTTGTAATGGAGGGTTGTGATGGAGGGCTGTGATGGAGGGTTGTGATGGAGGGTTGTGATGGAGGGTTGTGATGGAGGGTTGTTATGGAGGGTTGTGATGGAGGGTTGTGATTGAGGGTTGTGATGGAGGGTTGTGATGGAGTTTTGGGATGGAGGGTTGTGATGGAGGGTTGTGATGGAGGGTTGTTATGGAGGGTTGTGATGGAGGGTTGTGATGGAGGGTTGTTATGGAGGGTTGGGATGGAGGGTTGTGATGGAGGGTTGTGATGGAGGGTTGTGATGGAGGGTTGTGATGGAGGGTTGTGATGGAGGGTTGTGATGGAGGGTTGTGATGGAAGGTTGTGATGGAGGGTTGTGATGGAGGGTTGTTATGGAGGGTTGTGATGGAGGGTTGTGATGGAGGGTTGTGATGGAGGGTTGTGATGGAGGGTTGTGATGGAGGGTTGGGATGTAGTGCTGGGATGTAGGGTTGTGATGGAGGGTTGTGATGTAGGATTGGAATGGAGGGTTGTTATGGAGGGATGTGATGGAGGGTTGTGATGGAGGGTTGTGACTGAGGGTTGTTATGGAGGGTTGGGATGGAGGGTTGTGATGGAGGGTTGTGAAGGAGGGATATGGTGGAGGGATGTGATGGAGAGTTGTGATCGAGGGTTGTGATGGAGGGTTGGGATGTAGGGTTGTGATGGAGGGTTGCATAACACTATATAAACGTAACACTATATAAAACTACACTACACAATATACCACTACATAACACAATATACCACTACATAACACAATATACCACTACATAACACAATATACCACTACATAACACAATATACCACTACACAACACAATATACCACTACATAACACAATATACCACTACATAACACAATATACCACTACATAACACAATAACCACTACATAACACTACCACTACATAACACAATATACCACTACATAACACAATATACCACTACATAACACAATATACCACTACATAACACAATATACCACTACATAACACAATATACCACTACATAACACAATATACCACTACATAACACAATATACCACTACATAACACAATATACCACTACATAACACAATATACCACTACATAACACAATATAACACTACATAACACAATATACCACTACATAACACAATATACCACTACATAACACAATATACCACTACATAACACAATATACCACTACATAACACAATATACCACTACATAACACAATATACCACTACATAACACAATATACCACTACATAACACAATATACCACTACATAACACAATATACCACTACATAACACAATATACCACTACATAACACAATATACCACTACATAACACAATATACCACTACATAACACAATATACCACTACATAACACAATATAAAACTACACTACACAATATACCACTACATAACACAATATACCACTACATAACACAATATACCACTACATAACACAATATACCACTACATAACACAATATACCACTACATAACACAATATGTCACTACATAACACAATATACCACTACATAACACAATATACCACTACATAACACAATATACCACTACATAACACAATATACCACTACATAACACAATATACCACTACATAACACAATATACCACTACATAACACAATATACCACTACATAACACAATATACCACTACATAACACAATATACAACTACATAACACAATATACCACTACACAACACAATATACCACTACATAACACAATATGTCACTACATAACACAATATACCACTACATAACACAATATACCACTACATAACACAATATGTCACTACATAACACACTACTGCATAACACAATATGTCACTACATAACACAATATACCACTACATAACACAATATACCACTACATAACACAATATCTAATACCACTATACACAATATCTAATACCACTATACACAACAACAAATACCACTACATAACACAATATACCACTACATAACACAATATACCACTACATAACACAATATACCACTACATAACACAATATACCACTACATAACACAATATACCACTACATAACACAATATACCACTACATAACACAATATACCACTACATAACACAATATACCACTACATAACACAATATACCACTACATAACACAATATACCACTACATAACACAATATACCACTACATAACACAATATACCACTACATAACACAATATACCACTACATAACACAATATACCACTACATAACACAATATACCACTACATAACACAATATACCACTACATAACACAATATACCACTACATAACACAATATACCACTACATAACACAATATACCACTACATAACACAATATACCACTACATAACACAATATACCACTACATAACACAATATACCACTACATAACACAATATACCACTACATAACACAATATACCACTACATAACACAATATACCACTACATAACACAATATACCACTACATAACACAATATACCACGACATAACAATATACCACTACATAACACAATATACCAATCCATAACACAATATACCACTACATAACACAATATACCACTACATAACACAATATACCACTACATAACACAATATACCACTACATAACACAATATACCACTACATAACACAATATACCACTACATAACACAATATACCACTACATAACACAATATACCACTACATAACACAATATACCACTACATAACACAATATACCACTACATAACACAATATACCACTACATAACACAATATACCACTACATAACACAATATACCACTACATAACACAATATACCACTACATAACACAATATACCACTACATAACACAATATACCACTACATAACACAATATACCACTACATAATACAATATACCACTACATAACACAATATACCACTACATAACACAATATACCACTACATAACACAATATACCACTACATAACACAATATACCACTACATAACACAATATACCACTACATAACACAATATACCACTACACAACACAATATACCACTACATAACACAATATACCACTACATAACACAATATACCACTACATAACACAATATACCACTACATAACACAATATACCACTACATAACACAATATACCACTACATAACACAATATACCACTACATAACACAATATACCACTACATAACACAATATGTCACTACATAACACAATATACCACTACATAACACAATATACCACTACATAACACAATATGTCACTACATAACACAATATACCACTACATAACACAATATACCACTACATAACACAATGTACCACTACATAACACAATATACCTCTACATAACAAATATACCACAATATACCACTACATAACACAATATACCACTACATACACAATATACCACTACAATATACCACTACATAACACAATATACCACTACATAACACAATGTACCACTACTTAACACAATATACCACTACATAACACAATATACCACTACATAACACAATATACTACTACATAACACAATATACCACTACATAACACAATATACCACTACATAACACAATATACCACTACATAACACAATATACCACTACATAACACAATATACCACTACATAACACAATATACCACTACATAACACAATATACCACTACATAACACAATATACCACTACATAACACAATATACCACTACATAACACAATATACCACTACATAACACAATATACCACTACATAACACAATATACCACTACATAACACAATATACCACTACATAACACAATATACCACTACATAACACAACCACTACATAACACAATATACCACTACATAACACAATATACCACTACATAACACAATATACCACTACACAACACAATATACCACTACATAACACAATATACCACTACATAACACAATATACCACTACATAACACAATATACCACTACATAACACAATATACCACTACATAACACAATATACCACTACATAACACAATAAAATACACTACATAACAATATACCACTACATAACACAATATACCACTACATAACACAATATACCACTACATAACACAATATACCACTACATAACACAATATACCACTACATAACACAATATACCACTACATAACACAATATACCACTACATAACACAATATACCACTACATAACACAATATACCACTACATAACACAATATACCACTACATAACACAATATACCACTACATAACACAATATACCACTACATAACACAATATACCACTACATAACACAATATACCACTACATAACACAATATACCACTACATAACACAATATACCACTACATAACACAATATACCACTACATAACACAATATAAAACTACACTACACAATATACCACTACATAACACAATATACCACTACATAACACAATATACCACTACATAACACAATATACCACTACATAACACAATATAAAACTACACTACACAATATACCACTACATAACACAATATACCACTACATAACACAATATACCACTACATAACACAATATAAAACTACACTACACAATATACCACTACATAACACAATATAAAACTACACTACACAATATACCACTACATAACACAATATACCACTACATAACACAATATACCACTACATAACACAATATACCACTACATAACACAATATACCACTACATAACACAATATACCACTACATAACACAATATACCACTACATAACACAATATACCACTACATAACACAATATACCACTACATAACACAATATACCACTACATAACACAATATACCACTACATAACACAATATACCACTACATAACACAATATACCACTACATAACACAATATACAACTACATAACACAATATACCACTACATAACACAATATACCACTACATAACACAATATACCACTACATAACACAATATACCACTACATAACACAATATACCACTACATAACACAATATACCACTACATAATACAATATACCACTACATAACACAATATACCACTACATAACACAATATACTACATAACACAATACACCACTACATAACACAATATACCACTACATAACACAATATACCACTACATAACACAATATACCACTACATAACACAATATACCACTACATAACACAATATACCACTACAATACATAACACAATATACCACTACATAACACAATATACCACTACATAACACAATATACCACTACATAACACAATATACCACTACATAACACAATATACCACTACATAACACAATATACCACTACATAACACAATATACCACTACATAACACAATATATAACACAATATACCACTACATAACACAATATACCACTACATAACACAATATACACTACTAACACAATAACACTACATAACACAATATACCACTACATAACACAATATACCACTACATAACACAATATACCACTACATAACACAATATACCACTACATAACACAATATACCACTACATAACACAATATACCACTACATAACACAATATACCACTACATAACACAATATACCACTACATAACACAATATACCACTACATAACACAATATACCATATACACTACACAATATACCACTACATAACACAATATACACTACATAACACACAATATACCACTACATAACACAATATACCACTACATAACACTATATAAAACTACATAACACAATATACCACTACATAACACACTACAACACAATATACCACTACATACAATATAAACTACTACACAATATACCACAATATACCACTACATAACACAATATACCACTACATAACACAATATACCACTACATAACACAATATACCACTACATAACACAATATACCACGACATAACAATATACCACTACATAACACAATATACCACTACATAACACAATATACCACTACATAACACAATATACCACTACATAACACAATATACCACTACATAACACAATATACCACTACATAACACAATATACCACTACATAACACAATATACCACTACATAACACAATATACCACTACATAACACAATATACCACTACATAACACAATATACCACTACATAACACAATATACCACTACATAACACAATATACCACTACATAACACAATATACCACTACATAACACAATATACCACTACATAACACAATATACCACTACATAACACAATATACCACTACATAACACAATATACCACTACATAACACAATATACCACTACATAACACAATATACCACTACATAACACAATATACCACTACATAACACAATATACCACTACATAACACAATATACCACTACATAACACATACTACACTACACAATATACCACTACATAACACAATAAACCACTACATAACACAATATACCACTACATAACACATATATAACACTACACAATATACCACTACATAACACAATATATCACTACATAACACAATATACCACTACATAACACAATATACCACTACTTAACACAATATACCACTACATACCAATATACCACTACATAACACAATATACATAACACTACTACATAACACAATATACCACTACATAACACAATATACCACTACATAACACAATATACCACTACATACACACTACATAACACAATATACCACTACATAACACAATATACTACATAACACAATACACCACTACATAACACAATATACCACTACATAACACAATATACCACTACATAACACAATATACCACTACATAACACAATATACCACTACATAACACAATATACCACTACATAACACAATATACCACTACATAACACAATATACCACTACATAACACAATATACCACTACATAACACAATATACCACTACATAACACAATATACCACTACATAACACAATGTACCACTACATAACACAATATACCACTACATAACACAATATACCACTACATAACACAATATACCACTACTTAACACAATATACCACTACATAACACAATATATCACTACATAACACAATATATCACTACAAAACACTACAGAATGCTAAATTCCCTAAATTAAATTTTAAACCATATTGTACATTACTTCAGATCAACTCTATGAAGAAACTGGTCAATAATTTCGTATTTGTGTTTTGTGTAAATATAAATATCTAAGTATTGACAGTATGGACGGCGCTAAGAGAAAGAGATCTTCAACAGACCACGATAAGCAACACTAAGAAAAGAAAATTAAGTTGAATAAAGATGTTGATAAGAGAAGCCAGAGTAGTAGTGATGGAGAACAAAATTCTGATGGAAGTCAACAATATATTGACAAAGTGAAGCAAGATAAATGTAAAAGTCAGATGACGCAACACGTAGATAGCAGTAAGAGGAAATTATCTGGACTAGAGGATGATAGGGAGCACCAGAAAAAGAAAAGAATGAGACTGGAGAATGATAGTGATAACAGTAACAGTAGGCAGAATGTCAGTAATAGATATAAGGAGTCTGGGAGACGTAACAAGGTTATCCTTCCTGACAAGCCCGACTTAAAATACATAGGCATCATTAAACACTATGCCAAAAATAAGGGTATTAAGATTGTTAAATCGAGTTCTGTGGACAGTTTCCTACATAGTGGAAAAGTTAATGATCTGGGTGAAGGCGGCTACGGTGCTTGTCTGAGAGCAAGAAACAAGAAACATGATCTTGTTTTCAAGACATTTAAAGGTAATAAACCATACCGTAACTTGTATACTGAACTCCGGGTCCTCTACCGGCTATATGGACATCATGGATTTCAGCAAATTTACGGTGTGAACCTACGACAGTGTTAATTAATAACTCATTATGCTGGACCGACATTACTTGATTATATAAGAATGAATTAGGTTAAATTGAAAACATATTTACGGCTCATGGATAGTGCAGCTAATCGAGTTCAAGAACTGATGTCTATAAGACTCGCTCACAACGACCTTAAGGCGAATAATATTTGTGTCCATGACACCTGTAAAGGTATTAAGTGTGTTGTGATCGATTTTGGAATGGCATCTAAAATCTGTTCTTCACCCCTGTACCAGAAAGCCAAAGCAGCAGAAAAGTGTAAGAGATGTACATGGATGGCACCAGAGGTTTTAAAGGCTTTGCCATCCACCTTCACTTCTGATACCTACAGTTTGGCTTCCATGTTTGACAAGCTGGCAGGCAAGTGCAGAGTCAACCTCCCTCATGACGTAAAGCAATGGATAAACAAAGGTTTGAGTGTAGAACCCAACCGACGCCAGGAGTTAAGTAAGCTAAATCAAATAATTAAAAGTGTCCTTGATAACAAGAGAACTTGAGATTAGTGACTATTAATCACACATGTAATGATTGGCCTGTTGACCTGGTCGTAATGGGGTTGTAGCAAAAATAAACACAGCAGTACTATTGACCTTGCATTTTCCTTCACCAAATATTTATAGTAAGTACACTTATGTACATTATGTACAAGAATGGAGTATATGTGTATCACACAGTAATCAAGGCAAAGACAAAAACCAGAAAAAGAGTGAGAACCGTGAGCAAAGCGGCTGTACGAGTCTGGCAAAAGTTGACCACATCGTCTCAGCACTTGGCAGGCTCGGTATTGATTGGTTAATAAACCAGGGTACTGATTTAACGATGGGGCCCCAAAAGATCGTAAAATCCTTACCACCCAGTTCACTTGTTGGGAGGCAGCCTATATGGGAGTGTGTACATACAGTAGTATTGAACTTGAATTTTCCTTCGCCAAGTATTTATAGTAAGTACACTTATGTACATTATGTACAAGAATGGAGCATACGTGTTGTGTTGTGGTAATATTGCCTAGTGATGATAGTGTTGTGTTGTGGTAGCATTGCCTAGTGATGACAGTGTTGTGTTGTGGTAGTACTGAGTAGTGATGATAGTGTTGTGTTGAGGTGACAGAGCTGTGTTATGATAGTATTGGCAGTGATGTGATATGATAGTATTGGTAGTGTTGTGATGGAGCTACTGTGCTACCTTGGAAGTATGGAAAGCAGATTGCCTGGGACTACACCTGCGCCGCCACACTGGCAGACACTTACTTGCCATACTCTGTAGCTGAAGGTGGTGGAGCTACCAGCCACAGGGAGACCCAGAAGACCCACAAATATGAAGACCTTTCACCTTGCTATAACTTCATCCCAATAGGGTGGGAGACCCTTGGAGCATGGGGCAAGTGTGCTCTAAAGTTCCTCAAAGAGATGGGTGAAAAATTCATCTTAAAAACCAAGGACCACAGAGCGACCAGCTTCCTTTATCAGAGACTGAGTGTCGCGATCCAGAGAGGAAATGCCTGCAGCATTCTGGGAACGCAAGTGGTATTGATCAATAACAATATAATATACTGCTTATTGAGCAAGTGCACAAACAGGGAGTAGAATGAAATTAGCTCAGAGGCGTCCACACCACCGTATGTCCTTCGATGGTGGGTACAACATCTAGCTTTGCTGGATTGTGTGGTCTAGTGGTCTAAAGCGTCGCGAGTTTTCTCTCACCATGTGGCGTGCTAAAACAGCATAGGTTCGACTCCTTGGCTAGTGCCGTGTTGTTATTTATATATATATATATATATATATATATATATATATATATATATATATATATATATATAAATACTGCTTATACTGAATCATTCATATACATATTCAAATACTGCTTATATCTTCAATCATTTCATATACATATTCACATTACTCAACTTATAACATCTTCACTACACTTCAACATTCAATAATTTCTCAACATTTATCACATTAACTACTCTGCATCATTCACATTACTCTTATTTTAACATCATCACTACATTCCTTCATATATTCACATTACTCAACTTTCAACATCTTCACTACACTTCAACATTCAATAATTTCTCAACATTTATCACATTAACTACTCTGCATCATTCACATTACTCAACTTGTACCATCTTAACTACATTGTGTAATTCACATTATTTAACTTTCATCATGTTAACTACACATTAATTTATATTTCTTAAATTTTAACGTCTTCAATACATAAGATACATAACATTAAACATCATTACCTTCACAGATCAATTACAGTTTATGATAATTGCTCATAACGTGATTATAATAATTACTTTCATAATCACCATTCCAACTCTACTAAAATAACGCTAAGGATATATACGTTATAATGTGATGACCTCGCACACACTGATTATGTAAATATAATCTATGATTAGAAATAAAAATGGATACAATTATTCAATGGATATTTGCCTCCTCGATTCTCTCTGTTATAATGATTATGAATCTCCACTTGTAATTAGTGTTGGATTACCAGTAAGTAAAGGTTCGTCGAGATATGTTAAAGTTTTAGCTGAGTGAACAATACATTGGTATGATTGAAAATATTTGGGAAGTGTTCACTCAGGACATCAAGAGCATCACAGAGGAACGTAAGTGTGATAGTTTACTCTTTTATGTTCCAGTTATGGGACCCTATTTTGGCATTTAATGTCTTTAATAGGATATTATGGATTTGGAGCAGAAAAGTGAATCCAGAGACAACCTCTCTCGCTATCTTCTGTGTTTACTGGTGATTATTGGTCTACCATTTATCCTGTGGTGGGTTTGTAAACAACACCGTCAACCAACATTTTTGGGTATCCGTTAAAACGATGACAGTGAATCAGTTAGCGATGAAAGGTGTTGGAACTCAAGTGATGATGGTGTTTAAAATAAACAGTCACTTGTTTTCTTTGATAATAATATGAATATTCCACCTGTAAGGCTACAATATGATAAAAAATATGACTGCCTGAGGTACCCACCTCTGGATGAATTTTGTGATGCGGTAAGGCCCCCTTTCGTTAATTCTTTATTCTCTCGTACGTCAAATATGACGACAATGAGTTTAGAAAACGTATGTAATCGAGGGTAGTTGACTTACACTTAGTATCTGAGAAAGAACAGTCAAGATGATGTTCGATTATTGAGATTGTTCCGCACCCTCGCCCGTCTGGTGAAAAAGATTTATCAAGTTGGATGGGAATTAACTGACGACTGGCCCACATTGGTCTATGTGGAAGAGGCCACATATAACACCATATGTGTTAGTATAATCGGGTGTCTAAAACAACCCGATATGTCACGTTAGTACTCTGCCTATTATAATTCAATTAGGCAGCACATTGTACACTTTACACATAAGGTTGAAATCGATGACAAGAAGTCCACTGTAGCTGTCCAACAAGTTTGTTAGTTAATATAAACTGGAATAGAGTTTATGGAACATCCCTCAAATATGCTGAAGTAACTCACCCAGAAAGGTCTCGGGCCTCTAGAAACGCGCCCCAGCCTAACAACATTATGTATAAACATTAAAATCATCAAACAACTGATCAAATTTTGCTTAGAAACTAAAAATACATTCTTGTTAAGGGAGTCCGAAAGAACTCCTGTCAACAGAAGCCAAAACTTGTATAGTGAAGACCAACAGTTCCCACCTGATCTTCCCAGTCATGAATTCACACAAAACTACACATGGTATTCCAATCCTAATTTCCCACTGGATCCATAATACATGTGCCAATAATTGACAGATTTTCAACCTAAATATCGACCTGCAATATTACATAGTCCGTTGATCCACTATCTTTCATCAAGTTCCAATTATGTAAAGACAAAGGAATATGAACCATGGAAAGCAGTATTGACCTTTAATTAATTTGTTATAAAAAACAGTAAAAACGATGCGACACTTATGTTAGTGATTTACACACTCGTTCGTCTTGTAAATACCATTAATGATCTAGGGTGGATAATGGTCAATGACTGGAGCAAAATGGTTTACGTGGATGAAAAGTTTGATGGCACCATCAATGTTGCTCTCGTTGGTATCGTCTGTCAATTGTCCAGTGAACCACAGACAAATAAAGCGATCTATAACAAAACTATGGAAGACATTACCCACATTCCTTCAAACGTAACCAGCAACAGAATGGACAAATCTAGGAGTTGTATCATTCCTGAGAGGACAAGAATATTAAACGATGGTTCCACCAATACTTCAGTTCAGTACGTTTGTGGTTTCATAGAAAATACTATCTAGCTGATGGATCAACCTCCTGATATCTTGAAGAAACTCGTAGACATGTGGGTCGACCAAAAAGAAAATTACATTGATTTAAAATACATTTTAGATGTAATAAGTTACATTTAATGTCAGAGAAAAGCATGTATAAAACATCATTTACCGGTGAAACGTGAACAAGGAACTGTTCATGATGTTCAGGGAAATACTTACTTTGTTACAGCTGCACAAACAAATAAGAAATACAGGGACCCTCATGCATCCCAGCAATACAGGGGCCCTCATTCAGTTGGAGGAAAAATTTTAGATTTTCTTGGTAATGTGGCTGATACCTTCATTGAAGGTTACGAATGAGTTACCATGACAAGTTGAGGCCAGAAATAAAATGTTGCAACAGCGGACTCAAATGTTTGAACCAAAACTCAGGTTGAAATGTTACTTCACGTACTCAACCTCATATTTCTTTTTTTTTTACAAAAATGTTGGTATATTGTCAATTTATTTATAATTATATATTACGACTTAAAATATATTTCGTTTGGTTATAGTTAGGATGATTTCTTCTGATTTGTAGGGTGATGGAGGGTTGTGATGGAGGGTTGTGATGGAGGGTTGTGATGGAGGGTTGTGATGGAGGGTTGTGATGGAGGGTTGGGATGGAGGGTTGTGATGGAGGGTTGTGATGGAGGGTTGTGATGGAGGGTTGTGATGGAGGGTTGTGATGGAGGGTTGTGATGGAGGGTTCTGATGTAGGGTTGTGATGTAGGGTTGGAATGGAGGGTTGTGATGGAGGGTTCTGATGTAGGGTTGTGAAGGAGGGTTGTGATGGAGGGTTGGAATGGAGGGTTGGGATGTTGGGTTGTGATAGAGGGTTGTGATGAAGGGTTGTGAAGGAGGGTTGGAATGGATAGTTGCGATGTAGGGTTGGGATGTAGAGTTGTGACGTAGGGTTGGAATGGAGGGTTGTGATCGAGGGTTGGGATGAAGGGTTGTGATGGAGGGTTGTGATGGAAAGTTGTGATGGAGGGTTGGAATGAAGGGTTGTGATGGTGGGTTGGGATGTAGGGTTGTGATGTAGGGTTGTGATGTAGGGTTGGAATGGAGGGTTGTGATGGAGGGTTGGGATGTAGGGTTGTGATGGAGGGTTGTGATGGAGGGTTGTGATGTAGGGTTGGGATGTAGGGTTGTGATGGAGGGTTGGGATGTAGGGTTGTGATGGAGGGTTGGGATGTAGGGTTGGGATGTAGGGTTGGGATGTAGGGTTGTGATGGAGGGTTGGGATGTAGGGTTGTGAAGAAGGGTTGTGATGGAGGGTTGAGAAGTAGGGATGTGATGGAGGTTTGTGATGGAGTGTTGGGATGTAGGGTTGGGATGTAGGGTTGGAATGGAGGGTTGTGATAGAGGGTTGTGATGGAGGGTTGTGATGGAGGGATGGGATGTACAGTTGTGATGAAGTGTTGTGATGGAGGGTTGTGATGAAGGGTTGTGATGGAGGGTTATGATGGAGGGTTGTGATGAAGGGTTGTGATGGAGGGTTGTGATGGAGGGTTATGAAGGAGGGTTGGAATGGAGGGGTGTGATGTAGAGTTGTGATGGAGGGTTGGAATGTAAAGTTGGGATTGAGGGTTGTGATGTAGTGTTGTGAAGTAGGGTTGGGATGTAAGGTGGGAATGGAGGGTTTGGATGTAGGGTTACGATGGAGGGTTAGGGTGTAGGGTAGGGATGTAGGGTTGGGACAGAGGGTTGCGATGTAGGGTTGGGATAGACGGATGGGATGGAGGGTTGAGATGGAGGGTTGTGATGAAGGGTTGTGATGGAGGATTGGGATGTAGGGTTGTGATGTAGGGTTGTGATGGAGGGTTGTGATGGAGGGTTGTGATGGAGGTTGGGATGTAGAGTTGGGATGTAGGGTTGGGATGTAGGGTTGTGATGGAGGGTTGGGATGTAGGGTTGTGAAGAAGGGTTGTGATGGAGGGTTGGGATGTAGGGTTTGATGGAGGGTTGGGATATAGGGTTGGAAAGGAAGGTTGGGATGTAGGATTGAGACAGAGGGTTGGGATGTAGGGTTGGGATGGACGGTTGGGATAGAGGGTTGAGATGCAGGGTTGGGATGGAGGGTTGTGATGGAAGATTGAGATGTAGGGTTGTGATTTAGGGTTGTGATGGAGGGTTGGGATGTAGGGTTGTGATGGAGGGTTGTGATTGAGGGTTGGATGTAGGGTTGTGATTAAGGGTTGGGATGTAGGGTTGGGATGTAGGGTTGTGATGGAGGGTTGTGATGGAGAGTTGGGATGTAGGGTTGTGATGGAGGGTTGTGATGGAGGGTTGTGATGGAGGGTTGTGATGGAGAGTTGGTATGTAGGGTTGTGATGGAGGGTTGTGATGGAGGGTTGTGATGGAGGGTTGGGATGTAGGGTTGGGATGAAGGGTTGGAATGGAGGGTTGTGATGGAGGGTTGTGATGGAGGGTTGGGATGTAGGGTTGTGATGAAGGGTTGTGATGGAGTGTTGGGATATAGGGTTGTGATGGAGGGTTGTGATTGAGGGTTGGATGTAGGGTTGTGATTAAGGGTTGGGATGTAGGGTTGGGATGTAGGGTTGTGATGGAGGGTTGTGATGGAGAGTTGGGATGTAGGGTTGTGATGGAGGGTTGTGATGGAGGGTTGTGATGGAGGGTTGGGATGTAGGGTTGGGATGAAGGGTTGGAATGGAGGGTTGTGATGGAGGGTTGTGATGGAGGGTTGGGATGTAGGGTTGTGATGAAGGGTTGTGATGGAGTGTTGGGATATAGGGTTGTGATGGAGGGTTGTGATTGAGGGTTGGATGTAGGGTTGTGATTAAGGGTTGGGATGTAGGGTTGGGATGTAGGGTTGTGATGGAGGGTTGTGATGGAGAGTTGGGATGTAGGGTTGTGATGGAGGGTTGTGATGGAGGGTTAGGATGTAGGGTTGTGATGGAGGGTTGTGATGTAGGGTTGTGATGGAGGGTTGTGATGGAGGGTTGTGAAGGAGGGTTGTGATGGAGGGTTGTGATGGAGGGTTGGGATGTAGGGTTGTGATGGATGGTTGTGATGGAGGGCTGTGATCGAGGGTTGTGATGGAGGGCTGTGATGGAGGGTTGTGATGGAGGGTTGTGATGGAGGGTTGGGATGTAGGGTTGTGATGGAGGGTTGTGATGGAGGGTTGGGATGGAGGGTTGTGATGGAGGGTTCTGATGTAGGGTTGTGATGTAGGGTTGTGATAAAGGGTTGTGATGGAGGGTTGTGATGGATGGTTATATTGGAGGGTTGGAATGGAGGGGTGTGTTGTAGGGTTGTGACGGAGGGTTGGAATGTAGAGTTGGGATGGAGGGTTGTGATGTAGTGTTGTGATGTAGGGTTTGGATATAGGGTTGGAATGGAGGGTTGGGATGGAGGGTTATGATGGAGGGTTGGGATGTAGGGTTGGGATGTAAGGATGGAATGGAGAGTTGGGATATTGGGTTGGAATGGAGGGTTGGGATGCAGGATTGGGATGGACGGTTGTAATGGAGGTTTGGAATGTAGGGTTGGGATGGACGGTTGGGATGGAGGGTTGAGATGTAGGGTTGGGATGCAGGATTGGGATGGACGGTTAGGATGGAGGGATGGAATGTAGGGTTGGGATTTAGGGTTGGGATGTAGGGTTGTGATGGACGATTGGGATAGATGGTTGGGATCGAGTGTTGGGATGTAGGGTTGTGATGTAGGGTAGGGAGGTAGGGTTGAGATGTAGGGTTGGGATGTAGGGTTAGGATGGAGGATTGGGGTTGAGGGTTGTGATGGAGGGTTGGGATGTAGTGTTGGGATGTAGGGTTGGGATGTAGGATTGGGATGGACGGTTGGGATGTAGGGTTGGAATGTAGGGTTGGGAAGTAGGGTTGGGATGGTGGATTGGGATTGAGGCTTGTGATGGAGGGTTGGGATGTAGGATTGGGATGGACGGTTGGGATGTAGGGTTTGGATGTAGGGTTGGAATATAGGGTTAGGATGGAAAGTTAGGATGTAGGGTTGGGATGGAGGGTTGGAATGGAGGGTTGGGATAGAGGATTGGGATTGAGGGATTTGATGGAGGGTTGGGATGAAGGGTTGGAATGTAAGGTTGGGGTGTAGGGTTGGGATGGAGGGTTGGGATGGAGGGTTGGGATGGAGGGTTGGGATGGAGGGTTGGGATGGAGGGTTGGGATGGAGGGTTGGGATGTAGGGCTTGGATGTAGGGTTGGAATGGAGGGTTGGGATGTAGAGTTGGGATGCATGGTTGGGATGGAGTGTTCTGATGTAGGGTTGGGATGGAAGATTTGGATTGAGGGTTGTGATGGAGGGTTGGGATGTAGGGTTGGGATGTAGGGTTGGGATGTAGGTTTGGGATGTAGGGTTGGGATGTAGGGTTGGGATGTATGGTTGGGATGGAGGGTTGGGATTGAGAGTTGGGATGGGGTATTGGGATGTAGGGTTGGGATAGAGGGTTGGGATGTAGGGTTTGGATGGAGGATTGGGATGGAGGGTTGGGATGTAGGGTTTGAATGGAGGGTTGGGATGTGTGGTTTGGATGGAGGGTTGGGATGTAGGGTTGGGATGTAGGGTTGGGATGTAGGGTTGGGTTGGAGGTTTTGGGATGGAGGGTTGGGATAAAGGGGTGTGACGTAGGGTTGGGATTTAGGGCTGGAAGGGAGGGTTATGATAGAGGATTGGGATGTAGGATTGGGATGGAGGATTGCGAAGGAGGGTTGGGATGTAGGGTTGGGATATAGGGTTGGGATGTAGGATTGGGATTTAAGATTGGGATGGAGGGTTGAGATGTAGGGTTGGGTTATTGGGTTGGGATGTAGGGTTGGGATGTAGGGTTGGGATGTAGGGTTGGGATATAGGGTTGGGATGTAGGGTTGGGATGTAGGGTTGGGATGGAGTGTTGGGATGGAGAGTTCGAATGTAGGGTTGTGATGGAGTATTGGGATGGAGGATTGGATGTAGGGTTGGAATGCAGAGTTGGGATCTAGGGTTGAGATATAGGGTTGGGATTGAGGGTTGGGATATAGGGTTTGGGTGGAGGGTTGGGATGTAGGGTTGGGATGTAGGGTTGGGATGTAGGGTTGGGATTGAGGGTTGGGATGTAGGGTTGGGATGGAGGGTTGGGATGTAGGGTTGGGATGTATGGCTGGGATTGAGGGTTGGGATAGAGAGTTGGGATAGGGGTTGTGATGTAGGGTTGGGATGGAGGGTTGGGATATAGGGTTCGTATGCAGGATTGGGATGGAGGGTTGGGATGTAGGATTGGAATGGAGGGTTGGGATGTAGTGTTCGATGTTGGATTGGGATGGAGGATTGGGATGGACGGTTAAGATGTAGGGTTGGGATGTAGGGTTGGGATGTATGGTTGGGATGGAGGGTTGGGATGTAGGGTTGGGATGTAGGGTTGGGATGGAGGGTTGGGATTGAGGGTTAGGTTGTAGGGTTGGGATGGAGTGTTTTGATGTAGGGTTGGGATGGAGGATTGGGATGGAGTATTGGGATGAAGGGTTGGGATAGAGGGTTGGGATGGAGGGTTTTGAAGGAGGGTTGTGATGGAGGGTTGGAATGGAGGGTTGTGATGGAGGGTTGAGAGGAAGGGTTTTGATGTAGGGTTGGAATGGAGGGTTGTGATCGATGGTTGGGATGTGGGGTTGTGATGTAGGGTTGTGATGTAGGGTTGGAATCGAGGGATGTGATGGAGGGTTGGGAAGCATTGTTGTGATGGAGGGTTGTGATGGAGGGTTGTGATGTAGGGTTGGGGTGTAGGGTTGTGATGGAGGGTTGTGATGGAGAGTTGTGATGGAGGTTGGGATGTAGAGTTGGGATGTAGGGTTGGGATGTAGGGTTGTGATGGAGGGTTGGAATGGTGGGTTGTGATCAAGGGTTGGGATGAAGGGTTGTGATGGAGGGTTGTGATGGAGGGTTGTGATGGAGGTTGGGATGTAGAGTTGGGATGTAGGGTTGGGATGTAGGGTTGTGATGGAGGGTTGGAATGGAGGGTTGTGATCAAGGGTTGATATGTAGGGTTCTGATGGAGGGTTGTGATGGAGGGTTATGATGGAGGGTTGGAATGGAGGGTTGTGATAGAGGGTTGGAATGTAGGGTTGTGATGTAGGGTTGTGATGTAGGGTTGGAATCGAGGGATGTGATGGAGGGTTAGGATGTATTGTTGTGATGGAGGGTTGTGATGAAGGGTTGTGATGTAGGGTTGGGATGTAGGGTTGGGATGTAGGGTTGGGATATAAGGTTGGGATTGAGGGTTGGGATGGAGGGGTGGGATGGAGGGTTGTGACGTACGGTTGCTATGTAGGGCTGGGATGGAGGGTTGGGATGTAGGGTTAGGATGTAGGATTGGGATGGAGGATTGTGATGGAGTGTTGGGATGTAGGGTTGGGATGTAGGGTTGGAATGGAGGGTTGTGGTGGAGGTTTGGGATGCAGGGTTGTGATGAAGGGTTGTGATGTAGGGTTGGGATATAGGGTTATGATGGAGGGTTGTGATGGAGGGTTGGGATGTAGGGTTGTGATGAATGGTTGTGATGGAGGGTTGGGATGTCGGGTCGTGATGGAGGGTTGTGATGGAGGGTTGTGATGGAGGGTTGTGATGGAGGGTTGTGATGGACGGTTAGGATGGAGGGTTGGAATGTAGGGTTGGGATGTAGGGTTGGGATGTAGGATTGGGATGGAGGATTGTGAAGGAGGGTTGGGATGTAGGGTTGCGATTTAGGGTTGGGATGTAGTGCTGGGATGTAGGAGTGGGATGTAAGGTTGAGATGGAGGGTTGGGATCGAGAGTTGGAATGTAGGGTTGGGATGGAGGATTGGGATGAAGGGTTGGGATGTAGGGTTGGGATGGAGGGTTGGGATGTAGGGTTGGGATGTAGGGTTGGGATGGAGGGTTTGTATGCAGGGTTGGGATGTAGGGTTGGGATGTAGGGTTGGGATGGAGGGTTGGGATGTAGTGTTCGATGTTGGATTGGGATGGAGGGTTTAGATGTAGGGTTGGGATGTAGGGTTGGGATGTAGGGTTGGGATGTAGGGTTGGGATGGAGGGTTGGGATGGAGGGTTGGGATGGAGGGTTGTGACGTAGGGTTGGGATGGAGGGTTGGGAGGTTTGGGATGCAGGGTTGTGATGAAGGGTTGTGATGTAGGGTTGGGATGGAGGGTAGGGATGTTGGGATGTAGGGTTGGGATGGAGGATTGTGAAGGAGGGTTGGGATGTAGGGTTGGGAAGGAGGGTTGGGATGAGGGTTGTGATGGAGGGTTGAGATGAAGGGTTGGGATGTAGGGTTGGGATGGAGGGTTGGGATGGAGGGTTGGGATGGAGGGTTGGGATGTAGGGTTGGGATGGAGGGTTGGGATGGAGGGCTTGGATGTAGGGTTGGAATGGAGGGTTGGGATGTAGGGTTGGGATGCATGGTTGGGATGTCGGTCGTGATGGAGGGTTGGGATGTAGGGTTGTGATGAATGGTTGTGATGGAGGGTTGGGATGGGATGATGGAGGGTTGGATGGAGGGTTGGGATGGAGTGTTTTGATGTAGGGTTGGGATGGAGGGTTGGGATGGAGGGTTGGGATGGAGGGTTGGGATGGAGGGTTGGGATGGAGGGTTGGGATGGAGGGTTGGGATGTAGGGTTGGGATGGAGGGTTGGGATGGAGGGTTGGGATGGAGGGTTGGGATGGAGGGTTGGGATGGAGGGCTTGGATGTAGGGTTGGGATGGAGGTTTGGGATGGAGGGTTGGGATGAAGGGTTGGAATGTAAGGTTGGGTTATTGGGTTGGGATGTAGGGTTAGGATGTAGGGTTGGGATGGAGGGTTGGGATGTAGGGTTGGGATGGAGGGTTGGGATGGAGGGTTGGGATGTAGGGTTGGGATGCAGGATTAGGATGGACGGTTAGGATGGAGGGTTGGAATGTAGGGTTGGGATGTAGGGTTGGGATGTATGGTTGTGATGGAGGATTGGGATGGACGGTTGGGATGGAGGGTTGGGATATAGGGTTGGGATGTAGGGTTAGGATGGAGGATTGGGATTGAGGGTTGTGATGGAGGGTTGGGATGTAGGGTTGGGATGCAGGATTAGGATGGACGGTTAGGATGGAGGGTTGGAATGTAGGGTTGGGATGTAGGATTGGAATGGAGGGTTGAGATGTAGGGTTGGGATGTAGGGTTGGGATGTAGGGTTAGGATTGAGGGTTGGGATGTAGGTTTGGGATGGAGGGTTGGGATTGAGGGTTATTATGGAGGGATGGGATGTAGGGTTGGTGTGTATGGTTGGGATGTAGGGTTGGGATGGAGGGTTGGGATGTAGGGCTGGGATGGAGGGTTGGGATGTAGGGTTGGGATGTAGGGTTGGGATGTAGGGTTGGGATGGAGGGTTGGGATGTAGGGTTGGAATATAGGGTTGGGATGGAAGATTGGGATTGAGTTTTGTGATGGAGGGTAGGTATGTAGGGTTTCGATGTATGGTTGGGATGTAGGGTTGGGATGTAGGGTTGGGATGTAGGTTTGGAATATAGTGTTGGGATGGAGGGTTGGGATGTAGGGTTGGGATGGAGGGTTGGAATGGAGGGTTGGGATGTAGGTTTGGGATGGAGGATTGGGATTGAGGGTTTTGATGGAGGGTTGGGATGTAGGGTTGGGATGTTGGGTTGGGGTGTAGGGTTGGGATGGTGGTCTCAGTAGTAGTAACCAGTTACCAGTAACCAGTGTACCGTTGACTCAACGACCAACCGTCTCTGCCTGAGTCACTATCTGAACTCATATTGCGCTGACCTGGCATTATTCAAAGACCCTCTATGGGTACGTGGGCGGCCAGTCAGTCAGTCAGTTATACGAGAGTGAGCAAGGAGGCAGGTCACGGCTGTAAGGGCGCAACCCACCTTATCTGTAATTATACGTACTACCAGCCTACGTGAGTATTTCTTTACCTAATCCACGTATTCGAACTCCCACATGATAGTGGGATGGGATGGAGGGTTGGAATGGAGGGTTTGGATGGAGGGTTGGGATGGAGGGTTGGGATGGAGGGTTGGAATGGAGGGTTTGGATGGAGGGTTGGGATGGAGGGTTGGGATGGAGGGTTGAGATGTAGGGTTGGGATGCAGGGTTGGGATGGAGAGTTGGGATGTAGGGATGGGATGAAGGATTTGGATTGAGGGTTGTGATGGAGGGTTCGGATGTAGGGTTGGGATGTAGGGTTGGGATGTTGGTTGGGATGTTGGGTTGGGATGTAGGGTTGGGATGTATGGTTGCGATGTAGGGCTGGGATATAGGGTTGGGATGTAAGGTTGGGATGTAGGGTTGGAATGGAGGGTTGGAATGTAGGTTTGGGATAGAGGGTTGGGATTGAGGGTTGGAATGGAGGGTTGGGATGTAAGGTTTGGACGGAGGATTGGCATTGAGGGTTATTATGGAGGGTTGGGATGTAGGGTTAGTGTGTATGGTTGGGATGTAGGGTTGGGATGGAGGGTTGGGTTGTAGGGTTGGGATGGAGGGTTGGGATGTAGGGATGGGATGTAGGGTTTTGATGTAGGGTTGGGATGTAGGGTTGGGATGCAGGGTTGGGATGAAGGTTTGGGATGGAGGGTTGGGATGGAGGGTTGGAATGTAGGGTTGGAATGTAGGGTTGGGATGTAGGGTTGGGATGTAGGGTTGGGATGTAGGGTTGGGATGTAGGGTTGGGTTGGAGGGTTGGGATGGAGGATTGTGAAGGAGGGTTGGGATGCACAATTGTGATGGAGGATTGGGATGGAGGGTTGAGATGTAGGGTTTCGATGGAGGGTTGGGATGTCGGGTTGGGATGTAGGGTTGGGATGTAGGATTGGGATAGAGGGTTTGGATGGAGAGTTGGAATTTAGGGTTGGGATGGAGGATTGGGATGGAGGATTGGGATGTAGGGTTGGGATGGAGGGCAGAGATGTAGGATTGATTTGGAGCTTTTGGATGGAGGGTTGGGATGTAGTGTTTGGATGGAGGGTTGTGATGTAGGGTTGGGATGTAGGGCTGGGATGGAGGGTTGGGATGTAGGGTTAGGATGTAGGGTTGGGATGTAGGGTTGGGATGGAGGGTTGGCATGTAGGGTTGGGATGGAGGATTGGGATCGAGGGTTTGAATGTAGGGTTGTGATGTAGGGTTGAGATGGAGGGGTGGGATGTAGGGTTGAGATGTAAGGTTGGGATGGAGGGTTGGGATGGAGGATTTGGATGTAGGGCTGGGATGGGGGATTGGGATGGAGGGTTGGGGTGAAGGGTTGGGATGGAGAGTTGGGAATTTGGGTTGGGATGGAGGGTTGGGATGTAGGGTTGGGATGTAGGGTTGGGATGGAGGGTTGGGATGGAGAGTTGGGATTGGGTTGAGATGAAGGGTTGGGGTGGAGGGTTGGCATGTAGGGTTGGGATGGAGGATTGGGATGGAGGGTTTGGATGTAGGGTTGTGATGTAGGGTTGGGATGTAGGGTTGGGATGTAGGATTGGGATGTAGGATTGAGATGTATGTTTGGGATGGATGCTAGGGATGTAGGGTTGGGATGGAGGGTTGGGATGTAGGGTTGGGATGTAGGGTTGGGATGGAGAGTTGGGATGTAGGGGTGGGATTGAGGGGTGGGATGTACGGCTGGGATGTAGGGTTGGGATGGAGGGCTGGGATGGAGAGTTGAGATTGGGGTTGGGATGTAGGGTTGGGGTTGAGGGTTGGTATGTAGGGTTGGGATGGATGATTGGAATCGAGGGTTTGGATGTAGGGTTGTGATGTAGGGTTGAGATGTAGGGTTGGGATGTAGGGTTGAGATGTAAGGTTGGGATGGAGGGTTGGGAAGGAGTGTTGGGATTGAGGGTTGTGATGGAGGGTTGGAATGGAGGGTTGTGATGGAAGGTGGGGATGGAGGGTTGGGATGGAGGGTTGTAATGGAGGGTTGGGATGTAGGGATGGGATGGTGGGTTGGGATGGAGGGTTGTAATGGAGGGTTGGGATGGAGGGTTGTGATGGAGGGTTGTGATGGAGGGTTGTAATGGAGGGTTGGGATGGAGGGTTGGGAAGGAGGGTTGTGATGGAGGGTTGTGATGGAGGGTTTTAATGGAGGGTTGGGATGGAGGGTTGGGATGGAGGGTTGTGATGGAGGGTTGGGATGGAGGGTTGGGATGGAGGGTTGGGTTGGAGGGTTGTGATGGAGGGTTGGGATGGAGGGTTGGGATGGAGGGTTATGATGGAGGGTTGGGATGGAGGGTTGGGATGGAGGGTTGTGGTGGAAGGTTGGGATGGAGGGTTGTGATGGAGGGTTGTGATGGAGGGTTGTAATGGAGGGTTGTGATGGAGGGTTGGGATGGAGGGTTGTGATGGAGGGTTGTGATGGAGGGTTGTAATGGAGGGTTGTGATGGAGGGTTGTGATGGAGGGTTGGGATGGAGGGTTGTGATGGAGGGTTGTAATGGAGGGTTGGGATGGAAGGTTGGGATGGAGGGTTGGGATGGAGGGTTGTAATGGAGGGTTCGGATGGCGGGTTGGGACGGAGGGTTGTGATGGAGGGTTGTGATGGAGGGTTGTGATGGTTTGGTGGTTTGGTGATGTGAATATTTGTAAACATTGAGAAACAAGGAGTTATAAGATACTGTATGATTTAAAACACAGAGATAATTCACTGAGTGTATAACAAATCTGTTGATATTCCACGATGATTTAAAACAATGGAAGCAGACGTGCAAGAGTTGCGTTCTTGGATCCGCAGGTGACCTCCGGTAATACATACAGCCTCACGCAATGTTGATACCACAAGAACGTCAAAACCTCCTTGGATGATTCGGACCACCGCAGCACATCAGTTACTAATAGATCACAGAACTGGTGGGGCTCGAACCAAGGCAAGTGACTCCTAAAACTCATAGGTCAGTGCGCTAACCACTCGGCCAACTGCCTCGTCAATAATACCATAGAATAAATTGAAACAAATTAAGTAAACATCCCAACTATGCAAGTTAAATAAACGAGGGAGAAGGGAAGGGAGGATAACTGGTTTTTAATACAAGTTTAATTAAGCTGTACAAACTTTACCATCAGGGTAAGCTGACTCAGCTTAAAGGGTTCTGCACACATCATGGTAAGCTGACCCAGCATCGAGGATTCTGCACACATCATGGTAAGCTGACCCAGCATCCAGGGTTCTGCACACATCATGGTAAGCTGACCCAGCATCCAGGGTTCTGCACACATCATGGTAAGCTGGCCCAGCATCCAGGGTTCTGCACACGTCATGGTAAGCTGACCCAGCATCCAGGGTTCTGCACACATCATGGTAAGCTGACCCAGCATCCAGGGTTCTGCACACATCATGGTAAGCTGACCCAGCATCCAGGGTTCTGCACACATCATGGTAAGCTGGCCCAGCATCCAGGGTTCTGCACACATCATGGTAAGCTGACCCAGCATCCAGGGTTCTGCACACATCGTGGTAAGCTGACCCAGCATCCAGGGTTCTGCACACGTCATGGTAAGCTGACCCAGCATCCAGGGTTCTGCACACGTCATGGTAAGCTGACCCACCATCCAGGGTTCTGCACACGTCATGGTAAGCTGACCCAGCATCCAGGGTTCTGCACACATCATGGTAAGCTGACCCAGCATCCAGGGTTCTGCACACGTCATGGTAAGCTGACCCAGCATCCAGGGTTCTACACACATCATGGTAAGCTGACCAGCATCCATGGTCAGTTTACCATGACGTGTATACCAGTACACGTGTACAAGGTATACCAGAATATGCACAGGGTATACCTTTAGACGTGTACAAGGTATACCAGTACACGTGTACAAGGTATTCCAGTACATGTGTACAAAGTATACCAGTACATCTACAAGGTGTATCAGTACATGTACAAGGTATACCAGTACTTGTACAAGGTATACCAGTACACGTCTACAAGGTATACCAGTACATGTACAAGGTATAGCAGTACATGTACAAGGTATACCAGAACACGTGTACAAGGTATACCAGTACATGTACAAGGTATACCAGTACATGTACAAGGTATTCCAGTACATGTACAAGGTATACCAGTACATGTGCAAGGTATACAAGTACACGTGTACAAGGTATACAAATACATGTACAAGGTATACCAGTACATGTAAAAGGTATACCAGTACACGTGTACAAGGTATACCAGTGCATGAACAAGGTATACCAGTACATGTAAAAGGTATACCAGTACATGTACAAGGTATACCAGTACATGTGGTGGCCTGGTGGTTAACGCTCTCGCTTCACACGGTGAGGGCCTGGGTTCGATTCCCAGCCAGAGTAGAAACATTGGACGTGTTTCTTTCCACCTGTTGTCTATGTTCCCCATCAGTAAAATGGGTACCTGGGTGTTAGTCGACTGGTGTGGGTCGCATCCTGGGACACTGACCTAAGGAGGCCTGGTCACAGACCGGGCCGCGGGGGCGTTGACCCCCGGAACTCTCTCCAGATAAACTCCAGATAAACATGTAAAAGGAATACCAGTACACGTGTACAAGGTATACCAGTGCATGAACAAGGTATACCAGTACATGTACAAGGTATACCAGAACATGTACAAGGTATAGCAATACATGTACAAGGTATACAGACCATAGCTGACATCAGTGACATACTACTATATAGAAAGTACCTTGTTATGTACAGCATTTCCCGTAAAATAGGTCAGTGTCCCAGGATGCGACCCACACCAGTTAACTGACACCCAGGATGCGACCCACACCAGTCCACTAACACCCAGGATGCCACCCACACCAGTCCACTAACACCCAGGATGCGACCCACACAAGTCCACTAACACCCAGGATGACACCCACACCAGTCCACTAACACCCAGGATGTGACCCACACCAGTCCACTAACACCCAGGATGCGACCCACACCAGTCCACTAACACCCAGGATGTGACCCACACCAGTCCACTAACACCCAGGATGCGACCCACACCAGTCCACTAACACCCAGGATGCCACCCACACCAGTCCACTAACACCCAGGATGCGACCCACACCAGTCCACTAACACCCAGTATGACACCCACACCAGTCCACTAACACCCATGATGCTACCCACACCAGTCCACTAACACCCAGGATGCGACCCACACCAGTCCACTAACACCCAGGATGCAGCCCACACCAGTCCACTAACACACAGGATGCAGCCCACACCAGTCCACTAACACCAAGGATGCGACCCACACCAGCCCACTAACACCCTGGATGCGACCCACACCAGTCCACTAACACCCAGAATGCGACCCACACCAGTCCACTAACACCCAGGATGCGACCCACACCAGTCCTCTAACACCCCGGATGCCACCCACACCAGCCCACTAACACCCTGGATGCGACCCACACTAGTCCACTAACACCCAGAATGCGACCCACACCAGTCAACTAACACCCAGGATGCGACCCACACGAGTCCACTAACACCAAGGATGCGAAACGCACTAGTCCACTAACACCCAGAATGCGACCCACACAAGTCCACTAACGCCCAGGATGGCACCCACACAAGTCCACTAACACCCAGGATGCCACCCACACCAGTCCACTAACACCCAGGATGCCACCCACACCAGTCCACTAACACCCAGGATGCGACCCACACCAGTCTACTAACACCCAGGATGCCACCCACACAAGTCCACTAACTCCCAGGATGCCTCCCACACCAGTCCACTAACACCCAGGATGCCACCCCCACCAGTCCACTAACACCCATGATGTGACCCACACCAATCCACTAACACCCAGGATGTCACCAACACCAGTCCACTAACACCGAAGATGTGACCCACACCAGTCTACTAACACCCAGGATGCCACCCACACCAGTCCACTAGCACCCAGGATGCCACCCACACCAGTCCACTAACACGCAGGATGCCACCCACACCAGTCCACTAACACCCAGGATATGACCCACACCAGTCCACTAACACCCAGGATGCCACCCACACCAGTCCACTAATACCCATGATGTGACCTACACCAGTCCACTAACACCCAGGATGCGAACCACACCAGTCCAATAACACCCAGGATATGACCCACACAAGTCCACTAACACCCAAGATGACACCCACACCAGTCCACTAACACCTAGGATGCGACCCACACTAGTCCACTAACACCCAGGATGATACCCACACCAGTCCACTAACACCCAGGATGCGACCCACACCAGTCCACTAACAAACAGGATGCCACCAACACCAGTCCTCTAACACCCAGGATGCGACCCACACCAGTCCACTAACACCCAGGATGCGACCCACACCAGTTCACTAACACCCAGGATGCGACCCACGCCAGTCCACTAACACCCAGGATCCGACCCACACCAGTCCACTAACACCCAGGATGCGACCCACACCAGTCAACTAACACCCAGGATGCGACCCACACCAGTCAACTAACACCCAGGATCCGACCCACACCAGTCCATTAACACAAGGATGCGACCCACACAAGTCAACTAACACCCAGGATGCGACCCAGACCAGCCCACTAACACCCTGGATGCGACCCACACCAGTCCACTAACACCCAGAATGCGACCCACACCCGTTAACTAATACCCAGGATACGACCCACACCAGTCCACTAACACCCAGGATGCGACCCACACCAGTCCACTAACACCCAGGATGCCACCCACACCAGCCCACTAACACCCTGGATGCGACCCACACCAGTCCACTAACACCCAGGATGCCACCCACACAAGTTCACTAACACCCGCCCAAACCAGTCCAGTAACACCCAGGATGCCACACACACCAGTCCACTAACACCCACCCACACCAGTCCAATAACACCCAGGATGCCACCCACACCAGTCAACTAACTCCCAGGATGCCACCCACACCAGTCCACTAACACCCAGAATGACACACACTCCAGTCCACTAACACCCACCCACACCAGTCACCTAACACCCAGGATGCCACCCACACCAGTCAACTAACTCCCAGGATGCCACCCACACTAGTCCACTAACACCCAGGATGCCACCCACAGCAGTCCACTAACACCCAGGATGACACACACACCAGTCCACTAACACCCACCCACACCAGTCCACTAACACCCAGGATGCGACCCACGCCAGTCCACTAACACCCAGGATCCGACCCACACCAGTCCACTAACACCCAGGATGCTACCCACACCAGTCAACAAACACCCAGCATGCGACCCAGACCAGTCAACTAACACCCAGGATGCGACCCACACCAGTCCATTAACACAAGGATGCGACCCACACAAGTCAACTAACACCCAGGATGCGACCCACACCAGCCCACTAACACCCTGGATGTGACCCACACCAGTCCACTAACACCCAGAATGCGACCCACACCAGTTAACTAACACCCAGGATACGACCCACAATAGTCCACTAACATCCAGGATACCACCCACTCCAGTCCACCAACACGCAGGATGCCACCCACACCAGTCCACTAACACAAAGGATGTGACCCTCACCAAACCACTAACACCCAGGATGTGACCCACACCAGTCGACTAACACCCAAGATGCCACCCACTCCAGTCACCTAACAACCAGGATGCCACCGACACCAGTCCAATAACACCCAACATATGACCCACGCCAGTCCACTAACACCCAGGATTTGACCCACACCAAACTACTAGCACCCAGGATGCCAACCACACCAGTCAACTCATACCCAGAATCACAACCACCCCATTCCACTAACACCCAGGATGCCACACACACCAGTCAACTAACACCCTGGGTGTCACCCACACCAGTCTACTAACACCCAGGATGTGACTCACACCAGCCCACTAACACCCAGGATGCAAAGCACACGAATACGCTAACACCCAAGATGCCACCCTCAACATTCCACTAAAACCCAGGATGGCACCCACACCAGTCCACTAACACCCAGGATGCCACCCACACCGGTACACTAACACCAAGGATGTGACCCACACAAAACCACTAACACCCATAATGTGAACCACACCAATCCACTAACACCCATGATGACACCCACACCAGTCAACTAACACACAGGATGCCACCCACACCAGTCAACTAACACCGAGAATGCCACCCACAAGAGTAAACTAACACCCAAAATGCCAACCCACACTAGTCAACTAACACCCAGGATCCCACCCACATCAGTCAACTAACACCCAGGATGCAACCCACACCAATCCACTAACAACCAGGATGCCACCCACACCAGTCCACTAACATCCAGGATGCCATACGCACCATTCCACTAACACACACCCACACCAGTCCAATAACACCCAGAATGCCACCCACATCAGCCCACTAACACCCAGGATAGAACCCACGCCAGTCCAATAACACCCAGGATGCCACTCACACCAGTCCATTAATTAACACCCAGGATGCCACCCGCTCCAGTCCACTAACATCCAGGATGCCACACACACCAGTCCACTAAAACCCACCCACACCAGTCCCCTAACACCCAGGTTGCCACCCACACCAGTCCAATGACACCCAGGATACCACCCACACCAGTCCCCTAACATCCAGGATGCCACACACACCAGTCCACTATCACCCAGGATGCCACCCACAACAGTCAACTAACACCCAGGATGCCACCAACACAAGTCCACTAACTCCCATGATGCCACCCACACCAGTCGACTAACACACTGGATGCCACCCACCCAAGTCCACTAACACCCAGGATGCCACCCACAACAATCCACTAACACCGAGGATGTGACTCACACCAGTGCACTAACACGCAGGACGCCACCCACACCAATCCAATAACACCCAGGATGTGGCCCACTCCAGTCCACTAACACACAGGACGTGACCCACGCCAGTTCCCTATCACCCAGAATGCCACCCACAACAGTCTAACAACACACAGGATGCCACCCACACCAGTCCACTAACACAAAGGATATGACCCTCACCAAACCTCTAACACCCAGGATGTGACCCACACCAGTCCACTAACACCCAGGATGCCACCCACACCAGTCAACTAACAACCAGGATGCCACCCACACCAGTCCAATAACTCCCAGCACATGACCCACACCAGTCCACTAACTCCCAGGATGTGACCCACACCAATCAACTAGCATCCAGGATGCCACCCACACTAGTCCACTCATTCCCAGAATCCCTCACACCACAGTCCACTAACACCCAGGATGCCACCCACACCAGTCCACGAACACCAAGGATGTGACCCACACAAAACCACTAACACCCATAATGTGAGCCACATCATTCCACTATCAACCAGGATGCCAACCACACCAGTCCAATAACACCCAGAATTTGACACACACAAGTCCACTAACACCCAGGATGCCACCCACACCATCCCCCAAACACCCATGATGACTCACACACCTGTCCACTAACACACAGGATGCCACCCACAGCAGTCCACTATCGCCCAGGATGCCATCCACACCAGTCCACTAACATCCAGGATGTGACCCACACCACCCCACTAACATCCAGGATGTAACCCACACCATTTCACTAACACCCAGGATGTGACTCACACCACCCCACTAACATCCAGGATGTAACCCACACCATTTCACTAACACCCAGGATGCCATGCATACCAGTCCACTAACATCCAGGATGTGACCCACATCAATCAACTAGCACCCAGGATGCCACCCACACTAGTCCACTCATACCCAGAATCCCTCCCACCAAAGTCCACTAACACCCAGGATGTGACTCACACCAGTCCACTAACATCCAGGATGTGACCCACACCATTTCACTAATATCCAGGACGCCAGCCACACCAATCCACTAACACCTGGGATGCCACCCACTCCAGTCAACTAACAACCAGGATGCCACCCACACCAGTCCACTAACACCCTGGATGCCACCCACACCAGTCCTCTAACACCCAGGATGCCACCCACAACAGTCAACTAACACCCATGATGCCGCTACACCAGTCAACTAACACCCTGGATCCCACGCACACCTGTCCACTAAAATCCAGGATGTCATCCACACCAGTCCACTAACACCTAGGATGCCACCCACACCAGTCCACTAACACACAGTATGCCACCCACACCAGTCCACAGACACCCAGGAAGCCACCCACACCAGTCCATTAACACCAATGATGCCAACCACACCAATCCACTATCACCCAGGATGCCACCCACAAGATTCAACTAACACCCAGGATGTCACCCACACCAGTCAACTAACACCCTGGATCCCACGCACACCAGTCCACTAACACCTTGGATGCCACACACTTCAGCCCACTAACACACAGGATGCAACCTACACCGGATAACTAACACCTTGAATGCCACCTACACCAGTCCACTAGTAACCCACACCCGTCCACTAACTCCAAGGATGTGACCCACATCAGTTCACTAACACCCAGGATGCCACCCACACCAGTCCACTAACACCCAGGATGTGACCCACACCAGTTCACTAACACCCAGGATGCCACCCACACCAGTCCACTAACATCTAGGATGCCACCCACACCTGTCAACTAACGCCCAGGATGCCACCCACACCAGTCCAATAACACCCAGGATGCCACCCACACCAGTCAGCTAACACTCAGGATGCCACTCATACCAGTCAGCTAACACCCTGGATCCCACGCACACCAGTCCACTAACACCCAGGACGCGAGCCACACCAGTCCACTAACTCCAATGATGCCACCCACACCAGTCCATTAACACCAAAGATGCCACCCACACCACTCCGCTAACACCCAGGATGCCACCCACACAAGTCAGCCAACTCCCAGGATGACACCAATACCAGCCAGCTAACACCCTGGATCCCACAAAAACCAGTCCACTAACTCCCAGGATGCCACCCACTCCATTCCACTAACACCCAGGATGCCACCCACACTAGTAAACTAACACCCAGGATGCCACCTGCAACAGTTAACTAACACCTTGGATGCCACACACACCAGCCCACTAACACCCAGGATGCAACATACACCAGTTAACTAACACCTTGAATGACACCCACACCAGTCCACTAGTGACCCACACCAATCCACTAATTCCCAGGATGTGACCCACACGAGGCCACTAACACCCAGGATGTGACCCACACCAATCCACTAATGCCCAAGATGCCACCCACACATGTCCACTAATACCCAGGATGCCACCCACACCTGTCCACTAACATCCAGCATATGACCCACACCTTCCCACTAACACACAGGATGTGACCCACACCAGTCCACTAACACCAAGGATGCCACCCACACCAGTCCACTCATACCCAGAATGCCACCCACCCCAATCCACTAATACCCACGATGCCACTCGCACCAGTCCACTAACACCGTGGGTGCCACCCACACCAGTCCACTAAAACCCTTTATGTAACCCTCGCCAGTCCACTAACACCTAGGATGTGACCCTCACCAAACCACTAACACCCAGGATGTGACCCTCTCCAGTCCATTATCACCCAGGATGTGACCCACACCAGTCCATTAACACCCAGGATGTGACCCACACCAGTCCACTAACACCCAGGAAGCCACTCACACCAGTCCACTATCACCCAGGATGTGACCCACACCAGTCCACTAACACCCAGGATGTGACCCGCACCAGTCCACTAATACCCATGATGCCACCCACACCAGTCCACTAACACCCAGGATGTGACCCGCACCAGTCCACTATTACCCAGGATGCCACCCACACCAGTCCACTAACATCCATCATATGACCCACTCCTGCCCACTAACACCCAGGAAGTGACCCACACCAGTCCACTAACACCAAGGATGCCAACCACACCAGTCCACTCATACCCAGAATGCCACCCACCCCAGTCCACTAACACCCAGGATGCCACTCACACCAGTCCACTAACACCGTGGGTGCCACCCACACCAGTCCACTAACACCCTGGATGTGACCCTCTCCAGTCCACTAACGCACAGGTTGCCACCCACACTAATCCACTAACACCGAAGATGCCACCCTCATCATTCCATTAACACCCAGGATGCCACCCACACAAGTCCACTAAAACCCAGGATGTAACCCTCACCAGTCCACTAACACCTAGGATGTGACCCTCACCAAACCACTATCACCCAGGATGTGACCCGCACCAGTCCACTAACACCCATGATGCCTCCCACACCAGTCCACTAACACCCAGGATGTGACCCACACCGGTCCACTAACACCCAGAATGTGACCCACTCATGTCCACTAACACCCAGGATGTGACCCACGCCAGTCCACTAACACCCAGGATACCACCCACACCAATCCACCAACACCCACAATGCCACCCACACCAGTCCACTAACACCCAGGATAAGACCCACACAAGTCCACTAACACTGAGGATGCCACACACACCAGTCCTCTAACACCTAGGATGTGACCCACACCAGTACACTAACACCTAGGATGCCACACACACCAGTCCACTAACACCCAGGATGCCACCCACACCAGTCCACTAACACCTAGGATGTGACCCTCACCAAACCACTAACACCCAGGATGTGACCCGCTCCAGTCCACTAACACCCATGATGCCTCCCACACCAGTCCACTAACACCCAGGATGTGACCCACACCGGTCCACTAACACCCAGGATGTGACCCACACCGGTCCACTAACACCCAGGATGTGACCCACGCCAGCCCACTAACACCCAGGATACCACCCACACCAGTCTACCAACACCCACAATGCCACACACACCAGTCCTCTAACACCTAGGACGTGACCCACACAAGTACACTAACACCTAGGATGCCACACACACCAGTCCACTAACACCCAGGATGTGACCCACACCAGTCCAAAAACACCCTGGATGCCAACCTTAACAGTCCACTAACACCCGGTATGCCACCCACGCCAGTCCACTAACTCCCAGGATGCCAACCACACCTGTCCACTAACAACTAGGATGCCACCCACTCCAGTCCACTAACACCCAGGATGCCACCCACACTAGTCCACTAACACCCAGTATGCCTCCCACACCAGCCCACTAACACTTAGGATGTGGCCCACACCAGTCCACTAACATCCAGGAAGTGACCCACACCAGTCAACTATCACCCAGAATCTGACCCACATCGGTCCACTAACACCGAAGATGTGACCCACACAAGTCCACTGACACCCAGTATGCCACCCACACCAGTCCACTAACACCAGGATGCCACCCACACCAGTTCAGTAACACTCAGGGTGCTACCCTCACCAGTCCACTAATATCCAGGATGCCACCCTCACCAGTCCACTGTCACCCAGGATGCCACCCACACCAGTCCACTGACACCCAGGATGCCACCCACTCCAGTCCACTAACACCCAGGATGTCACCCACTCTAGTCCACTAACACCCAGTATGCCACCCACACCAGTCCACTAACACCTAGGATGTGACCCACACCAGTCCACTAACACCCAGGATGCCACCCACACCAGTCCACTAACACCCAGGATGCCACCCACACCAGTCCACTAACACCCAGGTACCTACTTACTGCTAGGTGAACAGGACAACAAGTGTAAGGGAACGCGTCTGTATGTTTCCACCCTGCCATGAACCGAACCCGGGACCACCGTGTGTGAAGTCAGAGTTATAGCAAGCCGTTGCCAGGATCCTAGTACACAGGTCTGTTAGTGTTAATAATCTTCCTAAACCTGCTAGTGTACCTAACTTATTGACTAGTGTAGAGTTGTAGTGATGGTGCACACACAACAACAGTGTAGAGTTGTAGTGATGGTGCACACACAACAACAGTGTAGAGTTGTAGTGATGGTGCACACACAACAACAGTGTAGAGTTGTAGTGATGGTGCACACACAACAACAGTGTAGAGTTGTAGTGATGGTGCACACATAGCAACAGTGTAGAGTTGTAGTGATGGTGCACACACAACAACAGTGTAGAGTTGTTGTGATGGTGCACACACAACAACAGTGTAGAGTTGTTGTGATGGTGCACACACAACAACAGTGTAGAGTTGTAGTGATGGTGCACACACAGCAACAGTGTAGAGTTGTAGTGATGGTGCACACATAGCAACAGTGTAGAGTTGTAGTGATGGTGCACACATAGCAACAGTGTAGAGTTGTAGTGATGGTGCACACACAGCAACAGTGTAGAGTTGTTGTGATGGTGCACACACAACAACAGTGTAGAGTTGTAGTGATGGTGCACACACAGCAACAGTGTAGAGTTGTAGTGATGGTGCACACATAGCAACAGTGTAGAGTTGTAGTGATGGTGCACACATAGCAACAGTGTAGAGTTGTAGTGATGGTGCACACACAACAACAGTGTAGAGTTGTAGTGATGGTGCACACACAGCAACAGTGTAGAGTTGTAGTGATGGTGCACACACAGCAACAGTGTAGAGTTGTAGTGATGGTGCACACACAGCAACAGTGTAGAGTTGTAGTGATGGTGCACACACAACAACAGTGTAGAGTTGTAGTGATGGTGCACACACAGCAACAGTGTAGAGTTGTAGTGATGGTGCACACATAGCAACAGTGTAGAGTTGTAGTGATGGTGCACACATAGCAACAGTGTAGAGTTGTAGTGATGGTGCACACATAGCAAGAGTGTAGAGTTGTAGTGATGGTGCACACACAGCAACAGTGTAGAGTTGTAGTGATGTTGTATTCACAACATCAGTGTAGAGTTGTAATTATCAAATGGTATACAATACCGACAGGTTGGTAGATAAGACACATAGGCAACATTTAGGCAACTTTATTCCGAAACGTTTCGCCTACACAGTAGGCTTCTTCAGTCGAGTACAGAAGCTAGGCAGGAGCAGTAGAGATGTGGAGACGATGTATCAGTCCATCACCCTTGAAGTCGTAGATTTGAGGTTGTCAGTCCCTCGGCCTGGAGAAGTTCTGTTCCAAAGTCTGGAACTATCTGAAGGTCAAGCGACAGTGTTGAGACTTAAATACTGTGGGAAGGAGAGGTGCAGAGTAGTAGTAGTAGTAGTAGTAGTAGTTGTAGTAGTAGTGAGAATGTAGCCACTGAGAGGTCACGTCCATCTCAGATCAAACAATTTTTCTCTTCTGTACCAAGAAGTATTTAAGTCTCCGCACTGTCGCTTGATCTTCAGTTAGTTCCAGACTTTGGAACAGAACTTCTCCAGGCTGAGGGACTGACAACCTCAAATCTACGACTTCAAGGGTGATGGACTGATTACATCGTCTCCACATCTCTACTTCTCCCGCCTACTTTCTGTACTCGACTGAAGAAGCCTACTGTGTAGGCGAAACGTTTCGGAATAAAGTTGCCTACCCTGGGTTATCCTGCGTG